>NW_012139747.1:354810-370988 GCF_000956105.1 Propithecus coquereli
CAGGTCTAGACTGATTCCTTTCATTTATAGCAAGACACAGAATCCGGAGGCCCAAAGTAAATTGTCTAAGCTCATGAAGCTGATTAGAGGAGAAAAGCGGATTTTATCTATACCCACTGGGTCCCACACTAGCAAATTATGCCACCTTAGTTATCCAGAAGTTGTTGAAGGCAGTATTTCCCTCCTAGAAGAAAATAGTAAATAAGAACAGGCCAACGTGGCCTTAGGGAAACACAGTGTGATGACTGAGAACGGAGGCTCGGGGAACAGAGTGCTGCGATTCCCATCCTGGTTCTTCCACGCACTAGCTGTGGAATCTCAGGCAGGCGACTTAGCTTCTCCGCGTCTCAGTTTTCTTATCTGTAAAGTGGGGATGTTACTAATACAACCCACTTCTCAAGGTGGCAAAAGGATTAAATGTATTAATATATACATATGTATACATACAAGTTCCGTCCAGAAAGTATCCAGCCATTGTTAATATAACGAGAAAGGTTAGCGCGACAGCGATGTAACCCGGCAGCCAAGGCGAGTGGACTGGGATGCGCATGCGTGAACAATGACGCCTGCGCAGTACTAGTCAGTGGGGCGCTAGACACCGTTTACTGAGTGTGTGTGCTGTGTGGGGGATGCATTCAAAATGAATGAGCGAGCAGAGCAATGCATCTGCATCAAATTTTGCGTCAAGCTTGAACATCATTCCTCGGTGGAAATTATTCGGATGATTCAGAAGGCTTTCGGGCATGCTGCAATGAGTGCAGCGCAAATAAAAGTGTGGCACAAACGCTTCAAAGATGGTCGAGAATCTGTTGAAAGTGATCCACGTTCTGGAAGGCCTGTAGCAAGAACACGTGACAATGTTGAATGTGTCCGGGTTAGGTTAAGAGAAGCTGGGAGAACTGTGTGAGGTCCCAAGGTGCCTACTTTGAAGGGGACTGAGGGGTCATTGTCATACATACAATGTTTCTTGTATCTTCTTCAATAAATGTCTTTATTTTTCCTATTACATCGCTGTATACTTTCTGGACAGACCTCATATATGCATAGATATACATATAAAACTCAGAAAAGTAACTGGAACGTAGAAACTACTGTATGGGTGTGAATTACTTATTACTAAAATTTTTCAATAACTCATGAGGCACAATTTTGGGTGAGTATGAATTAAACCCAGACCCATATGCTTGTACCTGACAATCCTGCAATGTATCACTATAATGTACTTATTAAAATAATAGATTTCAGAGTGTTCTTTAAAATGGTTAGGGAAAGAAAAAAGAGTTCTGATTGACTTTTGTTTAGCTATAAATCTAAATATAAACCTCCCCATGCTCCCCAAAATTGGATTCATTAAGGTGTTACTATTCTGTTTTTGCAGAGTTTTCTTCCTGATCTCTAAAAGGAATGCAGATGTATTTAGGATCCTCTGCATTAGAAAAAAGGCACACGTAATTATCTGAAATCTAACTCAAAGCATAAAAATCGTGACTGCCAGATTCAAAACAGATCAAAATCATCTATTCGCTGCCACGTCAGTATAAAATAAGACCTACAGCCAAAATTTCCTCCAAAGTCTGTTTTATAGCAAAGAATTAGTGTTTTTCTGTTTTTGTTTTATTTTGTTTTGTTCTGTTTTTCTGCAAACTTAGGGAAATAAAGGTCAAAATAATTTTCTTTATTACGAACACAGAAAATTGTTCTGTAAAACATGTCCTAAAAATAATAGCATCTGATTACCAAAGAAGGTCACTTCATCCTTCTTTCTAAGGGGTTTTAGTAGCTGATGTTTGAAGAATTTATCAGGTGAATTTATTGTGGGTATGTTGTAAAATGGGGTCATAGCCCCACAGTTTATTTTACAAACTTTCCTACACTGAATTGAGCTGTAGAAACATGTAATTTCACCTCAGCTGATGACATTTGTTATTGGAATTCAGAAAGTTTTTGTGTGCTAAGAGTTGTATTATTTCTCAGGAACTATACTATTTTAGATTTATATATAGTGCCTGTTCCTTGAATAGGCTACAGTCCTTTTACATATTAGTAATGCCAGCCTATGAACTCAAAGATAATCCCTTGGCAGGCCATACTCTGAAGAATGGGGATATTTGGGGTGATATGGAGGCCCCAAGGTCCTTTTCCATAGCACATAACTGTCACACTGTAATAACCTTTGGGTTATAATTGGGCCTTCTGGTCTGATTTCCATTGGTCACAGGGACAACTTCTTTGTCTTAAGTAGCCCATGGTTTCCCACACAAAATAATAATAATAATAAAGTAGACTATGACTGGTGGCTGTATGCCAGATTTTTCTTCCACTAGCTGGGATGTAAACACATTTCACTATGATGCTATATTACTCTTCCTTGCCCCCACAATGCAGTTCTTTTCTCCTTCTTCATTTCAGACTGCTCCCAATTTGCCTTGGCATAGACGTTAGTCTCCTTTTGACATCCATTCTCCACATCCAAAGGAATTCTTTAGTGGTCAGCATCATTATACTGTTTGTTGATTGTCAATATTTTAAAGCCCAGCTAGAAATCTTAGTGTTTATTTTTCACCAGTGATTTGCAGAAAATTTGGAAAATCAATACCTTATTTTCTTTCCAATTCATTTGAAGCAAAATAGCATAAGTAAGAAACAATTTCACTAATAACAGCAATTCAGGGATAGGTACATTAAGTACATTTTCAGGCTTATAGGTACATCTAGTACTGAATCATAATCAGTACTCTTTTTCTCACTAACATTACATAGGAAAGACTACTTGATCTGGAATCAAAGAAGGTGAACACGATTTCTGTCCCACTGCTTACTGACTGTGTGACTTCAGCAAATCCTAGAATCTTTCTGAGCCTTCATTCCCTCATACATAAAACAGGGCTTAGACCTCTAATAGGGAGGGCATTTTGCCTTCTCAGTTGACCCTTCTTTAGTGACACCAATCTGTTCCCACTTCATGTTATATGGCAGGGCTCTTGGTGACTGGGCCATGGCCCTGAGCACAGCAGGACAAGTGACATAATCCAATCAGTCTCTTCCCCAGATTTGAATCTTGAGTGGATTCAAATGGAGAGTGAAGGAGCTGAGCCCCTTTAGTAATCCTATGAATTCTGGCTATTTTACTGAGGGCTTTCTCAGTGTCAGACACCATTCTGTGTATTTTACATGAATTGTGTAATTTAATTCTCACAATCATTCAACTTCTAATATCTATCTATGAGTAGTATAATATATTATTGTCTTAAATTGGATTTCTCCAAAGGCAGAATATATGATGGAATTCGGAAACAAGTAGTTTCTTTGAGAGGTGATCCCAGGAGGCATAGAATGTTTATGGTGAGACAGAGAAAGAAGAGCCAATAAAGATTATATTAATGATCCAGATACAGCTTTGATGATGTGCCATGTGAGTTGTCACCTCTCCAAGGATCCTAAATCATGACTAAAACTTGTATTTCTGTACTCCATGTGAGTGAATTCTTGTTTATATTGTTTTCTTTTTTATTATGGTGTTTTGTAGAAATCAAGAGGGGGTGGCCTCTATTTTTGGGTCAGCATGGAAGTGGTATAGATGAAAAGAGAAGCCCAGAAACAGAAGATGCCACAGGCTTTTTAGGGCTCACATAAATCATGGAGTGAACTTGGAGATTTCACAGAATATAAAATGGTGAGTTGGGCGAGAATGGAAAATTCACAATTTTTCTGAATTGTCAAGATCTGGTAGACCCCAGATAATGTCTAACTTAAGGCAAATAAAAACACAAAGTTATATCTTTCCACTTCTGAATTTTCATGATTCACATTTATTCAAATTGGGGGCTATAGTAAAGAATAACTTCTGGATTTGGATTGATTCTCAATAAAATAAGCTCTACCTTCAAGCTAACATTGGATATGAGTTCACCCTAAATATTAAATGGCAGCTGGTGCCTCTATAATGTATATTTTCTTCCCTAGGATGCCGCCGAGTAATATATAGCCTTGCTGAGGATTTGAGATTCTTCAAGTAGGAAATCTGAAATCTGAAATTCATATTCTATTTTATTTTTATATTGCAGTTTACAAGATGAATCCTAGGAAGGACAAAAACTGACTTCATTTTCTTTCCACCAGAAAATAAAAAGGTGGAGGAAGAGAGGGTTTACTCAGCAAACAGGCTGAATAAGTTCTGACCACATCATAATTTTTTCCAATAGCATCTTAAATCCAAGTTATTACTCTAAGTTGTTTATCTGGTACTTTGTATTGCTTAACACTTGCTGCTGGCAGATTTAGGATAGAGTATAAGTCTTGCTTTGTGCTTGAATCCTTGAATAACCTGAAGATGGATAATGGTAAAAGCAGAGACAGCTATGAGATGGTTTTAAGAAACACAGCCTCTGTAATATGAAATGAGGCATACGTTTTAAGGCCGTGATCACAAGTTCTCAAACTTGGTTGTCCATAGAAAGCAAGAATTATTTTCATTGCTTCCAGAGAATTCACAGGCTAAACATAAAATCTCATATCCTTTTAAGAAATGAAGGTAAAAATCAATACACAAAAATCAGTAGTATTTTTATACACCAATAAGACTAGCTGAGAAGGCATTCTTGTTTACAATAGGCGCAGACAAAATTAAATACTTGGGAATAAATTTAACCAAGGAAGTAAAAGATCTCCACAAAAAAACTACATCACACTAATGAAAAAAACTGAAGAGGACACAAATAGAAAGACATCCCATGCTCATGGATCAGAAGGATTAATACTGTGAAAACAACGATACTGCCCAAAGCAATCTACAGATTTAATACAATCCCTGTCAAAATACCAAAGTTATTTTTCACAGAAATAGAAAAAAATATCCTAAAATTCCTATGGAACCAAAAAAGCTTCCAGATGGCTAAAGCAATCCTGAGGAAAAAGAACAAAGCTGGAGACATCACACTATCTGACTTCAAAATATATTACAAGGCTACAGTAACCAAAACAGCATATTATTGGAATAAAAACAGACATATAAACCAATGGAACAGAATAAGGAATCCATAAATAAATCCATATTTACAGTCAACAAACTTCCAACAAAGCTGCCAAGAACATACGTTCAGGGAAAACACACCTTCTTCAATAAATAGTGCTGGGAAAATTGGATATTCACACGCAGAAGAATGAAACAGGATCTTTCTCTCTCACCATACACAAAAATTAACTCAAGATGAATTAAAGACCTATTTCCCTATCTCTCATCATATATAAAAATCAACTCAAGCTGGATTAAAGGCTTAAACATAAGACCTGAAACTATAAAACTACTAGAAGAAAACACAGGGAAAACATTTTAGGACATTGGTCTAGACAAACATTTTGTGTCTAAGACCTCAAAAGCAAAGACAACAAAAACAAAAATAGACAAATGGGACTATATTAAACTAAAAAGCTTGTACACAACAAAGGAAACAATAGAGTGAAGAGACAACCTGTTGAATGGGAGAAAATATTTTCAAACTATTCATCCTACAAGAGATTAATATTAATATATTCAGAATACACAAGGAACTCAAATTGACAGCAAAAAAAATCCCCAAATAATCCCATTAAAAAGTGGGCAAAGCACATGAATTTTTCAAAAGAAGACATATAAATGGCCAAGAGGTATACAACAAAATGCTCAACATTACTAATAATCATGGAAATACAAATCAAAATCACAATGAGATATCTTCTCACCCCAATTAGAATGACCATTATTAAAAAGACAAAAAAAAATGGTGGTGAGGATACAGAGAAAAGAGAACTCTCATACACTGTTGGTGGGAATATAAATTATTACTACAGCTACTGTGAAAAACAGTATGGAGATTTTTCAGAAAACTAAAAATAGAACTACCATACAATCCAGCAGTCCCACTACTGGGTATTTATTCACAGGAAGAGAAATCAGTATATCAAAGGGATACCTGCACTTGCATGTTTACTGCAGCACTATTCATAATAGCAAAGGTATGGCATCAATCTAAATGTCCACCAGTGGATGAATGGATAAAGAAAATGTGGTATATATACACAATGGAATACCATTCAACCATAAAAATGGAATGATATTCTATTATTTGCAGCAACATGGATGAAATTGGAGGTCATTATGTTAAGTGAAATAAGCCAGGCGCAGAGAAACAAATACTGTGTGTTCTCACTCCTATGTGGAAGCTAAAAATAGTGGATCTCATGTATGTAGAGAGTAGAACGATAGATGCCAGAAGCTGGGAAGGGTATGTGTGTGGGAGGGGGCGATAAAGAGAGGTTGGTCAATGGGTAAAAGTATACAGTTAGATAGAAGATATAAGTTCTAATGTTCCATAGCAGAGTAGGATAACTATGGTTAGTAACAATTGTATATTTGAAACAAGCTAGAGCAGTGGTCTCCAACCTTTTTGGCACCAGGGACTGGTTTCACGGCAGATAATTTTTCCATGAACCAGGGGTGGGGGGAATGGTTTGGGGATGATTGAAGCACATTACATTTATTGTGCACTTTTTTTCTATTATTATTACATTGAAATATATAATAAAATAATTATACCACTCACCATAATGCAGAATCTAATGACACCACTGATCTGACAGGAGGTGGAGCTCAGGCGGTGATGCAAGCTTTGGGGAGTGGCTTTAAGTACAGATAAAACTTAACTTGCTGGCCCACCACTCACTTTCTGCTGTGTGGCCTGGTTCCTAATAGGCCGGGGACTGGTACCAGCCCATGGCCCAGGGGTTGGGAACTGCAAAGCTAGAAGAGAAGACTTGAAAAGTCTCCTCTCAAGAAGCAGCACTTGAAATGATAAATACTCAAGGTGAAGGACAGCCCAAATATCCTGACTTGATCATTACACATTCAGTGCATATAATAAAATATCACATGTACCTCATAAATATGTAAAATGCTATTCATCAATAAAAAATAGAAATGAAAACAAAGACTTGGCAAAGGCAAGCTAACATGCTTTGTGTTACCAGTACTGGCACAAAAGTTATGGAACCAGGTGTCAGATTTAGGGATTCCCTAAATCTTCCGAACTAGGTCAATTTGCTCATGTTTCCAGTCTATCCTAAATGGAACGTCAAAGTTTCCCCCCAGGACACCTGTGGAGTCCAAGGATGCTTGCAATCTTAATATACCTGCTCTGTTCTCCCACATCTGCCAAAGCTGATTGGTTTGACATCCTATGTATCTACTATATGTGTGTGTGTGTGTGTGTCTCTGTGTGTATGTGTATATATATTTGCCTAGAGGGAATTAATTTCTCCTTTTCTTGTTCTTTCACTACACATTGTTACTGATTATGGTATTGATTGAGCTTTGTTCTGCGTTGTGAGCACAAACACCATTTACCACCACTCTCAGAGTACTGTGAAGCCTTGGAAATAAAAGGAAATACACACACACACATACATATATATATATATATATATATATATATATATAGAGAGAGAGAGAGAGAGAGAGAGAGAGAGAGAGAGATCTACTATATAATCTACTAGATAGATAGATATGCCACCTCCATACTCCCCCACACAAGTCTACATGTGCAACTCATTCCCATCAACTATGAAGAAACTAATAGAAAAACTAAAAGCACAGACACTGCATGTCTGTATGCAACAGATTTTATTAAGGATTTAGAATGACAGGTTTTGGGGTTATATTGTAGCCATGAAATCAACTTCACATGGAATATATAAAACTCTTTTATCTTCTCTCTGCACTATCAATAACTGTCCAGTGGCCACCCCATTTGTGCATTACCCCTGCCTTACACGATATCTCTGATTCTTCTCTTCCTTTCCCTTTCTCATTTTTCATTTATCCCTAGGCCGCCATTCACTATAGAAATGCAAAGATTTTTCTCTATCACTCAACTATAATAATGGCTCTTACACATTGGGGTACATATAAGACTTATTTAAAATGACAATTCTTAGGGCCAATCAAAGACTGATGATCAGATATAGAGTGGGACCCTGGAACCTACACTTTTGGCAAGTACATTAGATGGTTGTTTTGCAACTGTTCCACAGAACACATTTTGAATAAGGATGTAGACAACTTTAATTCTGTCCACCTCTCACTCCTAAACTCAGATCTATGCCCATCTCTGTTCAGTGGAAAAAAAAGGCCTTTCCCTCTAATAAGATCCCCACACTTCAGGAGGCTGATGAAGCTATAGACAGCAATGCTATTTTCCACTTTTGTAGCATAGAAACACTTCTTTCAAGAGCCCATCTTGCTCCAGGCAGCTTGTAAGTTCCTTGGGCAGTCCAGGGATAAGATGAAGGGCACTTTTTTATTTCCAAGGCTTCACAGTACTCTGAGAGTGGTGGTAAATGGTGTTTGTGCCCACAATGCAGAACAAAGCACAATCGATACTATAATAAGTAATAATGTGTAGTGAAAGGACAAGAGAAGGAGAAATTAACTCCCTCTAGGCAAATACGGAGACTGCAAAGCAATTCTTCAGCAGGCAGCAGGTCATGGAGGGATGGGAGCATTCCAGCCAAAGGGATGCATAAGCAAAGGCCCTCAGTAAGGATTCTGCAGCACATTCTGAAAGTGGAGAGTAAATTCAGTAAGAAAGTCTCAACTATAGGTATAATGGAAGCTGATGTTAGAAAGCAAATCCTTTCTATATCGTGGAGAAATTCAAATTTTATTCTTGATGGCATACAAAAGCAATCATGGTGACGTTAAAAAAGATAGCAATCATAGTAATGATTGCACAACATTGTGAATATACTTAATGCCACTTAATTATTCACTTAAAAGGTTTAAAAGGGTAAATTTTATGTTATGGGTATTTTACCACAATAAAAAAAATGGAAGAAAACAATCAGCCCTCAAAGAGAGGGAAGAATCTGGAAATGTTGGGGCACACTCACTCTGGGCTGTTTGAGAGATGTTAGTGAAGGTATGGAAACAATACTTACTAAGAGTGATTAGTAACTATAATCCCAAGTAAGTCTGAAAAGCTCAAGGTACCTGAAATTAAATCTAAAAAAAACTACTTGTTGAAAATAATCGACTGTGGATACCGGTACATGGAGATGACAAGACTTAAAAAGTTACTGCCCCCCCCCGAAAAAAAAATTTTTTTGATAAAATTATACTCTCCAAAGAGCCACTAGTCAGACTTAAAAAAAAAGCTCTGAGACTTAAAATGACCTTTGGGGGCCCCAGTTTTCTATAGGTGCATAGCAAGTGGAGAGAGCTGCTGAGCCCCTAAGGCATAACTACAATCTCTGTTACAAATGTGACAAAGGACAATGGAAGAGGAAGATCTTCAGAGAGCTGAGTCAAGAGCCTTGCAGAACAATGGATTAACTAAGTGGCTACTTCCAAGGAGCAAAACTGGGACATAATCAAGGAACATTTCTTACCCCTTAAAATGGGAAGACTTTGTACATTTTTTCAGCAACATTTCAGAATTGCTATGAACCAGTGACCTGTCTGTGCCTCTAATCCTTCTCTCTTATGAATGGAAGTGATTGTTTTGGCTTTCCTATACCTATTCCACCACTATAAGTTGGGGGTTCCAATGTGGAGATGACCATAAAATCCTGGGCCTTGAGTCGATGTCATGATTGGATGGGATTGTGTATTGTCCTCTTCCTCAGGGCCTTTGAGTGTAGTTCGTAGGCATAATGGAGAAAAGGGGATATCTGTGACTGAGAGGGCAGAATATAGTACATCATATTCTTATGCCTAATATCTGCTCCCCCTTCCATAAGAGGCTTACACAACCCAGCCTGTTGCTATGACATGCACTCTCTGTGAGAAGGGGGGCTGGAGCAGGTGACCCCCTTTCACCAACACAGTATGGGCAGATGTCCTGTTTGCCACAGAGGAGTGGAAGCCTTAAAAGCCATCATGTGTTTTTCCCATCTGCCTTACTCTTTCCGTCCACCAGAGAACGTGCACTTCTAAAGAAAGTACAGGCCAGGCGTGGTGGCTCACACCTGTAATCCTAGCACTCTGGGAGGCTGAAGCGGGAGGATTGCTTGAGGTCAGGAGCTTGAGACCAGCCTGAGCAAGAGCGAGATCCCCGTCTCTACAAAAAATAGAAAACTCAGCCAGGTGGGGTGGTGTGCACCTGTAGTCCCAGCTACTCGGGAGGCTGAGACAGGAGGATTGCTTGAGCCCAGGATGTTGCAATGAGCTATAATGATGCCACTGCACTCTAGCCAAGGTGACAGAGCAAGACCTTATCTCAAAAAAAAAAAAAAAAAAGAAATGCAATATGCACTTCTAAAGACGGAGAGTTAGAAAATGTAAAGCAGAGGTGGAACAAAGTAAGACAAGCTGCGGCAGCCAGATGCACCTGCCAACAAGTAACAAATGCTTGTTATTGGAAGGGACCAAAATATGGGGGATTAATTGTTACCAAAGGAAAGCAGACTAATGAAGAAATCTCTTATATAAGGGTTTTATATTAAGTCTATTTTAGCTGATGTTACTATAGCTACACAAGCTTTTTTGGTTGTTGTTGTTAGCATGTACCTGGCATATATTTATCTATAATTTTCCTTTCAGACGTCTCTACTCGTGTATTAGACATGTCTTTTGTAGACAACGTGTAGGTTGAACAATGGTTTCTGAACTTAAGCCTGCTTCAGAATCACCCAGAGTGCTTGTTAAAGCACAAGTGTTTGGTATCCACCACCAGAGATTCTGACTCAATGGATCTGGGGTGGGTTTGAGAATTTGTATTTCTGACAAGTTTTCAGGTGATGGTGATGCTGCTGGCTCAGAGATCACAGTGTAAGAACCACTCAACTAGAACTTTTTTCACTTTCTCCTGACAATCTTTTTCTGAAACAATCCATTTTTATCCACATAATTACTATCACATCTATATCCGTTTTATTATTTTTGAGTTTATTTATATTGTTTTGTATGTATGTGTATTCAATGTGGTCACCTTTTCTATGTTATTGTATCTTTCCTTTCTTAGTTTATTTGGTTAGTTTTTAAAATTTCGTTTCCCATTAGCTTAGAAGTTATGCAATTCTGCCTCTCTCCTTCTATTGGTTTCCCTAGAAACTGAAAATGAGAGCTAACTTATCAAAGTCAAAAGTTTGTCATTATCTCTGCAGAGTCCACACAAAACAAGGACTTTAAACATAAAAAATCCAATTATCACCTTCCCTCTTTTTGTTATTATTATCACATATCATATCTCTTCTTTTTTTAAAAAAACTACTTTGCAAATTATTTCTCCTTGTGTCATAAACTTTCAATCTAAAGACTGAATCTAGAATTTCTGTCTGAAATAGATTGTCTACAATTTCCTGTATTGAGAATCTGTTAGTGATAAACTATATTTTTATCGTTTTGAAAAAACTTTATTTTGTTTTCATTACAAAAATATGTTTTCGACAGAACATTCTAGGGCAACTATTATTTTCTTCCAGATCATTAAAAATATTGTTTTACTGTCTTCTGGTTTCCATTGTTTTTGCTGCAAAGTTAGCAGTTAGTTAATTCTTGAAATATTTCTTCTTCCTCATTGTCTTTCTATACTTTATTTCAAATACATTCTTTAGATCTATATCTCAGTTAAAAATAACTTTCTTTTCAGCTGGATTTAATTTGCTTTTACATCATCTGTTAACTTTTAAAACTTTATAACTATATATGTACATTTTTTTTCATGTCTGGAAGTTCTATTTGGTTTTACCAAATCTTATTATTTATACAAGTTTCTTTCTCCTGGCTCATATTTTCAATCTCATATATAAATTATTAAAATGTATTAAACACCCATTTTATAAACGAATTGGATAATTATAATACCCGAAAGATTTGCTAATCTAATTCTCTCTCCTGGCTTTTGTTTTCCTTTGTGTTTTAAAGTTATGGACTGTGATTTTATACCCATTATAGACCGAATGTCTCTGTCCCCTCAAAATTCATATGCTAAAATCTAATTTTCAATGCAATGGTATATGGAAGTGAGGCCTTTGGGAAGTGATTAGGTCGTGAGGATGGGCCCTCATGAATGGGATTAGTGCCCTAAAAGAAGACCCCAGAGAGTTCCCTCGCCCTCTTTCCACCATGTGAGGATACAAAGAGAAGTTGGCTGTCTGTAACTTGGAAGAGGAGCTTCACCAGGGTTCAACCACACTGGCATTCTGACCTCAGACTTCCAGCCTCCAGAACTGTAAGAAATAAATGTTGTTTATGCTGCTCAGTCCATGGTGATTTGATAGAACAAGTGGTCTTAGTCCATTTGTGTAACCAGAAAGGAATACCTGAGGCTGGGTAATTTATAAGGGAAAGAGGATTATTGGCTCAGGGTTCCGCAGGCTGGACAAGAAGCATGGCACCTGCTTCTGGTGAGGGCCTCACAGAACTTCCACTCATGGCGGAAGGTGACGGGGAGCTGGCCTGTGCAGATGACATGGTGAGAGAGCAAAAGCAAGAGAGAGAGGGGGAAGGAGGTGCCAGGCTTTTATCAACAACCAGTTCTTGAGGGAACTAAGAGTGGAAACTCACTCAATGCCCCGCAGATGGCACCAAGCCATCCATGAGGGATCTGCCCCTTCGTGACCCAAATAGATCCCGTGAAACTTCACTGTCAACACGGGGGGTCAAATTTCAACATGAGACTTGGCAGGACCAAACAAACCATATACAAACCATAGCACAAGCTGGATTGACTAAAACAAAACCCTCAGAATGTTTTCTCTGGAACTCCTCTGAGACATGAGTTGGGGGTGGGCGGGGGTCCTTGAGTTTACTCGAGGTATGATTCATGGGCCAGCTACACAGGCTTTGCCTCAGAGATTGTGAGACACACAGAATCTCAAGCTTGCCCCAGACCTGCTGAGTCAGAATTTGCACTTTAGTCATAACCCTGTGCCCAGAAAAATTTGAGAGGGGCTGGTCTAGGGAGGATTTGGATTTGTGGGGTTTGGGGGTTTTCTTGGTTTTTTTGCCACTTACCTGGAGTCATCACTGTATTGTATATGCAATTCTAAGCTGATGGCTTTTTTTTGATAATACAAGTTATATGAATTCAAGATGCAGATTCAAGTACAGGCTGGTCATGAATTCTCAAAGATTACATTTTTCCTCTTTCACCTGGAATCGGGGTTCAAGAGGGGCAAATTTCCTTACAGTTCACTTAAGGATATGGGGTGGGGCAGAGGAACTAACAGTTTATCTTACAGCCGGGGGCAGTCCTTTGCAGTGCCAATTTGGGGAGCAGAGAGGAATCTCCTAATACCCTGCCCTTTGGTGTGGTGTGGGCTGAAGACTTCATTTCCTAATTCTTACATGCCCAGGAGGCCATAAAATCTTTTTCATCCTCCCCTCTCCCCCCACTCACCCCACAAATTTACACAAATGAAGAAAAATAATAACAACAAAGAAAAACAGAGGCTCCACATCACATCAGTTCAACAAATGCTTTCTGGATGAACTCCCCCCTCCTCTGCCTTCCCTGACTCCCACCCGCACTAAGGTTTTAGCTTATGAAGATTCTTTCTTCTTGTCTGCTCAGTAATAAATAAAACATGTTTTGTGTTTAAATACTTTTGAGTGTTTATTTTCATTCTAGCAGGAAGGTCATTTAGAGTAGTCTTACATACTCCAAGAAACAGAAATCCAAGACTTTTGTTTTCATTGTGAGGGAGAATGCACATCTAGGGCACAGATGGTGAAATGTTTAATTTGAGAAGCAAAAGAAGTGGAAAGAAAAATAACCCATGAAGGTTTTTGACACTTCCCTATCGTTTAATCCAAGATTCCATTATACCTTTATCTGGGGCCAAATATAGTGCATCTCATGGATTACTTTATTTAAATCTCATATCACCACGTATTTGGTATAATTATCATCATCCTCCTTTTACGTGGGAGGAAATGGAAGTTCAAGAGGGATTAGAATGTCCTCAGGGTCAACCATCTACAAAGGACTAGGATTTGTATCCATGTTCACTTGAATCCAATGCTTGCCTTCCAATTATTCTCAAACCACTCTACCACACCTTGTAGCAAGTCCTCAAACTGATGTCCCGTCTCTCCAAACCTCCAATACATCCTGATTTGGACACTTAGCCTAAAATAGTCCTTTCACCTTTCACAAGCTCAAATATTAGCAGTGATTCCTTCAGTCCTTCAGGATGATCCAAAACCTACCACATTATCTCAGAAAGTCCAACTCCAAGTCAAATTCATCCTTGAAGGCCCATCCAACTCTTCCAGTCCACAAGGATTTCTCCTTTTCCTTCCTCCACTTGTAGATGAAGCATTTAGTAACCATTTATCTTTTAAAAATGTTATGTTAGCTTGATTTATGACTAAATTTAAAACCATGCTAAGGCAACAGCAGTGGGTTGTTGTTTTGTTTTGTTTTTATTGTTTTTATCTCTTTCTCCTGGAACTAAACAGTATACATGACATTTAGCAGGTCTTAAATAAATGCTTATTGATTGACGGCAGGGGAAATCATACTTTTATTCTGTTAAATTTGTTTTGTTTTGTTTTAGGTTTTTTTGCAAATAGTGATAAGAAGCAAATAAAACAAAATAATAGAATCCTGGAATTGCAATTAAAGTAAGGAGAAAAAAGATGCACAGATTATGGGCTATTTTTGTTCCTAGATGTTTATTCTAAGCACTGCCTTGGTCGATGCAGTTTAGGCAACAGGTAATTCTTAGAGATGATTAATTCCAGGTGTATCAAACCTTAATATCTTTTTGAGGATGATTCACTTCAATTTACTGCATCATTACTTTTAGGAGGCAGCAAATGATACCAAATACTATACACTCTTGTATATTCCCTCCAACTTCCCTCCCAAGTTGAAAACCATTTAAAAATAATTTGAGATAAAGTTCAGTCAGTTAGCTAGTTACAGCATTCTCTTAGGGTAGGTAGCATTAGCATTAATTAATGTTTGTGAATTGCTTTGAAAATCATAAATGCTATGGAGGTGCTGACTATTAATTTAGTAAAAGCATAAGCCATGAAAGCTGAAATTTAAAGGCAGTTGCACACTGATGACATATTTTAATATTTAAATGAACCAGCCTGAAGAAAGTCTCCAACATCCCATGTTTATAAATCAGGAGTGAGAAAGGTCTGAAGTGGAGAGATTTAAAATGATTTAGAAGGGAGTACTGAGGTGGAAATGAATAGGAATAATGTCAACTGTGAGAAGGGGAGAGGAACCCACAAGGATAATCAAAGTCATGATTGGGGGTTTACATGTCCATCGGTTGCAGTGATTTAGGGAGTGAGATATGGGAGAAGAATAGGAAGAAGAAGAGAAAGAAGAAGAGGAAGAAGAAAAGAAAAATTAAGAGGAGAAGAAGAAGAAGAAGAAGAAGAAGCGAAAGGAAAAGGAGAAGATCTCTCGTGAATGAGATTAAAAATAATGAAATGGTCATGAAACATGCATTTCCCCACTGTAAGTCAGCCTGAGGAGTGGTTATACCATAATAAGGACTCCAGATTGAAGCCACTCTCTGACTCCATTTCACCAACAGTCCTCTCCTAATCCCCCCTCCATTCCTAGTTTACCTGGGGATCTGAGAGAGCAGATCTTATGCCCCCCACTTTTGCATTCATCACACGGCTTCTTGAGATAGGGCTGGCAGCCTACGCCCCTCCTCATCTTTATCCTCCACTTCCACCAAGACACCCGGGAAGGACTGGAGCTCCTGCCTGGCAAACACCTGCTGTGTAACCTTTAATTAACTCTTCAGCACTGTCCTTGATGTTCAACGTCTCCAGTGAAGTCAGTGACATTTGGCCCTTGTTCCCAGATCCGCGCTGCTCTGATGACTGAGACCTGGGTGTCCTTCCCAAAGAAGATTTCCAGGAGAGGCTTTGATGACTGTGAAGGTTGTTGAGCCATTAAACTTGTTCCCTGGATGGAACTTTCTCAATGACGTTGCTGTGGTTTTACCAGAAGGTAGGGACATGAGTTAAATGACCTTATATAGAAACCTGTGATGTTATAGAAAGAGTCCTTATAGAATAGATAAGGGGTTGCCTTCCCTCCCTCCCTCCTTCGTTTTCCCTTTGTCTTTCCCTCTGTTAATATTTCATTAAATTTTAAGTATCTCGTATATTTCTATTGCAGGATATTTGGAAGATAAAAGAGATATGAAAATAAATAAATATA
>NW_012139747.1:371370-382162 GCF_000956105.1 Propithecus coquereli
AAATATCATTCAAATTTTATGTTTACTAATTTTTTTTTTTTACCATGGCTCCTTCCGTAATTTGTCAAATATGCAATTGAAAAATATTATTCTAGTCAAGGTAATAGGGTAATCTTTGTGAATGCAGGGAAAGAAAAACTATTCCTATATCCTCTTAGGTTTTAGATCTGGAGCTTGTAAATTGAACTGTAATAAAAGGAGAATGTTTAGGTGTACAGGAGTGTTGCAGAAACAAAGTAAAAACCAAAAGGAGTGATTAGACGGGGACTTACATGCTATTATAACGAAGGGCAATAAATTGTGGAGAAGTGACTAGACAAAGAAAAGGGGTTTGGGACTTCTAGGAGCAGTGAATTGTGGAATGGTAAATACATGGGGAGATTAATAGTAAATAAATGGTTATTTAGTAAGGGTTGCTTATATAGACTCATTTTAGTGCTCGCTCTGGTGGTAAGTTGTCTCTGGAGTCCTTCTTCTCTTCCCGTTTCTAGAGAAGGGGGGCACCTATATAAATGGAAATTAATGCCTTGCTTATAGGCAGATAGGAGGAGAGCAGAGAGCTCTTTTTAAGTCTGCTTTTTCTCAAATGTCTTCAGCTCAAAATAATCCTTATGCCAATGCAGCATATTTTGAAATGGCATAATCTGATCCCCTTCATGAGTATGGCAATCACCACATTTCAACAAAATTTGGATTCTGGTCAGAGATTTTTAAAGCTTATTTGAAGAGCAAAACAAAATGAATTAAACTGTTTCTAAGACATTTGTTAAATGCCCAAAATATGTCAGATCCTGAGAATACTAAGATGGTGCTAGAGAAACCAAGATGAATGAAACATGCTTCCTGTCTGTGAAAGATTTCCTGAGCCTTTATTTGGCCTATGTGGCAGATTGATTGCAAAAGGGGCACGGTTCTTCCTTCCCCTATATTGACAGCACTGGCAGTGAGACGTTAAAGCATTTTCTATCTGTTTCTCCACGCTTGAGTCTGGGATGGCCGTGTGACTTGCTTTTGTCAATGGAAGGCAACAGAAGTGATGGTGTGCAGATTTCAGCTGGGGCATCAGGTGCACCCAGCAAACCCTTGGGACCCTGCTGTTGACTAGGAACAAGCCTGAGTTAGCCTGCTGGAGGATAAGAGCCCACACAGAGCAGAGATGAAGTGGCCTGCAAAGGCCAAGTTGAACACCCAGTCCCTAGCCAAGCTAGCAGTTGACCACAAACACAAGCCATTTAAGGCCACAAGAATTGCTCGACTAAGTCCAGAATTCTGAGCTAAATGAATGCCATTTGGAGTGTTTGCTAACTCAGGAGATGCTAATTAATACAGCCTTTAAACCAATCATGGTGATGTGCTTAGTATCATAACAGAAGAGGCAAGGAGCAGTTGTAAGCAGTTGGTTCGTCTTTCTGTCTCACCTGCTTTTGATCTTGTTGACGATACGGTTTAAGATAATAAACAGTTTAAGTTGAGATGCCCTTAAGAGGGAACTTTCTACAAAGGAATAAAAATATTCTGATAAAGGAGAGAGTCCAGTGTTTTTTTCTTAAACAATTTTAACTCTCCACATGTGCCTTCCCGGGGATAGCATGCAAGGTCTCCCAAGCTATAGAGGTGACTGTTGTTGAACTGAGCTACAAATTCTCTTGTTTTGGGGTCTGGTATTGGGCGGTTATTGATGCTGCCAGGGAAGTAACTACGTAGGCATTCTGGCCTTGAGAGGCAATACTATTAATACTCAGCCACCACAAATTGCCTGACGTGTCCAAGTTAACAAGGTTATCCAAACAGCTCTTCTCTGCTCCAAGCGGTAGCTTTGAATTTGCAGCTCTCATTCGGTTAAGCCAGGATCTTCACACTCTCTTGGCTTCATCTCTTTGGTAAGCCTATAAATAAAAGTCTGTCTCTCTTTCCCAAACCTCTCTGTGTTCCCATCAAAACATAGCAACCAATTGGGCCGTTCTCCCAGACTCCTGCTTCCTACCCCATCAGTGCATCTCAAACTCTAATGCACATAGGAATCACCCATAGATCTTGCTAAAATGCAAATTATGATTCAGTCAATCTGGGGTAGGAACCAAGAATTTACATTTTTAATAAGTTTCCAGATGATGCTGCTGCTCCCAAGATAACACTTTAAATATTAAGATACTACACAACAAATGAATTTATCTCGACTACCCAAAGGCTGGTTAGTGGATAACCTTTCTGAGTCAGAGCACCTGATCTCAGTTAAAATCTTCCAGCTCTCATCCCTTCACAGGCAAGTGAACAAACACAGTCTCTGCCTTTATTCAGGGAGGAGACAAAGGATCAGACTAACTTAGATAGTTTTGTGCGATAAGTACTCCAATAAAAGTGTATTCTCAGGTACAGCATCTTTTTTTTTAAGTACTCATTTGCCAGAAGCCATTCATAACAGTGCAATGGTGGTTTGTGGCATGAATGCTCTCTCTTCCTTATTTTATCTCTGACTGTTCTATTTCTGATCATCTCATAATCCTTTGTTTATGCCTTGCATAGCCCATCAAGATTAAGATACTGTTGGCTAATTGTCCCAAATCTCCCAATTCTTATTTAATTTAGTGGGCTCCAGGAGCTCCCACGCCTCTATTACTACATGTGATGGCATCCCTGTTATGATAGAGTTGATTTTTGATACATGCTTCTCCTCAAAGCAGTTTTTTCATTATAAAACACAGGCCTTAATTCTCCACTTGGCTCTGCACCCAGTAGAGTAGATCCTCCACACTCTTAACTAGGGTCTATGGGCCAGCAGCATCGGCATCACCTGGGAGTTTATTAGAAATGTAGAGTATCCAGCCCCACCTGAGTCTATTCCATCAAAATCAGCATTTTAGCAAGATTCTCAGGTAGTTTTTATTAAAGTCTAAGACACACTAATGGATAAATTTCCAAACACACCTAGCTATACCTGCAGTATGTATTTCAGGGAAACTCTTACACTATAATGGAAAAGAAGACCTGGTGTCAGATCTACTCCTTCTAGTCACTAGGGGTGGAATCCTTTATACCTGAGGATAGGTAATGGGGACCACAGCCACTCATAGAGGTGTAAGTGACAATTAAATGAGCTAAGATGCACAAAAACGTCTTGCTCAACACCTGGCACACTGATGGTATGGAATAAATATTTTTTGTTGTTGTTTAGTGAAAGAGATAAAAAAACTTTGAAAGATATTCTTGAGATTAATGCACTTAAGGGTAAAATGTTACAATGGGGTTGGACATTGATAAGCAGTACTTTATAAGTATAGAGCAATATATGTATAATTCTTAAGAATTTGCTTATTAGCTTGGAGTGAAATGACTTTTTGTTATCCAAAGGTAAGTGCATACATTTTGAAAATTAATACTATCAAACCTTGAACAGTGCCAGAGATGTGAAATCAGAGGCACATATGCTTTGGCATTTTCCAAAGATTCACATGGCTGCTTTGTGCTAACAAATCTAGCATGATGTGGCATTCCAATACAAATTAATGTCAACTACTGCAATATTTTGATGGAAATTACTTCTAAGCATCCAAACTCAATGGAGAATTTAAATAAAATCACTTGGAGTTTGATGTTTCCTTGGAATCCTACTTACATGACTACAGACATGTAGTTTCCCTTTCCAAATAAGGTTGTACTTAAGCTGTATTAATTGCCTACGAACCAAGTTTTCTATATCTTAAAATCATCAATAAATGGAAAAACTCAGCATGATTATCCACTTAAGGCATAAAAAACTAACACAAAAATTTATACAAAACTTTGTATATCTTTAAATCAATGCAAAGATTTATGCAAAGATATTTTTATATCTTAAAATCAACAATAAAGGGAAAATCCTTTGAAATGGTCATCCATGTTAATGTATCTCTTTTAAATGTCATTTTGAATACAGAGAAAGGACATCACATTACTTTCAAATACCCCACTTATAGTTCTTTAAACTACTTCATTGACTATCCCTGGATTTTCTTTTCTATGCTAACAGGATGGGAGAAAGAAATATGTCTGTTTTTCTTTTCTTTTTTGTAAACAAATCTGTTGTAATTTCAGATCACTGTAAAGAATATGTGATTCTTTCTTTGGGAAACTTCAGGTCACCTACCCAAAGCATCCAAGTCGGTCTTTTTCTAATCATTTTTGATTCAAATTTTTAAAATAGTCTAAAAACTCCTGCCTCATCTTCTGTTAAAGTGAACCACATGAAATTGCCAATGTTTGACGATTCTTGACCTAGAAAAATGGCAATTTCATGTGGTTCAATCTAATAGTTTCCTGTCTCCACATTTTAAAAAGTCATTCCATGTTGGCATTTTCTATTTATTGTAATGTTAGTTAGGAAAATAGATTTTTAAATGACCAGTAACTTGTCTTCTGACCCCATTCTTGGCACTTCTCTGGTCACATAAATTTATAAGTCTTTAATTTGCATATAAAAACCACTTGGGCCAGGCACGTAGCTCACACTTGTAGTCCTAGCACTTTGGGAGGCCAAGGCAGGGGACTGCTTGAGGCCAGGAGTTTGGATGGCAACATAGTGATACTCCATCTCTACGAAAAACAAAAAATTAGCCAGGTGAGGTGGTGCATGCCTATAGTCACAGCTACTCGGGAGGCTAAGGCAGGTAGATTGCTTGAGCCCAGGAGTTTGAGGTTGAAGTGAGCTATGATGATGCCACTGCACTCTAGCCTGGGCAACTAAGTGAGACTTTGTCTCAAAAAATAAAAAATAAAAATGACTTGGTAAGTAGAAGAGTCTTATACTGTTCTGATTAAGTCTTGATTGTTGTGCCAGCAGTCATGAGGTAGAACACTCTTTTATAATTAGAAGGGGGAGAAAATAAGGAACTAGGGTAGTTTTTCTAAAAGTTTCATTTGGAAAAATTAAACAATAGAATGACACACACACACAAACATGTTCCCTTCAGGTAAATGCTTTGACCAAAGAGTCTTATATATGGAACAATCATATGGAAAAGTTTGAATACCCTCTCTTGCCCTTACCTCTTGAATAATGAACAAAGCTATCAGAATTTCGTTCAATAAATAGCTGGAGTGTGTCGTAGAATAATACAGAATCAGCCAATGCCTCCATCCTTTTGTGTTTGCTGTCCAGCACTATGAGAGGTGTTGTTTTTAATGATTACACAGTGAAATGGGAAAATCCTGAACTGCCTTCAAAGCCATTAAGGAGATTTAGTCCTGTTCAGCAGAGCATTAGACGTTTATGCATTTCATTGCTTCTCAATTTTCTGAAAACTTGTACATTGCTAATGCTTACAGGAGGATGGTATGTAGAATTAACTTAGATGTGGCTAACCAAAAGTCTATATACACTACTGTTCTGAATAATGAGCAGAAAATTCATCCAAAAAGAGGCCTGTAATACCCACCTTCTTCACATGATAAATTAAATCCTTAGCCTTCAGACCATGTATCTCTGATCCAAAATCTTACGAGTTAGGATGCACCGTTACAAGATGCAGAGACTCAACAGACAGACCCAGAGGTAGCCTGGGAAACTCCGCACTCTAATTAATAAGGTGGCGTCTTTTAGTCTGCTCTGCATTGAAATGGAAAGTTTTCTTATATTCAGTGGACTTTGTTAGCGTGTAAGAAAAGCCCTCCCACTCCCACTCTGAGTGTTCGGAGACAGAGGCTCAATTTGCAGGTGACCACGACAGACTTAGAGGAAACTGATCTCAAGCCCACTACTTCATCTACACATACCACTATTGATTGTATTTGAAACATTTTTTAAAGTTCCAATGAAAGTTAAGGGAAAAAAAAAAAGCAACTAATTTTATCAAAGGTTCATCTGCCAAAAACCCAACAGATTCAAACTGAACACAAAAGAAAGCAATATGCCTGTCAGCACGTATTATTCTTTCTTTATTGAGCAGTAAATCCTCTCTTTCAAGCAATAAAGTATTCTTTGAAGAATATCTAAACATGTCAGAAGGGTAAGCAGATCTGGCCTGAGCACAAAGGCTTTACAAATTTATGAACATTTCGAATCTTTATGGTAAAGACAGAAGATATAGAGCAACAACCAACTGGAGAAAGAGCGAACAGATGTGAAGTTTGCTCAGAACATCCAAGAAATAAATACTTTGACACATTATCTGGTCCCGTTGTGTTCAACACAGGGTCTGCAGACCAGCATTGCTGCAAAAACTATTTCCTACAGGTCTTCACAGAGATTAGTACAGAAACATTTATAATGTTGAGCAATAATTCAACTGAATTATTTTATGTCTATTGAATCTAACAAAATATATTTGGACTTGAATTTTATGTGTCTCCTTTTTTTTTTTTTTTTTAGTAACTCCTTTATATGGTATTTTACAAAAATAGTGGCCCACAATGGATTGAAAAATTTTAAAAAATAAACAGCAGGCAAAATCAA
Organism: Propithecus coquereli; assembly: GCF_000956105.1. Lineage (NCBI taxonomy): Eukaryota > Metazoa > Chordata > Mammalia > Primates > Indriidae > Propithecus > Propithecus coquereli. The sequence goes on from NW_012139747.1 coordinate 377,798, forward strand.
AACAACAACAACAAAAAAACCCATCTTCTTCCTCTCAGAAGTTCTAGTCAATTTTTAGCTTCCAAAATAAGTTCCTGTTAAAGGCCAGCCAATTCTAGGTGCTTTCATCCTATTTTTTAAAGTACCAGGGGAAAGTAATTTTATGACCTTCATAGGCATTCATTTGTAGCATTCGGTGCCTTCACTATTAGGAAATCCAGGCCTATAGCTAACCTAAGTCTGTGGGCTGTACTGTGATGCTCCATAGTGTTGCCAATGGACGTGGGGACAGGCCACCACATTCTTTCTAGTCCATTCTGCATTGCTGAGAAGACCATTAGTAAAGGGTTGCCTCTGTTCTCTATGATCATCTTCCCACCCACCCCATTTCTCCCTTTTTGCAAAGCAAGAAGTTAAGGACAGAGAGAAAGTGGGATTGACTGTTTTTTGCCTGAGTCGAATTTTAACGTAATTTACAATAATAAGTAGTCCACTACTGAATTGTTTTTTTTTTTTTTAACTGCCATGAGACTGGAACCAGAATTGCTTTACTCACATTTATAATAGCATGAAAAAGAATAAAATTCCTAGGAACAAATTTAATCAAGGAGGTAAAAGATCTATACACTAAAAACTATAAAACATTGATTAAAAAAAAGTTGAAGAAGACACAAATGGAAAGATATCTTGTATTCATGAATTGGAAGAATTAATATTATTAAAATGTCTGTATAATCCAAAGTTATATACAGATTCAAGGCAAACTTTATTAAAATTCCAATGATATTTTTCACAGAAATAGAAAAAAAATCTAAAATTTGTATGGAATCACAAAAGACCCTGAATAGTGAAAACAATTTTGAGAAAGAAAAAACAAAATTGGGGGGATCACATTGCCAAATTTCAAATTATATTTTAAAGCTAATTAATCAAAACATTTTGGAACTGGCATAAAAACAGACACATAAACTAATAGAACAGAATAGAGAGCCCAGAAATAAACTCAAGCATGTACAGTCAACTAGTTTGCAACCAAGGCGCCAAGAAGATACAGTGGAGAAAGGAGAGTCTTTTCAATAAATGATGTTGGAAAAACTGGTTATCCACATGTAGAACGAAATTGGATCCTTACATCTTATACCATACACAAAAAATCAACTAAAAATGGATTAAAGAACTAAATATAAGACCTGAAACCATAAAACTCCCAGATGAAAACATAAGGGAAAAGCTTCATGACATTAGTTTTAACAATGGTTTTATGGATAGAACAACTCAAATAGCAAAAAATGAATAACCCAATTTAAAAATGGACAAAGAAAGTGAATAGACATTTCTCTAAAATAGATATAAAAACGACCAACAGGTATATGAAAAAGTGTTTGACATCACCAATCAACAGGGAAGTGCAAATCAGAACCACAATGCGGTATCACCTCACACCTGTTAAAATGGCTGCTATCAAAAAGACAAGAGATAAGTGTTGGTGAGGGTGAGGAGAAAAGGGAACCTTCGTACACTGCTCCTGGGAAGGTAGCCTGGGTGGTACAGCCATTATGGAAAACAGTATAGAGGTTCCTCAAAAGTTAAATATAGAGCTACCACATGACCCAGCAACTCCTCTTCTAGGTCCATACCCCACAAAGTGAGTATCTTTACAGTACTTTGTAAAAACATCTGCACGTCCATGTTTATTGCAGCATAATTCACACAGCCAAGACATGGAAACAATCTTTAAGTGTCTGTCAACAAACGACTGGATAATGAAATTGTAGTATGCATACACACACACACACACACACACACACACACACACACACAATAGAATATTATTCAGCCTTAGAAAAGATGGAGATACTGTCATTTGCAACATGGATGAACTATACCAGACACGGAAAGAGAAATACTGCATGATCTCTGTTACGTGGCATCTTAAAAAAAAGGTTGAATCCATAAAGACAGAATAGAAAGGTGGTTACCAGAACTGGGGGCAGAGAGATGGGGAGATGCAGTTTACAATTATGTACGATGAATAAGTCTGGAGATCTAATATACAGCATGCGGACTACAGTTAACAATATTGTATTGTACACTGGAAATTTGCTAAGAGAGTAGATTCAGGTGCTCTTATCACACATGCAAAAACAGGTATCTACGTGAGTGATGAACATGTTAATTAACTTGATTGCAGTAATATTTTACATTAAATATATAAAATAACAGTAATTTTTGCTAAAAGAATTGCTTTATCTAAAGTCCATAAGAGGTTCCCAAACACTTGAATGAGGTATACTCTTCCAAACAGCTCAGACCAGGAGAATGGCTTCTGTGTTGGAGGCAGAGGGAGCGTATTTTTAAATTTGGTTTACTGCCATTGCTTTGTCCTTCAGTCTAGACATTAAGGGTCCTCACCCCATAACCACCAGTGGGATCTTTTCCAAAGGAAGTGGCTCTAATTTTTCACCAATTAACCTTAATTAAGACAGTTCTTGTGTAACAGTGCACCCAGGAGTTCACTAAACAAGCAGCCTGACAAACACTGGCATTTAAAACCTGTTCCAAACATGTCACTTTTTCAATTAGGAAGTCAGGTTGTTAAGAGTCTATATTCACAGACATTATTTGGGAAATTAGAGCAGAGAAGATGGGGCCAGTTCTTCTTCACACTCCTTAAATGCATTGGTTACAGAGGAATGTGCTGCTAGACATGAACCCACAGGGTCCTGCCAGGGAGAACACTGGGTTGTGTGCACCTTTGCTCCAGGTGGGCAGCACAGTGAGATCAAATTACTGAACTTAGTTTCATTTTTCAAGGAAAGCTTAAAAACTGAAAGGAGGCATTTCATAGAAATAACAAAAGGACTTACGATTGATCTTTTTCTTGTTTGTATTAAGCTGAAAGTTACACATGCATTATAAATGTAATAGAAAATGCTGACAAATTGGGTATTTTAAACTATATCTTTGACGTCTTTATGATATTGGATCTTATGTTAAAAAGACCTATTTCCATTTGTTAAAGTTATTATTTAGTATATTCAACAGATTTTTTATATTGTGCCTGCACATTTTTTACTATTAATATTTCATATTTTTGTTGCTTTCGCTAAATAAAATCTTTTCTTTCAACGTATTTAATTGTATCTTAAAATACTTTAACATAAAATCTATCATACAATAATGTACAGGATAGATATACATAATGTTTTAAATATATATATATATATATATAATACTTAACACCCAGCTTAAGAAACAGAACGTTAATAGTTTAAATGTCCCTGTGTTCTCTCTCTAATCGTACCTGTTTTCCTCCCTCAACTCCAGAAGCAGCTTCTAAATTTGTGTTAATTATTTCTTCATTATAGTTAGTTTCCTCATCTACGTGTAGTACAGACCTAAATTGTGTGTAATTCTACAGATATTTTGGCTTTTATATTAGTGGAATTATATTGTTATATTCTTTTATTACGTTCCAAAGTAATTTCAATGTGTACTTCCACCAGCAGGAGTCAAGAGTCAGGAGTTTGCTTTACTTTATATTCTTCTTCAACATGATATTGGCAGGAATTAAATTTTTGCCAAACTAGTAACTATAAAACAATATTTGATCGTTGGTTTTAATTTGCAGTTCTCTGAATTATTAATGACATGGAGTACTTTTCCATGTTTTTGTGCCATTTGTGTTCCTTCTCCTGTGAAATGCTTTTTCAAGAGACTTATTCTTATCGATTCACTGGAATGGTCAATAATTTCCTCACTAGTCTGCTGAGCTGGTTTGAGCCATATCAGCTTTTTAGATTCATGAGTCTGCCTCTGGGTCTCCGTTAGGTGCCTATGGTAGAATATTTGTTTATTCCTATGTCAATATCAGACATATTACATATATACCTGCTTACCTACCTGTACTGCATATTGTATTTATGGCCTTGTGGGGACGTTTGCCCTTCCAGATACATTTTAGAATGAGCTTGTCAAATTTTATTTTTTAAATGGTATTTGATTTCAATTATATGGAATCTATAAATCAATTTGGAAAGAAGTGGCAACTATAATGCTGATAGTGAGTCCTTTTCTACTCATGAAAACAGTATGCCTAGATATTTGGTTCTTCTTTAATTCTATTTTTAAAGTTTTATAATTATACACATAAAGATCTTCTATACCTTTTGTGAAATGTCCGGTGTACCAAATACATTTATTGCTATTGTATATGATATCTTTTTAATTGCATTTCTCTAATTGTGGATAATGTTTGGAAATCAAATAGATTTTTTGTATACAGTGCTGGACTCTATTTTTATTGACTTTGTATGGGAGTTAAAGGGTTTGCACACACATCCATCAAGGATTGAATTATAATTTCCATTTATCCTATTGTCCTAC
>NW_012139747.1:382224-390823 GCF_000956105.1 Propithecus coquereli
CTATATGTATGTATCCCAAAACATGATGTTGTATACATTAAATATATAAAATAACAGTAATTTTTGCTAAAAGAATTGCTTTATCTAAAGTCCATAAGAGGTTCCCAAACACTTGAATGAGGTATACTCTTCCAAACAGCTCAGACCAGGAGAATGGCTTCTGTGTTGGAGGCAGAGGGAGCGTATCTTTAAATTTGGTTTACTGCCATTGCTTTGTCCTTCAGTCTAGACATTAAGGGTCCTCACCCCATAACCACCAGTGGGATCTTTTCCAAAGGAAGTGGCTCTAATTTTTCACCAATTAACCTTAATTAAGACAGTTCTTGTGTAACAGTGCACCCAGGAGTTCACTAAACAAGCAGCCTGACAAACACTGGCATTTAAAACCTGTTCCAAACATGTCACTTTTTCAATTAGGAAGTCAGGTTGTTAAGAGTCTATATTCACAGACATTATTTGGGAAATTAGAGCAGAGAAGATGGGGCCAGTTCTTCTTCACACTCCTTAAATGCATTGGTTACAGAGGAATGTGCTGCTAGACATGAACCCACAGGGTCCTGCCAGGGAGAACACTGGGTTGTGTGCACCTTTGCTCCAGGTGGGCAGCACAGTGAGATCAAATTACTGAACTTAGTTTCATTTTTCAAGGAAAGCTTAAAAACTGAAAGGAGGCATTTCATAGAAATAACAAAAGGACTTACGATTGATCTTTTTCTTGTTTGTATTAAGCTGAAAGTTACACATGCATTATAAATGTAATAGAAAATGCTGACAAATTGGGTATTTTAAACTATATCTTTGACGTCTTTATGATATTGGATCTTATGTTAAAAAGACCTATTTCCATTTGTTAAAGTTATTATTTAGTATATTCAACAGATTTTTTATATTGTGCCTGCACATTTTTTACTATCATATTTTTGTTGCTTTCGCTAAATAAAATCTTTTCTTTCAACGTATTTAATTGTATCTTAAAATACTTTAACATAAAATCTATCATACAATAATGTACAGGATAGATATACATAATGTTTTAAATATATATATATATATATATAATACTTAACACCCAGCTTAAGAAACAGAACGTTAATAGTTTAAATGTCCCTGTGTTCTCTCTCTAATCGTACCTGTTTTCCTCCCTCAACTCCAGAAGCAGCTTCTAAATTTGTGTTAATTATTTCTTCATTATAGTTAGTTTCCTCATCTACGTGTAGTACAGACCTAAATTGTGTGTAATTCTACAGATATTTTGGCTTTTATATTAGTGGAATTATATTGTTATATTCTTTTATTACGTTCCAAAGTAATTTCAATGTGTACTTCCACCAGCAGGAGTCAAGAGTCAGGAGTTTGCTTTACTTTATATTCTTCTTCAACATGATATTGGCAGGAATTAAATTTTTGCCAAACTAGTAACTATAAAACAATATTTGATCGTTGGTTTTAATTTGCAGTTCTCTGAATTATTAATGACATGGAGTACTTTTCCATGTTTTTGTGCCATTTGTGTTCCTTCTCCTGTGAAATGCTTTTTCAAGAGACTTATTCTTATCGATTCACTGGAATGGTCAATAATTTCCTCACTAGTCTGCTGAGCTGGTTTGAGCCATATCAGCTTTTTAGATTCATGAGTCTGCCTCTGGGTCTCCGTTAGGTGCCTATGGTAGAATATTTGTTTATTCCTATGTCAATATCAGACATATTACATATATACCTGCTTACCTACCTGTACTGCATATTGTATTTATGGCCTTGTGGGGACGTTTGCCCTTCCAGATACATTTTAGAATGAGCTTGTCAAATTTTATTTTTTAAATGGTATTTGATTTCAATTATATGGAATCTATAAATCAATTTGGAAAGAAGTGGCAACTATAATGCTGATAGTGAGTCCTTTTCTACTCATGAAAACAGTATGCCTAGATATTTGGTTCTTCTTTAATTCTATTTTTAAAGTTTTATAATTATACACATAAAGATCTTCTATACCTTTTGTGAAATGTCCGGTGTACCAAATACATTTATTGCTATTGTATATGATATCTTTTTAATTGCATTTCTCTAATTGTGGATAATGTTTGGAAATCAAATAGATTTTTTGTATACAGTGCTGGACTCTATTTTTATTGACTTTGTATGGGAGTTAAAGGGTTTGCACACACATCCATCAAGGATTGAATTATAATTTCCATTTATCCTATTGTCCTACTCTGATTATAGTATTAAGATTTTATTAGCTTCAAGACATGAGTTTCAAATTATCCTCACTTGTTCTAGTCTCTGAAAAAATTTTCTTAAATTTAAAATGACCTATGCCTTGAATATTTTCTACAACTATTTTTTAAATATAAGTAGGATGAGAATAAGGCAACTCAAATTTTCTGTTTCCTGAAAACGTTCGTATTTCTTGGAATTTAATTTCAATTTCACTAAATTTTCCAATACATAGGGACACATTTTTCCATAATCACCTCTATTATTTTATTCTCTGCCTCTTTGGAAATGCAAGTTTTGCATTCTTAATGTTGTTTTCCTGGGACTTTTATTCTTCATATAACCTATCAGAGGATTGTCAATTTTTACAGTCTTTTTAAAGAAATAGGAATTGACACTAGTGATGTTATATGGTACATTTGTTTTCTTTTTACTAATTCCTGTTCTTTATTTCTTATTACTTACTGTTTCTATCTTTTAGGTTTGTAATGCTTTATTTCGATTTGGTTAATTTTATTTTTGTTTGTTTTTTGTTGTTTTTTCTTAAGTTGAAATCTTAGCTCATTAATTTTCAGCCTTCCTTCTTTTCTGGCTTTGAGGCTATTATTTTCCCTCTAAGAACCATTACCTGTGTTGCACGAGTTTTAATGAGGAGCAGTTTTATTATTATTTAACTAATAAATTGTTAAATACAAATCAAATCCTTAGTTTCATAGTCTGTGCTCACGTGCAACCCCCCAAAATGGGATTATCTCATGTTCTGCTTTTTTATGCTGTGCCTTGCTTCTATTTCAAGGCTTTACCTGACATGTGAGACTAGACACAGGACTCCAGGCTCCCAGGCCACTGAAGAAATCTCTCTTAAGTCTTATGGCCACATGGATAATGACTTACGTCTTTTCCATATTTTTTCCTAAGCGTAGTGATCACCCTAACTTCTGTAGGTACACCTCACAGCCACCAGTTACTGGACTAAAAAAGTGCTCATCTTACTCCCACCATTCTACCTCCCTTTATTCTACCATTGGTATGCTTTGATTTAAGAGTCGATTTGGGTGATGGGCACACTGAAAGCTCCAACATAAGCATTGTAGAAGGTATCCATGTAACAAAAATGTTTATATCCCCTTAATATTTTGAAATTTTAAAAACGTCTTTGGATTCTGTCTCCATGCACATAAAAAGAACATTTATTTCGTTCCTGAACTTTCGGTCAAAAAATAATGTCTTCTGGACAACGTGGAAAGGACCAATGCTGTAGGAAACAATCAATCCCCTCCCTCTTTGCAAGGTCTGCCTGACAGGGATTTAACAGATTTCCATGAGAACATCAAAGGCTAAAGAGAGCTGAGGCAAAGTCTCATAATGCCTTTTAAATCCTTTATCTTTTCTTTCAAACTTGCAATGTGTGAGTATTCATTATGTGCAACTTGCATTCACATTTCTGCTGTTCAAGCAGAAAAAATGTCTTTCATCAATTTTAAGTTATTTAAATATTTTCTAATCCTTTACATGTAGGTTAGAGTGAGCAGCCATTCAGAAGATTGGAATAATTTCTCCTGATACATGGACTTGGGCAAATTATTTTGACCAAAGTAATAAAAATGCAATTGTAGAAAACTAAACATAAAAAGGGAAATATTAGTAGGAAGATACAGGAGTTTTTGTGAATGTTTTGACCTGTTAGGTCTAATGAGGGTCTAGAACCAAGAGTTGGAAACTATTGACTGTTAGAGCTTGAATGTCATTTTAAATCTCCATTATAAATTCTCAAGAGAGAGAAAATCTATTGAGCATGGCTTGGGATAGATGCCCACTCATCTAATCAATGATGGCAATAGGGTGAGGACACAGGATATTGAAAGAACTTTGGAGACCAATTGCTTTATGTGGGGCCCACAATTCTTGGAGGGAAAAAAATAGCTCTTCCATAAAGAGGATAACTGCATTAAAATCTTGATAATTTCTGCCAGAATTTGGAGGGAAAGGAAATAAGCTAAAAATAATTGGAGATAATATTATATAATTTATAGCAGCAAATGGAAAATAATCAATGTGTCTTTAGAAACAAAAAGAAAAAAAGGACCAAACTACAAACAGCTGATATCAAATCAAATTAATTAAACACAATAAAAAATATTCTGAGATAAATAAAGATACAAGCTTGGAAAAACAAAAGATAAGATTGTAAAACAGCATATGGTGGAAATCTTAAATGTAAAGAAAAACATCTGAATATCACAAGAACTCAAGAGAAACAATACAAAGGTGAAAAAGATCATATGTAAACAAGTAAGTTAGTCTGGACTTTGATTTCTTCTATGAAACTTAGATGCCAGAACTACTCTAAAAAACATCTAAGTGTTTTAAGCAGAAATTCTGAGATCCCCATCATTAGAAACAAACCTAGTTTTCTTTCGTGTGTATAAACTAAAGGAAGGTACTATCATCCTTCCTAGTGGAGAACAAGAGTTTCTTCAGCCTTAAAAGTTCCCACTCCTCTCCAAAATGGCAACTCCATTTTGTTCGTCAACTTGATGGCAGTTCCTTCCCTGGGCCCTGAAACTAAAGCATGTTGCCATGTTACTTTCTGTTTCATAGACCAAAATCACTTTCTTTCGTAGCACACATTTTGAAGTTTCTATCTATATTTTCAGTGGTGTTCATTGTTCAGTATCAGTCTTCCACATAGGTTATCAGACTCAGGAAAGCAGTCACTGTTTCTATTTTATTCACCACTGTACACACAGTACAGACTCTATTGAGTCTTTGGGACGGCACAGTTAATAAATGTGGTGGGGAGGGAAGGAAGAGAAGGAAGTTGTGTACCTTACTCAAGTTAGTGGTGGGAAGGTAAGTGGAGAAAGACAACAAGAGCAGTAGAAACCAGTAGGGTAGTCAGGAGGATTTGATAAGGGATCCCAAGAGGTCTTCCATAGAAAGCCTCATTCACATCTGAGTGTGGGATGTCAGGAGTTGTACACAGCTATGGAGAGTGGAGGGAAAGATGGATGGAAGAATTTGTGAAATCATGGAAACAGAAAGAATGAAAGATGAGACAAGAATATCTTTTTCCAGTCCCCAATGAACATCCCTTTCTTTTAGATTAATTTTTATCGAATAAGTACAAATTGGCCGTGTGTCCCAAAGAGACAGATTTGCGTTGATAACATCTCTCTGCATAGGGTATCCTCTTCAGAGTTGGAAAAGGAAAGCTATTTTTTTCCTCAGGAAAAAAAAAAAAATTTCTTCCTATTATATCTGTTCTGTTGACATCAGCCTTAGAAGGAAAACCGTCTCTAGCAAACACCAACACCCTGAAAGTAGTAAATTCTTTGCTGTTTTCTTTGTGATGGGGAAGCTTTCACTACCCACATCACCAGTTCTGGGCTTTGCTCTCTATACCACCATGGTTCTTCTGGCTATGAAAGCCCCCACTATTTGTTGAGGTTAAAGGATAGTATGGGTGTGTTTATAAATGTCATGAAATACTGACATTGGTGTGGGGGTTGTTCACACCAGGCAGTTCAAGAGGGTTAGGCAAAGTCCCAAGGCACAAGTGACATCCTGTTGCTAGGACATCCTTAGGTGCTGTGCTGACAATTGTTGGTAGAGGTTCCAGTATCCACAATGAGGAATGAGCAACTCTTCTGGCTCTTCTGCCTGGGAGACATGCAGTGTTAGCACAAGACAGTGGCATAGCGTCCAGGTGTCTCAACCCAGACAATAATAGGGCATGTCTCTCTCTCAATGCTGATTGCTTCACATTCCTTAGAGTTCCATTGGGTCAGGACTCTCATCTCAACTTTCTGCAAACCCGTAACTCATCTTACACCACGCCCCACAACCCAGGCAAGGATCCTCTAGCCTGGCTTTCCCTGAGTTTTGCTTCCTCAGAACATAAAAGTCTTTATCTCTCCCTTGAACATTTGAGTATACTACGATCATAAATTCAGTGCTTATAATTCTTGTGAAAGTTTTTAATATTTTAGTACTTGCCTATTTTTTATCCATGAATATTATACATAGAATGTAAAAAAATACAGAAAAAGGAAAGTAGACATATTAGAAGTTGTATTACCAATCAGTGAGTAAATAATCATATAAAATAGACCAATGTTTGAAATTTTGTTGTTTAAATCATTTAGATGCATTCTTTCTTTTTGTCAGCTTAATTCATCCATTTTGGACGGAGTTTTGTTAAATCTCCAGTGTTTCTGTATTTGTTCATTTTTCCATGTAATTCTGCAAGATTTACTTTTATTAGCTTTAAATATTGTTGAGTGCCTACAAGTTCATGATTGGCATAATTTCCCATTGGCTTGTTCTTTTTGCATAATTATATAGTGTCCCTGTTTATACTAGTAATGTCTTAAATTTCATTTTACCAGGTATTACTTTTCTTATACTGATTTTTACTGAGTATTTATTTTTGTTTTCATGCCTTTATTTTGAATTTTTTTCTATATGGTGTTGTAGATATTTTTTGTTTGTTTTATGGAAGCAGCCGATTTAAAATTCAATTTCATAAACTCTGATTGTTGATAGGCGAATTTAATCCATTTACATTTCCTGTGAGTCTAGTGGGGTTTATGTCTATCACTTTATTCTTGGTTTTGGATGATTGTGCTTTTTCTTTATTGCTGTTATTATCTTTCCCTGCTTTTTGTTTGCTTGGTAAAATTTTCTATTTCCCTTTTTATATTCACTTGGCAATAAGTTGTTTTGCTTGCTTGTTTGTTTTTGGTTTTGCAGCTGCCTCCCCTGGCGAATGCTCCTACCCTGATGCTAGGTTCTATTACCAGCAGTCACACTGGGAACATGGCAGATCCAGGCTCGGATCAGTGGCCGGGTTGCCACAGCTCCTGATCTTGCAGATGTGTCTACGTGTCTATGTTGCCACTTTTCTCAGGCCTCTACTTGCTAGAAACTCTAGCCTCAAGAAAGGATCGGCAGAAGAATTTCACCTACACATAATCCACATCATCCACCCAAGCCCCTGCCACCTTCTGTGGGACACTGTTAGTCCTCTTCACCTGGAGTCACCAAAACCTTGGAACTACCACCTACTTCACATTCAAAGTGCAATGAAGTCTTACCTTCTGCTCTGTTCACAAATTTGTTTTTTTAAATTCTATTCCTTGACTGTGAAAATGATTGTCTTTTATTGAGTCCAGCCATGTCTCTTTTTAAATATATACTTTTTCCCTCTTGTTATACGGTTGAAGCAGAGATGCCATCTTGACCTGAAATGCTCTGTTCTCTTTCTAATTCTATGATGATGTCCTAGATGCTGCCCTGTCTCTCTCAAGCCAACCCTTTTGATTCTCAGAAGACTGTTTTGGAAGTCAGAAAGCTGAACATTTGACTGTTTCTTCTTTTCATTTTCTCTCTAATGATCTTGTTATCCTCAGGGCAATGTAGATGACTCTGAGAAGGAGAAAGGTTATAATAGGAAAAAAACAATAAAAAGTACATGTTCAAAAATTACTATTTTGAGATATTTTCTATGCATGCTTTTAATGAGGTATATGCTTCAAAGCCTATTAAGCTATTAATGTGTGCATGGAATTAAATATAGATTATCCTAGAAACAACTACTTAGACTGAATTAATGTGGCTTATTGACTTACTCCAGTATCTTCTAGTCCCTCTGCTGTGTCAGTCCAGGAAATTGAGAAAGATAAAGAGAAGAATGGGGCATTGTTTAGGCCCTGCTATCTGGGGAGGGAGTGGGGGAAGGAAATTTGCCATAATGAGAAAAGAAAGAGATCACAGAAGCAGATCTATGCCATGGGCACTGTGAATGCAGGACTGGTTCTTGGCTTTGGTGCAGTTAGACAAAGAAATGATACCTGAGTGACAAGATTGAAACCCCCTAACAGGTGAGGAGAATAAATGGCTTTGAAAACAATGCCTGGACATTTTAAATACACAACTGCTGAACTGGCCACTGTGCTCACATTCAAGACCTGCTCACGGGGGAGGAGCCAAGATGGCGGATGAGACAAGCCGCCAGTCAGAAGGTCTCTGCAAAAAAGATGAATTTTAGAAGAAAGAGAAAAAAAATAAGCGAGCAGAGAAACATAGATCCGGTGAGGGTCGGAAGGAAGGGTGCCTGAAACTACAGGAGACTCCACGGGAAGACGTTGCGGAGGAGAACTGGAAGGAGAGGTCCCGAGAGGCTTGGAGACCAGCGACAAGGGTAGGTGGAGTGGTTAACTTCCCCTCCCTTGCATCTCGGACTGCAGGTGGCTCCTGAGCGGCTGGAGAGACCTGCTGACACCAGCCCAGAGACGGCTGCCGCCAGTGAGCAGTGGTCTCTTGCGGACTCAGCGCCAGGCTCCCAGCCCCCTCGGGGCACCTCCCCGGGCGCAGACCC
>NW_012139747.1:393123-417870 GCF_000956105.1 Propithecus coquereli
AAAAAAAAAAAAAGACCTGCTCACTTTTCATTTTCTTTGGGCTGACCTGTGAAATCCTTTTCTCTTCCAGAACATGTTGAATGCTCAGATGAACCAGATTCCATGGGGACTTTAATGTCTGTGAAACCAGTCTCATGCAGTATGGTACACATGGATGATGTGAGCCCATGGACCACTCATAACTGTGGGCTTCACCAAAAAATCCTATTATGCCTTAGTCTAACACTAGTGAAACATCACTGATAAACATTTTCAAAAGTAGGTATGCTGGAACTAGGGATAACAAAAATTAAAGCAAAGCATGGACAGAACTATTTTATATTTTAAAATCATCTTTGATGAATATGTGATGGTCAGTTTTATGTGTCAGCTTGACTAGGCTACACTCTCCAGTCATTCAATCCAACACTAATCTAGATGTTGCTGTGAAGGCATATTGTATATGTGACTAACACCTACAGCCAGTTAACTTTATGTAGAGAGAAGATCACCCTCAATAATCTGGATGGGTCTCACCTGATCGGTTCCATCAGTTCCAGAGCCTTAAGGGCAAAACTGAAGTTTCCCTGAGAAAGAAGAAAGATGTTACCCTGAGCTTCCTGTGATCTCCAACTTTGGCTTGAGTCCAAAAATTCCCACCTGCCCTTCCTGATGGCCAGCTTGGATTTCAGAGTTGCCTAGGTAGCCCTTTGCAATAGGCCAATTCCTTGCAATAAATCTCGTGTGTGTGTGTGTGTGTGTGTGTGTGTGTGTGTGTGTCCTACTGGTTCTTTCTCTTGTGGAATCCTCATTAATACAAATTTTTATACTAGAAGTGATTCTAGAAGAACAGAATATTAAAAGTGAGTTTTCTAAATGGACTTTGACTTTTTTGGAATTGGTTCTCTAGTTCGATTAGATTTAAAGGCATTATGACTATTTCCAGGGGTAAAGACGACATTGATGATCCACGGCGTGATGTGGCAATAGAGAAACACAAAATATCACCACTGGATATTCCTCATCAAATACTTACAAAAGGGAAAGTTCTGGATGGCCATATATTTGATACTGTGCAACATGCTCATAAAACTAAAGTGTATAATGGGATTGGCTAATTGACTGTACGTGAGAAAGTATGAGAAGGAAATGCACTCAGGGCTTCAAATTCCCAGCTCTAGCTCTGTACAAGTGACTAGAAATGTTCTATGTCTGCCCCAAAAGAAACTTCTACCTACTACTGCCACAAGGTTGAGATTTCTGAAAACCAAGCCCAGAGTCTTATCCTGAGAATGGCTAAATTACAATTCAAATTGAATTCTCAACCTTATTGGTGTCTTCTGTTCAAGTGAGGGCATTGATTGAGAAGGAATGGGATCATGAAAATTGACATAGCGACATGTGGGAAGATGCTAGGGAAGCTGGGGGCACTGAACCCCTAAATTATGCTGAGTCTTCTGGGCCAGTAGAAGAGATCATTCTACCCTCTCTGAAAGGGTTAACTCTGCTTTGCCTGAAGAAGCTGTAATAACCTCTCCTGAAAAAGTTGCCCTGAAAGACACTGTTGATTCACCTTAAGACTTACCCCACCATTCTTCTTTGCTTATAGACCTGTAACTAGACTCAAGTCCCAGCACATCCCAGAGGATGAGATACTATGCAACGTATGGCTCAAGATAAAGTACACTACACATTGAAAGAACAATGTGATGTTTCCAAATTATAAAGACAGACACTTGGGTAATATGCAGGGGAATGGATAATGAGAATGTTGGATAATGGTGGAAGGAACATAAAATTGGGTCAGGCTGGATTTATTGATATGGGCCAACTAGGCAGAGATTCTGCTAGTTGATCATGGGTGTCCCTAGAAAATAAAGAGATGGAAATTCTACTAAATTCTTTCTTGATTTGTATAAGTGGAAGAGTTCTACCTCGGTTGAGTAAACAGAAGTCTGATGTGAATTATGAAAACAGAGTAACATTCCCTCGAACAATTCCAAGATTTGAGCCAATTTACAGACCCACAATCCCTTTAATGAAGGGGAGAATTTATGCCCTTGAGAAAAGGCCCTACTGCACTGTCAAAAATCTATACACTCTTACTGGAATAGACATTTCCACTGGATACAGATTTGCTTTCCCTCAACACAATACTTCTGCCAAAAGTATGGACTCATAGGATCCCTTTTTCACTACCGTGATAGTCCACATACCATTGCTTCTGATCAAGGAACTCACTTTGCAACAGATGAAATACAGCAATGAGCCCAGGTTCATGAAATTCACCATGTTCCCCATAATCCTGAAGTAGCTGGTTGGATGAACAGTGAAATGGCCTTTTTAAAATTCAGCTAGTGCAGTACTTTTCAGGGCTAGACCAATGTCTAAGTCAGCATCCAATATATGGTGCCAATTCTCCCATAGTCAGGATTCACAGATGCGGGAATCAAGAAGTAGAAATGTTAGTAGCACCACTCATTATTACCACTAACGATCCACTAGCAAAATTTTGCCTTCTACTTCCATGATTTTATGGTCTGCTAGTCTGGAAGTCTTAGTTCCAAGGGAGGAACTCTTCCACCAAGAGACACAACAATGATTCCACTGAAACAAAGTCAAGATTATCAACTGGATATTACTGTACTCACTGGGGCAATTGATCTTGAATACCAAGGAAATTGGATTGCTATACCATAATGGAAGTCAGAAAGAGTATATCTGGAATACAGAAGATTCCTTAGAGTGTATCTTAGTCCTGCCATGCCCTGTGATTAAAGTCAATGGAAAACAACAACAACCCAATTAAAGCAAGACTGTTAATGACCCACACTCTTCAGGAATGAAGGTTTGCCTCACCTCACCAGGCAGAGAACCTGACTAGCTGAGGTGCTTGCTGAGGGAAAAAGGAATATAGTAAAAGAAAAAGGTACTTATAAATACTGGCTATGTGGCTGAAACCACATGACCAATTGCAGAAAGTAAGACTAATAGTTGTATTTCTTCCTTATTTGTTTATGTATATGTACACATACACATATGCATATGTGTATGTGTACATACAGCAAAGTTGTTGTTTTCTTCCCTCTCTTATTCCTTATCCTAAAACACAAGATGTATTAATAACAGTTAACTTTATCTCATTTTGTATAAGTTACAGGATACCAAGGAGAAGAATGAACATCACTCAAGGACAGTGCATCCTATTCTGGAGAAAGGGTTAGAGCATTTTCAGTTTTATGCAGGATAGTTGCACTATGTTAGAGAGAAGTATGCTTTGTTATTGTCTTTATTGGAATATTAAATATAATTTGAAGAGATGTATGTGGGCACCAAGTTGACAAGGTATGGACTGTGATGGTCAGTTTTACGTATCAACTTAGCTAATGTATAGTCCCCAGTTAATCAAACTAGCTAAATTTTGATCTAGCTAAAAACTAAATCTAGCTCTGCCTCACTAATACAGACTGGCAGAGGAAAAAAATCCCATCACCAAAATTTTTCATTTTTCCTTCTATAAAAGCATTAGTTTTCCAAAAGAAGGGTCATGTATAATACTAATTGGTGATAGGTGCTTTATATACAGCCCTTCATTTAGTCTTCGTGACCTGTGAGGATGAGTAATAGGAATACAGAGGGTGAATAACTAACTACAAGTCTTTCAACTAGTAATTTCAAGTTAGGATTTAAATTCAAGTTTTAAATTCATTGGGCCTCAGTTTTATTTCTCAGGCATTAAAAAAATAATAACAATTAAAAAGTAGCAATTTTAAAATTGTTTATAAGATTTTTGTGAGGATCCTTTGAAATACCACAGGTGAAGCTGGTGCACAAATTTAAGAATTGAATTCAATATCTATCTTTTCTGGTGACTTAGACTGTAAATTAATTGATAGTAAGTTCTATATTTTGCTAACTTTTGTAGAATATGTAGCACATGACCTTGTGCAAAATGGTAACACAATGAGTATGACTTGATTTGGGGGAATAGTAGATACTAGATCAATACCAGGTTATAAACTTCATAAAGGTCATGGTTATGTCTGGTGTTTTTTTTATTGCTGTATCTCCAGTATCCACTATTAGCCTGGCATACAATAAAAATAAATGAATGACACTGAAATTACATAATGGCATAGTTAATAATTTCCAGGGCCTTCCACTGATGAATGTTGGGATGGTAACTTTCCTAGCCTGTCTCCAACTTCCCATTTCCTCGCTGTCCCTAAAAATGCTGAGACATTAATTACTCATCCTAATATTCAAGAGTTATGCTTCCATGTTAAATCAATAATTTTAAAAGGGTGGATGCAGGAAACAATGAAGGCGTGCATCATATTAATTTGGGGGCAGCGTTCCTTTCCTTTCCTTTCTTTATTTTTTACTATAAATACGCCATGACTCCTGGAAGAGTTGGATAAGATCCCCTTCCCCACCAATAATTGCCTAATGAGCCATGAAGCTCTATCTGCCAAGCATTCTTGGAGAAGAACGCAGTGTAGAAAATCACTGGCCCAGATGATTCAGTTCCTGGGACACGAATCCAGACCGTTGAGGCACTTCCGGGACAGAAGAGGATCCAACATGAGCCTGAGAAGATGAGGGTTCATTTGGAGAAAATCCAAGAGTGGTCCTAAGAGATTTCCATCATCCAGTATCTAGGTTTGCCAAACAGAAGCTACAAGGTCCTCTTTTTTGTGCTAACACACTAGACCCCATGTGAAACTGTTGCTATAGAACAAAGGAGATCTCCAAACCTACTTTTCTAAATGCATGTCCCTGATGGCTGAAGGCACCAAAACTAGAAGCAGCACCTGCTGGCTTAAACTTCAGACTCTTGGCACTGGACGCCAGGATGCTTCCAGCAATGCTGCCCCCTTGTAGCAGCTCCTGGCAATCAGATCCTCTCTGAACTTGAGTTTTCTCATGTGTAAAGAGGTGGGTGGTACCAGATAGATAAATCGTAGACCATTATTATGCGAAGGCTATAATATTGGTCAAGGAAAAGTCTGCGCAGTTATTTTTCCCAGCACATTTACTTCATTTGGGAGTAGGGTAGGTTGGGACTGAGGGTAGAAGTACGAAGCTTTTCCTCTGTCTGACTCCAGGGGGCAGCAGCTTCTTGGGTAAAGGGACACCAATGAGACAAACAGGATCCAAGGGATGCTGCCCCCTGGCGTCTCAAACCCTGGGCTACAGACACAGAGCCACCAAAATGGACTTTTTTAAAAAAACAAACATAAAAGTCCTCAGAAATCATGCCCCAACTCTAAAGGAACTATGGCTCCCAGGAGATCCTCAGAACACGCAAATCATTGGTGTAATGATCATATTTCTCCTAAAGGGTTTTCCTTAAATTTTTCCTGGATAGTTTTTTGGTGAGAGCAGATTTATTTTTAACAAGAGCACCCACATGGCATCCTCTTTCTTGATGACAAGGACTTTTTTATTTTTCCAAAATGTGCCTGGCAAGCCCCGGAGCCAGAGAATCAAGACTGGGAGGCCTGATGTTACACAGTGCGTTGCAAGTGACAGCCAAAGCGGGTCTGGTTTCCAGGTCCCTCTGGTTCAATAGGGATGTGTTGCGTTAGCACTCGGGAGTTCTTACCTCCTAGCAAATCTGCATCTTTACTCTATTTTTCCATTTCATTAGTGGGAAGGAAGGAAGGAAGGAAGGTAACCTAATAGCAGAGGACTCGGAGAATTCTAACAGCATTGCCAGCTTCTATTTTCTCTCTCTTTCCTCTGGCTCTAAGCCCAGTGCTAGCAGCAGAAGCCCTTGAAATTCTTGAAACTAGGAAGTTGAGGTTTCCGAAGGAATGAATATGCATGGCACACATAATCTACAATTTATTAGCCTGCTTCACTGGTCATTATTGAGATTTGATTGTAATGCTTAGTGGCGTTAACGTCCTCTCCACATCTCCCTAACAACATTTATGGTCAGTAATAATATTAGTTCAGTGCTTGAGCTGTGCTCTGCAGAATGAGTGTGCTGGAGCTCATCTTGCCTCATTACTTCTAACAGGGCTCCTGTAGTCCTGTCACACTCCGGTGACATGCCAGACAGAATGACATCTTTTAAATATTATCTCTGACATATTTCATTTGAAATGCTAGCCTTTCAATTAGTGCTATGCACCAAGAAGTGACAGATTCTGGAGGATGCACTGCTTCTCTCGAAGAGCAGAGTAACAGCAGGATGTATGGGAGGTGCAGAGGAGACTTCCATGAATAAGTCCATCAAAGCCTCTTTGAAGTTGTTTCCTCAGCCCAGGTGGATCTGCTGGTGCCCCATCCAGATGCCCTCATGTTCCTCATATCATGCACCTATCCTCCAGCTTCCACATGCTTTGCTACTAAGGGCTGAATCCTGCCACCGTGGGTATAGCAGCTGCCCAAAGTCTGACCCCACAGGAACCCATAGCTAATGACTGGCTGGTACAGGGATGCAAACGCCATGCTTCTTTGCCATAAGGCTGGACAAACTCCAAGGTGTCATGTGTGCTCCAGAAGCCCCTGCAGAAGCAAGCTGAGGTCGGGATTTTACTTGAAATCACACCCTTGCTTGGCTTCCTCCCTTTCCCTTTCCTGCCTCCCACAATCCCTTACTGGCCTCCCCAGGGGACCCTTTCTCCCTCAATTGCTTGCCTGGAATGCTTGGCTCAGGGTTCGCTTTGGGGAGAACAGGATCTCAGATGCATCAGTCAGCCTCTTGAATCTCCAGCTGTGTGCAAGCCTCTTGACCATTCTGCTTCTGAACTTGCTCTGTGAATCTTCTCCACATACCCGTCTCCCTTCTCACCTGCACTCAAGGTAGGGGCTCCTTCAGCAGCATGGGCCTTTTGACCAAGACAGGCCAAAGGGAATCGACATTTTTTAATAAAAGATGAGGTCTCACTATGTCGCCTAGGCTGGAGTGCAATGGCTGTCTAGTCACAGGCGCAATCGTAGCTCACTGCAGCCTCCAACTCCTGGGCTCAGGCAATCCTCCTACCTCAGCCTCCTGAGTAGCCTGGACAAAAGGCATGAGCTACTGCATCCTCAACACATTTTTTATGCTTCCTATTGTCATTGATGTTTGTATTTCCATCTTCTCATCAACTATTCCAAGTACTTGTTAGTAGATCCTTTTTATAGTTAAGGAAACTGAAGTTCAGAAAGGTTATGAAAACTGAACAAATTCCCACACCCAAAAGATGTGAAACTTTTAACCCACGCTTTCAACTTCAAGTCCAGAAAATTTTTCACATACTTTGCCACAATGGCCCCACTGGCAGCCAGGCCGTGATGTTCCCAGCTGAATATACATAATGCTTAGGTGAGGTCACATCATGATCATGTTTTCAACAAGAGTAACTGGTGTTCTTTACCAATGACAACCTGATCTTCACTTGAATCTGTCTGTATCCTATATAAAATCTACCCTCTTTTTCTTGACAGTATCTAATTTAGAACCAGACCCCTGCTTCCATAATTTCTCCTTAAGTTCTTCCAAATCCCAAATCCTATCAGAAGCCTCTTCCCAATCCCTCTTACTGGGATTCTCCCAGGCTTCCTTTAAATTCTACTCAACTTTGCTGCAGCAATCTCAGAAACCTAATTTTGTTGACTTCAGATATGTCCCTGATGGTTTCACCATCCAGATTTTATCATTCATCAGTTATTTTCCAAAATATTTTTTCCTCAGATCAACTATGGCATTGTCTAGCATCACTGTCTACGAGATATTAGGCTCTATTTATTGCAAAGTGTACATGTACCAAAAGATTTTTTAAACGATTCTGCCAGTTAACACAATGCTTGTATGTTAGTCCTGTGCAATGCACAAAATCAGTCACATCATCTTCTTGTGACTTTGTTATATTTTTTCACATGTTCCTAAGGATGTGACCATTTCTCCTGACCTCAGTTGCACTAGTTAGCATGAGCATTGTTTTTGCTTCAGTAACAAAACTTGACTACCTGTATCCTCCTTTCTTTATTCACATAAGGCACGTGACGTGGCTCTGCAAAAAATATGCAATTGCATTCATTCCTCTAACATCAAATATTTGCTGCATTAATATCAAATTTATACCCCAAAGCCCTATTCTTGCACATTTCTGCCTTCAAAATATTTTAATGCCAAGTTCTTGGTGGCAATTAAACATAACACAGATAGTAACAACATTGTACATAAAATAAGTGAAGAAGTAACCAAGTTTTCACAAGCACAGGCAATGTTGCTAGGTCCTAACTTTCTCTTGACCCAAAGTAAGAAGGAAGATGCATCCTGATTTTGGTAATATTAGACAATGGAAAACCGTGCATCTTAGTACTGATGAAATCTATAAATGTAGCTGCAATTGATTTTTATTTTGAGTAGAATTTTTTTCTTCGTGCTACCTTATAAGTTTAATAGAATAAACATTTTAAAGAGCAGAAATAAATAAAAATGGCGATAACCTTTCTGTCAACCAATGAAAACATGTGAAGGTCCATAGTTTCTCTTCTTTTGGGAACAAACAATACACTTACATCTATAGAGACAGAATATTCCTAGAACCTACACCCAAGTAGTAATGTTAATAATATAGTCTCTACTGCTATTTCAATGCATATTCAGCTATGTTGCTGGAAAACAACAATATACTCTAAATAAATGATGTAAGGCAGATACTTCACGTCCATAGACAGGGAAGAAAGGGAGACAGTAGGGTTAGACGGAAGAGGACTTTCCTTGTCTCCACTCCATGCCAGGAGTCAACTGCTTATAAGATGTTGCCTACCCTCATCCCAACGCTAATGACCTTCTCCATGGCACCCAACACCAAGTGACCTACTCAGTCCTTCTAAGAGGTCAAACCTAAGCTTGTATAGTAGGAGGTATAGGTGCCCCCTCCCTGAGCCCCTTAAATGAGCTGCTTTATTCATGCTCCAGCTGCTGTATTGATTGCTAGTGGCTTGGAGTAGCCCCCACTTTAATTGATCTTGGACAACAAAAGTCACTTTACCTGTAGGCAGGTAGGGAGGGAGGTAAGTAGGTAAGTAGGTTATTCTCCCACCCCCTGGAAGTAGCTAAACCAATGATTTCAGTCACTGACATTAGGTACAAATTGGCTGTTCTTAACCTCAAGGTGGGAATTACTCTGTGTCACAATTCATGCCCTGGAGCTCTCCATGAGGTCAGACTTGAAGTGAGACTCACATCTTTACCTTCCCCATTCCCCTGCTTTATCCGACTGAATCCCATGCCCATGTTTCCCCTGAGGGCACCCTACCCTCACTCCCCACCTCAAGAGATCACCAGCACAAGGATCCTCATCTCCAGGTCAGGCTCAAAGGAAGCTAAACCAAAGGAAACCCTATCCCAAAGGTCTTCACGCTTTCATATTGAACCTGCTCCATTCTTCCTCTCTCTCCATATGCAGTTAGTTCTGCTCACAGAACCTAAATCAGGAAGATAAACCTGGCTTTGCCTGAGCTAAATTAACTCTGCATCTGCTTTCACCCCTGCCTTATGGCGGGAAAAGGAAGAGAAACTTCAAGCTCCACTCTCTACCCACCCACCCCAGAGTAGGGAAATAAAGATACAGAGATTTCTTACCTAGACAGACTTTCGGAGCATATAGAGAAAGTCTTAAGGAAAAGTCCCTTTTAAAGCCCTGGAGATTCTGACATTTGTCCCTCCCTTTACTAAGCGTCACCCTCAAGTGTGGTTTTAGATGAAGGTTCTTTTGGGTGCCATTATCTCTCCATCTATTGTTCTTTCTCTTAGGCCACCTGTGGTGTGATTGACAGATTTACCTGTGCAGAACCCAATTCCCTCTACAACTCCTTCCCTCCTCACTGTGCTTCTTTTTCTTAAATTCCTTCCTTTTCCATGCTCACCCAACAAATGTTAGTTGCTTTTCCTCTGGGCAGTTCTTTTTAAAACAAAGCCCCCAAAGGATTTGAATCAAAATGTCTCTATGTTGGAGGAAAAAATAAATAGATATCTTTTTGAATCAGAGACCTAGAAATTTCTTAGAAATCCTGTTTATTAGAATGTATGCTTATTTTCCCCTCCCCAAATACTGTATTTCCATCACAAAACGCCTGGGGTTTTTGTTTTGTGTTGTTTTTTGCTGGTGATTTAATTAGCATTGTATCACAGTCTTCTCATAGATAGATGGTCAGCTCAAATTACTCTATATTTAATGCCTTAAGATTTTTCACTCTAAATTCCATTTTGTTCCTTCCACATAGTTTATGTTGGCATGTTTATCTTTTTCTTTTATTCAGTCCTTGATTTATAGTTCCCAGCCTCTTTTAAGAGAGTTATATAAAATATAAACATAAAAAATAAAAGATTAAAGGAAGTAAATTCTCTGAAATCCACTGTCTTTCGAGCTGATTTTGATCCAAATAATCTTTCTTCTTCTTGATAAAGGGCAGAGATTTTTGGTAAGGTCTTAAAGTTCTAAATAAACAGAAAAGGGATCAATTGTTCAGTCATGATGAAATTATTGACCCTGGACCCAGATTTGTTCACAAAGGGGATCATAGCCTCTGCCCAGCCTCCCTGTCATGTATCAGGGCCATTTGACTCCTCCTGCCTTCTCCCGTATTCCCAAAGTGTCAAGGGGAGATTAGGTGAGGGTTTAAATCAGGCCAAAAATTTTTCTGTGAAAGGCCACACAATAAGAATTTTAGGCTTTACTAGTTGTGTGGTCTCTGTCACAGCTATTCTACTCTGTGTTGTGGTAGTGCAAAAGCAGCTATAGACAATATGTAAAAAAATATGTTAAAAATCGGTATATCCAAAAAAATATTTTATTTCCAAAAACAGATCATAGGCTGGATTTGGTCCATGGGTTATAGTTTGCTGATTCCCAACTTAAAAGGTGAAGGAATTCTGATATCTGAAGATAAAAAGAAATCTTTGAGCTGCTGCAGTTATAGATAGAGACTTTAGAGCAGGAAGACATAGAAATACAAAAAAAAAAAGGTCTTAGAATATACCCATTAATTTAATACTATTGTTGGTAAAGGGAATTCTCTAATTAAAGGGAAATAATTGTACCTTTGTATATTTTCTGTGGTCTGTCGGTATTCGATGAAAGAATTTCATTCTAAAGAAAAGTTGTGTTGCATTCATACTAAGGTAAGAATGGCTAATGAAGTTTCATGTATTATCTTTTCCAAAGTCATTTGTGATTTAACAGACTAAGCCTACTTTGTGCTGAACAGAAGGAAAAAGAATGTCAAGGGAGGCTACTATAATGAAGAATCTAGGTCAATGAAGGGGAAGGGAATTAACATTTGTTCGGCACTCACTGGGTACCAGTTCCTGGGTGTCAATCACATTATTCTTTTATTCCTCTCAGTAACCCTGTAAGGTAAAAATTACTATTGTGTCCATTTTAAAGATGTGGAAACTGAGACAGAGTGATTGAGTAACTTGGTTAAAGACACTGAGTTGATAAATGACAGAACTGAAACTCAATCCTAATCCTCTTTTTTCCCAAAGTCCATTCCATACCCTCCAATGGTCATACCTTCTTTTTCAAGGGCTCCAAAAAGGGCCTGGGATCTCAATTTCCTTGGAGAATCTGCTGTAAGCCACAGATCCTAGTAAAAAAAAATTCCTATGCATTTGCACACAATTTCAGGAACTTCACACAAGTTTGCATAAAATGTCAATGGCTTCACAAATCCCTCCAGGTCCCATTCTCCAGAGATATATTTCTGCAGATAGAGTTTCTTTAGAAGCCTGGAATCAAGTCATGTACTAGTTGGCTATGGATGCTTAGACCAAGCAAGTTATTCTGGGTGGCTTTAAGATACCAAATCACATTCTACCAAGTGAAGTATCATAAGAATGAAAAAAACAAGCACCACATATATTCACCATCAAATTGGTATTAATTGACTTAACTGACCAACACTAAGTGCACATATGGTAGTAACATTCACTGGGTGTCGGGCATATCATGGGGGAGAAGGGGATGGGTATATTCACACCTAATGGGTGCAGTGCACACTGGGGGATGGACACACTTGAAGCTCTGACTTGGCTGGGGAAAAGGCAATATATGTAACCTAAACATTTTTACCCCATAATATGTCAAAATTAAAAAAAAAAAAAAGGAAAAGAATATACCAAACAGGCCCTGCAGTTATGTTGGATGGAGAAAAGGAGGATGAGAGAGGGGAGATCTTTTCTGAAAATTTGCTTTTTTGAATGTTTTGCATTTACTCTGCATTTCCCATATGCCAGACAGTGGGCTTCATGTTTTAGATGCATACCCAGGGGGTAGAATTATTATTATCCAGTGTATGAAGGAGGATATTATGGTCCACTACAAAGGTAAAATAACTTACATTAAGTCACCTCCAGAAAGCCTTCCATAGACCTGTATGTAGAGACAGACAGTTGTTCTCTATGTCCTACATAAAAACAACTGGAAACCTCTAGGATGAATATTTATACTTAAAAGTGCCTGGTATTTGTGCTGTATACATCGTCATCATTAAAAATGTGAAGGCAAATATTTATAAACAGCTGTTAAGGAAACGACTTCTGGGGAGAAATTTTGCACTCAAATTGCTGCTTGGAGGTTTTCTTTTAACATGGAAAAATGCAGACTGACTCTAAATATAAACTTCCTTCCTATTGCAATTCCTGCCTTGCACAGCCCAGCTATGGCTCTTTGGGAATTCAGCACCAGGTCTCCAAGAAAATGGCTGCTTTGTAAAACAGTTTGGCTGCACGGAGATACTACTTCTTACCTACTACAATGGCTAAAGCAGTAAAGACTAGCAATATCAATCCTGCAATTGAACGAGACATGGAGCAACTGGAACTCTCAAATAGCGCTGTAGAGAGTGAAAAATGGTGCAGCCCCTTTGCCAAATTGTTTGGCAGTTCCTAATAGTGTTAAACCTGTTCACCTACCTTACGACCCATCAATTTCACTCCTAGGTATTTACCCAAGGGAAACGAAAACTGATGTCCGTCCAAGTAAACATATAAGAATATTCCTTGCAGCTTTATTCATAAGAGCCACAAACCGAAAAACAACCTAAATGTCTACCGACAGATGAATGCATCAACAAATTGTGGTATAGCCATGTAATGGAATGTTACTCAACAATAAAATGGAACAAACTACTGATCTGTGCTCCAGATACATGCTACTACATGGATGTTCTTCGAAAACATCATTCTGAGCAAACAAAGCCAGACAAAAATGACTACCTACTATGCAGTTTCATTTCTATGGCATTCTAGAAAATGCTAACTAATCTGTAATGACAGAAAGCAGATCAGTCAGGGGTTTCCTTTGATAGGCAGAAGACTGAAGCAGAGGAGGATGAGGGAATTTGTTGAAGTGGTGGACAAGTTCTGCTTCTTGATGGGTGGTGGGTTCCATGGGCGTATACACTTACCAAAACTCATTGATTGGTATACATAAAAATCTGCATTTTATTGTATGTAAATTACACCTTCATAAAATAACAGTACTGGAAGAAACACAAAACCAGTTTTTTGATGAATGCCCATCCTTGGGAGGGCTCAGCTGCTGGCCTGGCTTCCTAAGGCCCAGCCTCCCCCACATGTTCATCAACCATCGCAGGTTCCTCGCTGGACCCCTCTGACACGCGGAGAGGCTCAGGCAGGAAACAGATGCCTTTGAAGACCTACTGCTCCACTTTTGCACCTCTTTGAAGGATGCTTAAAAAAGGGGGCCAATCTTTACATGCCTCCAAATTTCAAAAGGTAGTGAGGATGGAAACAATTCTGTCCTGACTTCCCCTGTGTTTAGATCCTCAAATCCCAAACCTGAGAAATTACTGTGAAATTCTAACCAAAGCACATTGTTTTAGTGGCCTCAATTTCCTTTATCTCTGATCCAGTACTGGTTTGGGCTACATTTGGGAATTCGATCTGGGGCTGGGAGGAGGTGAAAGAGGCATGCTATTTCAAGAAAGTACACCCCAGACATTTGCAGTGGGAGCTCTCCCTTCTGTGACTTTTAAAGCCCCCTCCAGGTTGCTGCCACCTCCCCAGGGAAGCATAGTGGGCAGATAAGCTGGGACAGAAGAAAAGGTCAACCACTACAGCCTGGATAATGAAATGCCTCCACTAATTTCACTTCTGTGGCCCTCCTGGGTGAGTAACCCTCCAACCCACTTAATGAATTTAGAGACACATTAGCTTGATTTACATAACAATATTTTAAAGACCACATGATTGCTTTGGAGAATTGTCTTCCGTTTTTCTTTTCTTTTTTTCCCCCCTCTTCCTCAAACTGAACTGTGTGGAGTTACAAATATCCTCTCTTGGAGAGCCTCAGAGGAGGCAAACTTGGCAGGGGAGAGAACACAGAAAAATCCATGCTTTGCAAATGCCAAGAGGAAGAACAATCGAACTAGCTGGCCAGTCAATCCTTAACTGCAGGATTGGGGGACTAGGGCAAGGATCTTAAAAATTATTTTGCAGGAGAATCATGCATTCTCCTCTCCTGGAAAATAATGCCGCGTGTCCCTTTATCTCGGCCTCCCGGAAGCCCTCTAGTTTTTCGGGGAGCAGCTGCGAGGGGACAGAATGCCTCGCCGTGGTGGTTCCGCCGCGGGCTCCGCTGCCAGGAGACCAGTGTGCGCAGGGCTCCGCGGTGTGGCCGGCTGCCAGGCCCCGGGAGCAGCCGCAGCCTTCCTGGGAGGAGCACCTGTTCTTCCTCTCCTGGCACCGGGAATGTGCCACCTTCCCCCGCCTCATGCTGCTCTCTCCCGCGTGGCTCTATTTTGTCTTTCCCGGTGGCAGATGCCCACTGCCCTCCTCCCAGCACGTGCAGGCGCACCCCTGTCCCTGACACACTCCTGCGTGCCGGGTATCAGCCAGCAGCAGGTGCTGTGACATTATGACAAACACGCAGGTCTCTGGTGACGGGATGTGTCACATGCTGCGTCTCAGAGTCGCTGACATCTCATCAATCACGACCTTGATTATGCCGTCGGGGTCCCTGGGCTCAACTTTGAGCTTGGAACAGAATTTATCACAAGCTGAACGTCCTTATTTCCAACGTGGGCATGGCCGTCTTGTTTCGAATGGCATAATCCAGCTGGATCACACTCGCACGCTCCAATTGGCCAACCTTTCTCTTGTCGATATTGCAATTAGGGACGCATCAGGCACCAGAAGTCGCTGGGGGACTTTTCTCTCCTCCATTCTCTCACCATTTGCTCCAACTGAAGGGCACCTTTTGTTGTCCCTCGGAGTGCTGTATTTGAGGGAAGGCTGTGACTGTCAGCGAATGACGACTGAAGAGGGAGGGACACTGGTGAAGATTAACCATCTTGCCCACATGGCAGGAGGCTGTTTATCAACTAGTATTGATTAAGCCAGGAGGCTCCGACCAGCCATGTGTGCGACTCTACCGGAACTCTAGGGAAGATAAAAATGAGTGTTGCCCAGAAATGACTGTTACCCAGGAAAGCTTCAAAATCTAGTTGGGGAGATAATTTTGTAAATGTTTATGCAGCAAAATATTAACCAAACTTCTTTGCCTGGTAACAGAGACATTCTAGAGCCTGGCCACAGTGGACAGGTCTTCACATGCCCTCCCAGGTGGGTTCCCTCCCTTTCCCCCAGTATCGCCTGTGTTTTCTTCCTTTAGACTTGGGCTGATGGCATTGTTCTTGGCACCTCTCCCATATATATCTGAATCGGATCAGCAAACCTTTTTATACAAGGCCAAACAGTAAATATTTTAAGCTTTGTGGACTAAGAGGCAAAATCGAGCAACTGTCCTTGCTGAAATGTTAATAGCCTTTTTTGCTGTTGTTGTTGTTACATTTTACGTTGGAGAATGGAAAACCCATTCTTAGTTCATGAACCACACGGAAATAGATGGTGGTGGGATTTGGCCCAAGGGCCATACTTTGCTGTCCCCTGGTCTAAATCCTAACTGTCTTTTAAGATTCAGCTCAAACTCCAGTTGCCATGTGAAATATATTTGACACTCTCCATCCAAAATTCTCCTCCCTCTTAGGGGTGTCTAATTTATACAATTTGTCTAGCAGGTATTCTTATATTTATTCATGCATTGATCAGGCAGTATGGTATGAGGAGGAAGATTACAAATTTGAAAATCAAACAGCATGATGTTCAAATCCTGATTTCTTAACTGATATAACAGCTGAGTGGCATTGTGAAAACCATGTAAATTCTCTGAGTCTTAGTTTTCTTATCTGTTCAGATGGTATCATGTCATATGAGTAACGTCCACAGAACATTTTTAAAAGAAAATATCTCAAAAATGTTTATATCTGTGTGGTAGGTGGTATTCTTTTTCATTTCCTTACCTAGATTTTCTAAACTATGTATCTCTTTTGTAGTACAAATATGCTATTTATCTAATCCACAGGCTTATTTGTATTAAATAAAATGGCATGCCTGAAATGTTGTAAAGGCCCAGTAAATATTATCTTTTATCTCTTCATGAATACTTTCTATATCCTCATCAGGATTATATACGTCTTACGATCGAAACTAAATTGCATTTTTCTTGAGGACAAAGATACCACCTTATGCATTCAGTCCTCCACAAAACCTGGTATTTGGCAGGTGGTTAGAATTATTTGCTTATTAATTTAAATGATACCCAAAACCTTTTCACACTAAAACTTTTCAAAAAGAATTTTCTCTATTGATTTCTCTATTGCTCTATTGGCTCGTACTACTTCTCAATCTAATTCAATCTGTCTTCCCTCCCCATCACTCAATCATCTTCCATGTCTCTAAATCCAGTGAACATAATTCAGGGCTCATTTTATTTGACTTTTCATCAGCATTGGATTCAAACACTCTACGTTTTTATGACACCTGATCCCTTGCATTCTAAGATATCGGGGTTTCCTGGGCTTTCTCCTAATTCTCTTCTCTCTCCATTCCTATCTCATTTTTAGGACCATCTTCCTTGAGAGACTGGTAACTATCAGCATTTCTGGAGACATAGTATTTGCCATTATCTCCCTATGCATTTGCATGATGAAGGTTAGAAGTCCCAAGATAATCCATTGTTTAAACAAAAACATTAATACTTTAACTTAGAGATACTAGTTAATGGTTGGATCTTCAGGTAACCCAGAGAGATATTTGGAAGCCAAATTCTATTAACCATCTTTTCCAATGTACAACTTTGAGAGCATCTAATGTGTCTGGATTTACTAATTATTGAAACCCAAGCATGTGGCACCATGCCTGACAAATGATAAGTACACTCAATTAATATTCATGCAATGAATAAATGCATGGCTTCATTGGAAAGGATGGTTGGGACTTCTAACCTTTATCATCCATTCATACAGTGTCCAAGGGCTTTTTTCCAGACTACTTGGATTTTACATTGTCAGTCCTTTTAGGTGTAAGATGCAGAGACGCATCCAGGTGAACCCAAGTAATGAAAATTGATTATAACAATAACATGGAAATAAAGAAAATACAGCTTTTAGGACTCTTCCACAAACCAGGTTACAAAAGAACTGGGCCTTGTGGGAGCCAGAAATAGAGGGCTATTTGGGACTGAATCACTTCGTGCTCCCCCACTAATGTGAGGCAAGTGCTGTCTGAGATCTGATGCTCTGAATCCGACGACTTCTTGAGTTGCCAATTGATTTTTCCCACCATGTATCTCAACTGACATTCTTATGAGACAGAATCCGATCAGCCCTGGTGGTGATCATTTGGCCTGTTCAGACAGCCATCACTCAGCCTATAAATGGCTGGTTACGGGGTTGGGTTTCTGTAAGCCACAGGGAGAGAGGTGAGGAGCATAGATATAAAACTGGCCTCTCGTGCCCTAAAGACAGCCCAGAACCACTCCCCTCAGCAGGTGCTTCTGGAGCCCCACCCAGATCTTTTCTTGAAAGCCAGAACACCAAACTGCCAGCTGCTTTTGGTGTTGGCTGCTGGGTCCACATCTGTACCCTTCTCCCTAAGGATTGCCCTTAGCTATTAGAACTGACTTCCTTTGCCCAGTGAAGGGGTTGGTATAACAACACAGGGCCCCCAATTCTAAGTATGAAAAACTAGTGCCTCAAAAAAAAAAAAAAAAAAAAAAAACGAGAAGAAAAGCCATAGAAGAGGAGAAAATATTTGCAAATGACATATCTGGTAAAGGACAATTATTCAAAATATGCAAAGAATTCTTAAAACCCAATAATAAGCAAATGAACTACCCAATGAAAAAATGGGCAAAAGATCTGAACAGACATCTCACCAAAGAAGATCTATGGATGGCAGCTATGCATATGAAAAGATGTTCAACATCATACGTCATTACAGATTGCAAGTTAAAACAATATCTGCCTATTAAAATGGCAAAAATCCAAACCCTAACACCATATGCTGGTGAGAATGTAGCACAATAGTAGCTCTCATTCATTGTTGATGGGAGTGTAAAATGGCCCCACCACTTTGGAAGACAGCTGGGCAGTTTCTTACAAACTAAACGTAGTCTTAACATATGATCCCGTAATCATGCTTCATGGTATTTACCCAAATGAGTTGAAAATTATGTGTACACAAAAACCTGCATGTGGCTGTTCACAGCAGGTTTATTCAAAATTGCTAACACTTGAAAGCAACCAAGATATCCTTCAGTAAGTGAACGGATAAATAACTATGGTACATTCAGATATGGAGTATTATTCAGCACTAAAAATAAATGAGTTATCAAGCCGTGAAAAGACATGGAGGAACCTTAAATGCATATCACTAAGTGAAAAAGTCAATCTGAAAAGGCTACACACTGTATTATTCTAATCACGTGACATTCTGGAAAAGGCAAAACTGCGGAAACCAAAAAAAATGAATAGGCTGAGCACAGAGGATTTTTAGAGCAGAGAAAATATTCTATATGATATTATCATGGCAGATACATGCCATTATGCATTTGTCAAAATGTGAACCCTGATGTGAACTATGGACTTGCGGTGATCATGATGTCTCAATGCAGGTCATCACTGAAACAAACATAGCACCCTAGGGCAGGATGTTGATAGTGGGGAGGGTTGTGAATGTGTGTATTCAGGGGGTATATGGGAAATCTCTGTACTTTATGCTCACTTTTACTGTGAATATAAAATTTCTCTGAAAATTAAAATCTATTAAAAAAAAATACCTCTAATGTCACTCATTCCCTGAGTGCTGAGGTGAGGCTAAGGAGGAACCCACATCTTTTGTTTATCTGCTTCCCCTGCCCTCTCCTTTCTCCTGAGATCATTCCTGCAATAAATCACTTGGGCTAAAATTCCCATCTCAAGCTCTGCTTCTAAGGAATCAAGCTAAGACTGGGCTGCAGGCATGGCATGCATTATCGCTGACCTGTTCAAACCTTTTCTTCTACTTGAAGGAGTGGAACATGGCAGAGTAATTTTGATGTAAGAGGAAAAAGGTTAACAGAAGTCAGGAATATAGAAAAAAATGGAAAAATAAAAAAGCAATAGAAAAAACGGGCCTGGAGAGAGTTGAAAAGAAATCTCATTGGCATGACCACCACTGCACCTAGGGAGATGGAAATATGCCAAGGACAAATGTCGCCTACTTTAAAGATTTGTCTGGGTGCCAGCTTCTAATACTTTGGGAAGGAAACAAAATGCTCTTAATTCCTTTTTCTCACTGTATTAGTTTCCTGTGGCTGCTGTAACAAATTAGCAGAGGCACGAGTGCTTTAAACAGCAGATATTTATTCTCTCACAATTCTGGAGGCCAGAAGCCCAAAATCAAAGTGTTGGAAGAACCACACTCTCTCTGGAGGCCCTAGGGGAGAATCTCTCCTTGTCTTTTCCAGCTTCTGTGGCTGTTGGCAAGCCTTGGCTTCCTTGGCTTGTGGCCACATCCCTCCTGTCCCTGCCTCCATCTCCACATGACAGTCTCCTCTGTATCTATCATCTCCTCTATGTGTCTCTTACAAGGACACTTCTCATTGGATTTAGGGTTCACCCAGATAATCCAGGATGATGTCATCTCAAGATCTTTAATTACATCTGCATTACATTCCCAGCTTATCTGGGAATTTTTTTATAATTTTTAGTATTCCAGGTATCTAGATTTGCATGGCAGATGTCGAAAAATTAGAATACCTGTAATAGAATAATGATGCTTTGCAGCAGTCCATAGAAGCTCTAAGTCTTACTGTCCCCCATTTAAGTATGGAGAAAATTATTACAAATGCCATGTCAATCACTTGCTTATTTTGTGAGATCAATAATATACAGTATTCAAAGTAAATTAGGGAATATACAATCTGACCTGGATTTTATCAAGATGGCAGACCAAACCATCCTCCTCTTTTACCTCAATATGTAGGTACAGAGAAAGAGGAGTTTTTAGTAAAAACAAATACAATATGACATTTTAAGTCATACATCTAATTACTTGTTCCAAATAAGATCACATTCATAAATTCCAGGATTAGGAAGGAGACATATCTTTTTGGGGCTACTATTCAGCCCATTGCACTTGCCAAATTCTCTTTTATTCCTTAATTTTATATAATACTATTTCTTATGCTTACATATTGATTTATGGTCTGCAGAGTTCTTTTAAATAAATAAATGATTAATTACCATAGTAAATAAACATAAAAATATCCACTGTCTCATAGCTTTTTTTCTGTGTCCCAGGTATACCCTGTGAGATGTTATTATCCCTATTGCACAGTTGAAAAAACTGAAGCTGGAGGGAGATTTAATATTTTTGCCCTTGGTATTTCCAACTTGGTATCTTCACTGTGTTTCTCTTTATAGTGAGATCTAGAATTAGAAGCAGCTCCAGCAGGAAGAATCTCATTTTTGATCCCTGGGTTACTATTCTGCATATTAAAGCAAATAGCAATATTCAGAGGAGTATGGTAGATTAAGAATAGCTCGGGTTGGCAAGGCAGGGCCCTCATTTGTAGTGTAGGGTGACACGGTGGAGAGAGCAGGAGCTTCAAGTCCTGCAGAGGTAGCTTGGATCCTCACTCTGTTCTCTCACCAGTTTCCTGAGTTTGAGAAAGGAATTTTACAGAATTTTTCCTAGGCTGATTCCTAACCCATTAAAGGATGTCCCCACGTTGCTTATGTGGCTGTTCAAGGAGTAATTGACTTAAAAGTAAAATCAAGTTCACTGGGCCCAGTACATATGAATACCCATATTTGTTATGCATTTTCAGACCTCAAACAAGAAGATACCTAGGATAGCTTCACATCTCTGCATTCATTAATTTTTGTCAAAGATATACCATCTCTTCCTCCATCTGATTCTCTCCTCTACCACACAGGTGGGAGAGAAAACTCAGATATTGGAGCATTATGAATATTCCCATCTCATCTCAATTGATACTTCCTACTTTTATATAAATCCTTTTCTTCAATTACCCATAAAACACCCGTTTCTAAAGCACCATGAGCCAACATCTACCTATCATGAATTAAAGAGCAGAGACTATTTTCTTTCCTGCCACTCCTCACCATCACCAGCAAATGGTCAAAATTTAATGTGTGAATCTTCTAAAGAAAAGAGATGACAAGTTCACTATTGCACAGAAAAAGGAAGTCACTCAGAAAATCAGTGGCTACCAGTAGGAGGCGTCAGTGGCCTCTTCAGCCTCACTTCTCCAAGCGTGGAGCCCAGACCAGCAGCATTAGCATCACCTGGGGGCTTGGGCGGTGTGCACATGCATGGTGGCACCCAGATGTGCTCAATCAGAATCTTTGCAGTGGGGCCCAGGAGTCTTCCCTTGGCAAAGTCTCCAGGTAATTGATAAACACTGAAGTTTTAGAAGTACTCTGTTACAGCAGTGGTTCTCACATTTTAGTGTGCATCAGATTCACCTGGACACTTGTTAAAACAGATTGCTAGGCTCCACCCCCAGAGTTTGTGATTCCTGGTTTGGAGCAGAGCCAGAGGGTCTGCAGTTCTCACAGGCTTCCAGGTGCTACCAATACTGCTGGTTCAAGGACCACACTTGGAGAACTGTTGTACTAACACAGAGGTAAATGTATTGGTTTATTTTTTCTCTCTGGATATGAAGACTTGAATAGGAAGTACTAGGCAGAAAAAGAAAAAAAGAAAAAAAATTTCGTGATCTAGAAGATTACTTTTATACCTGACTTCTCCATTACATGTAGGTTCTTGTGTGCTACCTTAATATCTGTTACATCAGCTCATCCATTCTCTATAGACAGGAAGTCACCTGTCTGTTCATGTCTCCCTCAAAATATCTCTCAGATATCCTCATGAGGCTGATTATGTCTCCAAACTAGTCCTTTCTGCCTCAAATCCATTCTATTTCTCTCTGTTTTCTTCACAGTACTATCAGACACACCTTCCCTAAGCCATACCTTCCTTAAGCCACGTTTTGGTTTCATCTCTCCATATGTGTAAAATCTTCAAGGACTCTTTAGTTTTCACATAGAATCTAAACTCTTCCTCCTGGGTTTCAAAACCCCTGTGATCTATTTTCTCTTTACAGCCATTCCTCTAACTCACTTACTCATTCTCAGCTCTATTCAGATTGGTCCCCTTTCTGTGCCATACACCTATAAATCCATTTTTAATCCTGGCTACTGTCTTCACTTGGAATGCTCTTCCTTCCCCATCTAAAGCCAGCACATCCTTCAAGGCCCAAATAAAGTGTCATCTCCAACCCAGGTTCACACACCAGCCACCTCTTTTCCCTGTCCACAACACATGTTGCTAGTCAGTGAATCAACTCTTTAAGCTGAGATACCAGATACCACCTCTGGGTCCTACTTCACACAACACTCTAGGCCATTACTATCAATCAAAGTAGCCACAGAAGATGAAACCTTTGTCTTTCCTCAGTATTCTGTCCTTTTCTGCCCTTTGTTATTCAAACTATCCCAGCACCCACTATTTGCTATCTATCTATTCATTGTTACTCACTAAATTGGAAGCTCACCTAGAAAAGTAATAAGCCTTAAAATACTTTTCTACCACTCTAGAATCTCACATAGTCCTGAGTATAAACCTGAAGAATACCAGCGTGTTTTCTAACTAAAACAGAAGGTATTACAACAGACATGCAGTGATGCTTACTCTTGATCTGGCCAACTCCATGCTATGGAGAACCAAGTTCGCTTGCTTCCTCATCTACCTCCTCGAAGAATAACACTGGAAATATTTGCTTAGTAAATTCCTTAAGTTTCCAAAGAATAAAATGGAGCTCATCCTCATCACTTCAGTAGGGAGGCAAGCATAGGTACATGAAATTTATTGTCAGTTTGAAAGCAAACAGATACCAAATAAGGCAGAAAAAAACAACCATTGTGTCTAAAATAAGAGTAATAATATAAGAAACTCAGTTTACAATAGTGGTAC
The DNA here is from genome assembly GCF_000956105.1 of Propithecus coquereli. Taxonomy (NCBI): domain Eukaryota; kingdom Metazoa; phylum Chordata; class Mammalia; order Primates; family Indriidae; genus Propithecus; species Propithecus coquereli. The sequence continues at coordinate 416,459 of NW_012139747.1, forward strand.
CACGTAAACATAGAATCTCATCTTGGTGTAAATTAACATTTGCAGGAGCTATTTTTTTAATCTTAAATATAATCTTGACCTGAACTCTGTTTTTTCTTGACATGCAAAATACTAAGGGAGATGTAGGGGAGACACAGAGGCTATCATTAAATCTACTCCTCGCTGCCATTATCATCTCACATTTCATGAGCTCTAATTTAAACATCTTATTTATAGGGTAATGTTCTTAAGAGTTTTCTGGGTGTATTTAAATGGGGATAGTTAATTGAGACTCTTGCAGCAGAAGCCAGCTTCAATCTCGTCTTCTGAGGTGGAGGCTCTTCTCTGCTCCTGAAAAATTATGTAATTTTCTCTTCCTTAGTCTAATCTTCATGTTCATTGTTACTGCTCTGAATATTGTGACCTAAGGCTGTATGAGATTAATAATGTTTTTAGATTTAATATTATTGCTAATATTTTCAATCTTCACATCATGACTTTGGTGTTTTCCTACAGTACTTCCCACTGTTTACAACATAAAAAATAAGTAAAGTCTAATGCAAGGATCAACTTAAAAAGAGTGTGACGTAGAAATTGAAAAGAAAAAATGAAAACTATATGCTATGTTTTAAATATATATTTATTAAATGAGCTTAGGAAATAAGCACAAACTATTTTCCAATTCCACAAAATGTTACCCTATCCACATATACAAATTCCCACACATCAAACACCTTAGGTAATAAGCACAATTGGGTTATTTATGGCTTACTGAAATAATCTGACGCCCAATATGTAGGGTCACATGCAAAGTTAGATTAATTTATACAAAACAAGCTTATACAAAAACAAGCTTCTCTTGTTTTTCCAAAGTCAACCTGTCTTGAGTTTTCCAGAAGCAGATCCTGAGACAAGAGTAAGTTGAGAGATGTGCTCCAGCAGAGTCTCTTGATTCTCCTCCCAAGGTTGGGTTTTTAGGAAAGATCTCTAACCACACTCTTTCCAGCTCATCAGAATTTCTGTACAGGAAGTAGTGTGAGCTACTCTGCAAGTGCTATTTGCCCATACCCCCAACTACAGGGACACTCTTATCTTTTCTTTGTCAAGTTTACTTTCCCTTCGACCGTGTATTATGTTAGCTACTGCTACATAATAAACTGTCTCAAAATATGTTAAAACAACAACCATTTTTATTATTTCTGCATATTATGAGGGTACAGATGTTTAGGTTATGTTGCCCTTGCCCCGCACCCCAGTCAGAGCTTCAAGCGTTTCCATCCCCCAGATGGTGCGCATCACACTCATTATGTATGTATATACCCATACCCTCCTCCCCTCTCCCATCCGCATGGCACCCGATAAATGTTATTCCTATATGTGCACTTAGGTGTTGATCAGTGAAACCAATTTGCTGGTGAGTACATGTTGTGCTT
>NW_012139747.1:420472-421658 GCF_000956105.1 Propithecus coquereli
TACTCTATGCCAGGCCACAGACCAGTGGAATTCGCACACCTTTATGTGGTCAGTACTGTTATCACCTCCATACGACAGATGAGGAAGCCGTGAACTGTGACGCAGAAGGATTACATAGCTGGCCTGGAGCTGGTCCTCACAGCTCTGTCAGTGAAGGAGCAGGATTTGAGGATGGGCAATCAGGCTCGAGTCCACACTACCCACACTTTGATGAACGAACAGGAAATGAGTATGAATAAGTAGGTCAGATCCTCAAAAAATTGTTCTATTTGTCTAATCTATTTACGTGTCTATGAGTGAAGAATTTTATCTCTCTCAAACTCATTTTCTTATTTATAGTATAGGAATATTGGCATTCATAACTGGCCTCTTCAGTGGATCAAATGAAATCACAGATATAACTTGCAAACTATCAAGAGATGTTTAAATATATATTAGCAATACCATCTCCTTTTTTCTCTCAGAATTTGGGTAAGGAAATAGGAAGTGGTTATCTCCCTAGCACCTACCCCCCAATCATATTGCTTTCCGTCTTTCTGGCAAGTAAGTATTGAACTATTTTCTCCTGAACCTCAGAATTACCCTCAGTAGCTACAGTTGGTACTGCACCATCAGTGTTCCGCCCAAGACTCCACAACCAAGACAGCAAATGCAGGGCACATGTGCCTCAGCTGCCTCCTTCCTCATCGATAACAGACATTGATAATCAAGCACAGATCTCATTGCTGCTTAGCCTAAGCCCAGATGCTGCCTCAGAATCCTTCTCCACACATGATCTAAGTAGCCACTTGCTACTCCCAATCAGACACAATGAAAACCTGAGATTAAATCTTTTTGTCATTCCTGTTGGAAGTTAGTCTAAAATACAATTGCAAGCAGAATTTAGAGTTTAAAAAGAAGGGAACTCTGACATATGAAACTGATAATAGAAAGTGGACTACCTCAGCTCTGATACAAATCAGCTGTTGGGCAGGTCATTCAGCCTTTTGTACCTCCATTTCCTCCTACATCTAATGCAGGAGTTGGCTTCTGGTCTCTAACAAAATTTGTTATGTATTCTGAGTTATAAATTCCATTTCTAACTTCTAACATTCTCCAAATTTATTACTGCCTTTATTTATTTGTTTATTATTTATTACTGCCTTTTCTCTTTTTCACCTAAAATGCCATCCCATTCTTTCTCTCG
>NW_012139747.1:421708-423901 GCF_000956105.1 Propithecus coquereli
TTTGCAGTCCCACCAGCAGTGTATGAGTGTTCCTATCTCTCCGCATCCACGCCAACATTTATTGTTTTGGGACTTTTTGATAAAAGCCAGTCTCACTGGAGGTAAGTGATATCTCATTGTGGTTTTGCTTTGCATTTCCCTGATGATTAGAGATGTTGAGCATTTTTTCATATGTTTCTTGGCCATTATTCTGTCTTCTTTTGAAAAGTTTCTGTTCATGTCCTTTGCCCACTTTTTGATAGGGTTGTTTAATTTTTTCTTGCTGATTTTCCTGAGTTCTAAATAGATTCTAGTTATCAGCTCTTTATCGGTTGTGTAGCATGCAAAAATTTTCTCCCGTTCTGTAGGTTGTCTGTTTGCTCTCGTGACAGTTTCCTTGGCTGTGCAGAAGCTTTTTAGTTTGATCAGGTCCCATTTATTTATTTTTGTTGTTGCTGTAATTGCCTTTGGGGCCTTCTTCATAAATTCTTTGCCTGGGCCAATGTCTATAAGAGTTTTTCCAACATTTTCTTCTAGAATTCTAATCGTTTCAGATCTTAGGTTTAAGTCTGTTACCCACCGGAGTTGAATTTTGTGAGAGGTGAAAGGTGTGGATCCTGTTTCAGTCTTCTACATGTGGCTATTCAGTTTTCCCAGTACCATTTATTGAATAAGGATTCTTTTCCCCAGTGTATGTTCTTGTCTGCTTTGTCAAAGATTAGATGGCTATATGAGGATGGTTTTATATCTGGGTTCTCAGTTCTGTTCCACTGGTCAATGTCTCTGTTCTTGTGCCAGTACCAAGCTCCAAAAACCATTTTTTTTAACACAAAAGTCCATGGGTTGGCAAGTTGGGCTGGGCTCAGCTCGGTGGTTTATCTGGTCTTGGCTGGGTTTCCTACCGTATCTGAGGTCAGCTGTGGGTCAGATAAGAGATTTTGCTGATTCTGAATTTTGTCTCATCCCTGGAACCGCAGGTAGGACAAGTGGAATGATTCATATCTCCTCCACAAGGAGTGTGTTCTTGTCCTTCAACAGGCTACCCTGAGCTTATTCATATGACAGTGACAAGGACACCAATAGAACAAATAGTATTGTGCAAGGCCTCTTGAGGTCTCTGCTCAGTGCTAACTAGCTCACCATCACTTCTGCCACATTTTGTTGGTCAAAGCAAGTCACACAACCAGGCCAGATTCAAGAGGTGGAAACTAGATGCAGAGTCATAATGAAAAGGGCATGGATACAAATGGAAACAATTATAGATACTTTTTTGTAGCATACCACAGCCTTTCAATGCACCTCCCTCCTACTCACAGAAACATCAAATTAATTTCCAGATAGGCCTAAACTTCCCAACAGAGAACCAAGTGGAGGTTTTCTTCATCTTTTCTGCTGATAACCAAAGATGCTAACTACTCCTCCAGTGCAAAGTCTTCTCTGTCCTTGGTGGGTGTGGAATTGGGAGGGAGAGTTAAGTTCATTTCCTCTTTTCCCTAGCAGCAAGGACAAGACGGAAATGACTCTTAGTCAATTATTCCTCCAGATACATTTTACAATGCTTATTTTCTATTCATGTCGTGTGGGGGAGGGGTGTGGGGAAGTGTCATACATCTTGTAATGATTAAGAATCACAAAAGGGAGTAAAAAACACAATTTTATTTTCAGCCAGTGGGCATATTTAGCTCTTCTGCCAAGAGATCATTCCCAGTAGCTCTAACTTGTGAATTGGCTAATGATAAATGTTCTTTATGCACTCTCATATACAGGAGTCCATTTTAAATAATTTGTAACTGAAGGCTGTCCATACAGTGTGAAGCTGAGGAAAGAGCTATACAGACTTCAAATTATCAAACGTCCCCAGAGAACTTGTTCACGAAGTATAAAAGACATTCTCTATGACATCAGTTATAAGGTACTCATTTTTCATATTTTGACATCTCTGAAATTGGGATGCATCTTAACATTGATGGTCTTTTAAAATTATTCAGCAGCATTTTCTTAATCGCTTATAAAATAGTAGTGAATCTTGCAAACAATATATAGTCTTAGATTCAATGGTGAATGATAACCAGAAATAATAGCTGCTTCCCATGTAAAACACCAGCCTGTAAAACACACATGAACTTACTGCAAGAGTAACAAGTAAGTCTTTTGACATGAGTGTTCATAATTAAACAGGTGTCACTTCTTAAGTGGTGAGCAAATTAAACTCCA
>NW_012139747.1:426871-442880 GCF_000956105.1 Propithecus coquereli
TTATACAGGTCAATGGATTTTAGGATTGTATTTAATCTTTTGTACAAAAATTAATTATTATTTATACCCTATCTCATAAAAATAAATTGAAACGGGTTTTCTGGAGTATAGCTGACATAAGGAGACAGGCTGTGTAAGAGGCCTTATGGATTTTAGTTCCCCCTCATCTCTACCCCATATGCTTTTGTTTAATTTTGTTTTGATGTGAAACATTTCGCATTTTTCTTTGTCCAATGTTGGCTTCCCCAGCGTGGGCCCCTATATTTAGTTTAGGGCTCTAGGGTACATCGGAGGGTATAAAGAACGTAAGAAGAATTAAGACACAGTTGGATTATATGATGAAGAATCTGATTGAAAAAGAAATTCCATTATCACTACCCTGGAAGCTGAGCTTCTTTCTTCACATCAAAGGAAGGAGAAGACGGAGGGGAAAAAAGTCTTCAAAATGGATTTCCTTTCATTTCCACTTCAGTTCTCCACGGTTGGGTGTTCAGTACATTCTATACTCTCAGACCCTGGAAGAACTTGAATCTGACTTTAACACATTGGGAACTTCAACTCAAGCAGATCTGACAGAAGAAGACAGACGCCTGAACAGATGCAGCTTGTGTAGAGAGAGGTTTTTTTATAACCAAAAGTTGCTGATTTTTCCTCTGAAAAAAAACCTTTTCCCTGATGAGATAAGTTCTAAAGTGTGAAAATTTTGACATTTTTCTTTGCACATCACAGGTTTACTGTGCTTATTTTTATTTTTTGTGGCTAACATAATCAGCCTATGGTAGAGCAAGAAGGCAATATTCAGATTCTGTCAAAACCTCTGGGCTATTGCCATGTGTTTTGAAATTTCTAGCACTTCACCGAGCATATCAGGGGCCTGGTTTCCCCAATGTGTGAATTGCTGCAAAAATTAAAATGTGGCCAATGCTGGAATCTTTGTTGACAAGCTGATGAGGTCCATGTCCCCAGAGTTACTCTCAAGTCTCACCGATGCTGTCAGAGAAATCACTACACCTGCTCCAAATTGCTACCTGAGGAGAAAATTAGGATCTTACAGGCATCTGAAAAAGTTGTGAAAAAGAGGTGAGAATTCTGGGCAAAGAAAGAGGAATTTCATATAGACGAGGGTAAACTTAGCTGGTGTAAAATACACAGATGACCTTATGTTCTGCATCTAACATGGAAAGAGATCTGAGAAGAACAGATAAAGTTGTAGAGACAATGGAGGAAAATGTTTGAAATAAGCACTTTATTCGTCCAAGACCTACAGTTTCTGTAACCATGCAATAAAACATACCACATAAGTTGGTTGATTGACTTGTCTCTCAGTGTAACTGAGAAAGCAAAACCAAGAGAGAAAAACCCATTTTCCCTGCCTCCAGTTTCTTCTGTTCTTCTCAAGGACATCATTCCTTTCTTTCTCTAGAGCCATAGCCCTCAGAGTATGTTCCCTGGACCAGCTGCATCAGCATCACCTGGGAAACTGTTAGAAATGCAAATTCTAGAGTCCCACCCCAGGCCTCAGAAACTATGGGGCAGAGCTCAGCAATCTGTATTTTCACAAGCTTGCCAATATACTCCTAATGCACACAAAAGTTTAAAAATCACTGCTCTGGTGTAGAGCATCATCTGTCTCTCACTCTCTGTTGATTTATTCTCATCAGTGTGCAATATGTCCTAGTACCTGCTACACTTTTTAAAAATCCTCCCTTAAACTCATAACTTCCAGCTATCTTCCCTCTCTCCTCTCTCACGGCACTATTTCTTTAAAAATGTTGCCCATAGAGCAAGATACAGAATAGGAAAACCCAGACTTCGTTCCCCCACATACACACTGACTTAACAATAGACTGTCCAAAAAGTCTTTAAGAGAATTCCAGCAACCAGTTAAAAAATTTCAATACCTGAGGTAAGTCCAAAGCTAAGAACATACACACTGAAACAGGTAAAACATGATAATCTCATTTCACCTGCAATAATTCCTCCAGCAAACTGGCATGGAATGGTGCGATGGGGAGGAAATGTCAAACACACACTTCCCCATCAGAAGGGAAAGAGAAGAGTGGAACATATGTTCAACTTTCTGGATTTTGGTGGGAGGTGGGGAGGCTGCCTGAGGGACTGGCTTCTGTCTCAGCAGACTCAGGATGCCCACTAGAAATTGGCACACTTTGAATGCCTGAGGGTTCAGTGGCTTGTTGCAGCACCAGAACACCTTCAGTACTGCAGACAGAAGCCAGTACAGCTCAGGGAAATCAGGAAAGAATGCTCAACTCATGGCTTCTTCCTCAGGAGGAAAGAAAAGAATGAAAGGTGTAGCCAATGTTTTGGCTTTTCAGGGGTACTTTTTTGCCCAGTGGACTGCTTTCTGTCTCTCTTGACTAGGAGCACTGATGGAGCAGGCATGCTTAGGATACCAAGGGAGCTGATGAGAACAAAAGAGAGCTCAGGGGCTTGTTACAGTGCCAGAGAACCTGCATTACCACAGATAGACACTAGAGGGAGCAAGAGATCGCAAGCTCCTGAAAAAGAAAAGCAAAACACTAACAAATCACACACACGCGCACACACACACACACACACACACACACACGCACGCACGCACGCGCGCGCCCAGAGAAGATAACGTTCCCCAAAAGGTTTGACAGTCTCTCAGAATCTCTCTATTTGGGTGGATTGAGGAAGGCTTTCTCCTGTACAAAGCCAGTTTGTAAAGACTGTTAAAAGAGGCTGTTTTTCAAATGCATAAATCCCACCAAAAAATAGCAAGGTGTGTTTTAGAAAAACAAAAAACACAGAGAAGCAGGAAAACATGGCTCTATCAAAGGAACAAACTGAACATCCAAAAACTGACCATAAAGAAAGAGACATCTGTGAATTTGAATTACTTGACAAAGAATTCAAAATAATTGTCTTAAAGAAGCTCAATGCAGTGAAAGAGAACACAGGTAGAACAATAAATGATAGCAGGAAAACACATAAACCAAAAAAGAATATTGACAAAAAGATAAAAACCATATATAAAAATAAAGAACCAAACATAAATGCTGGAGCTGAAGAATACTTTAACGGAGTTAAAAAAAAAATTACTAGAGAAGTTGAACAGTAGATTCAGCAAATCCTGATGGGGCAGTATTAAGCTGACCAATGTACACATCATGAAAGTTTTAGAATGAGGAGAAAGAGGGAAAGGGATAAAGAGCTTATTTCAAAAATGATAGCAACAAATATCCCACACTTGAGCAAAGAAATGGAAAAAAATATATAAGAAGTTGAATAAATTCTAAATATGATAATCCAAAGAGACTCATATCAAGATATATTTAACCAAACGCCCAAAGACCACTATAAAGAAAGCACCTAAAAAGCATCAAGAGAATATTGACTGTCACATACAAAAGTGCTCCCACAAGATTATCGGTTGATTGCTTAGTAGAAACATTACAGGCCAGAAGAAATAAAATATTCAAAATAGCGAAAGAAAAGAAACTGCCGACAAAGAATACTATATCAGGCAAAATCATCCTTCAAAAATGAAGGAGAAATAAAAACTTTCCCAGATAAGCAAAAGCTGAAATTTATTGCCACTAACCTGCCTTACGAGAAGTAGAAGAGGGATTCCTCCAAGCTAAAATGAAAGGATGCTAGACAGCAATGTGAAACCATATGAAAATATAAAGCCCTCTGATAAGTGTTAATATATAAACAAATACAAAATGTTATAATATTGTAATGGTGGTGTGTAAATCACTCAATGCTGGTATAGAATTTAAAAGATAAAAGCATCAAATATAACTATAACTATAAAACTATGCTAATGGATACAAAACATAAAAAGATGTAATTTGTGTACATCGATAACATAAAGTGGGAAAGGGAGATGTAAAGGAGTAGAGTTTTTATATGTTATTGAAGTTACATTATTGGTTTAAAATAGATTGTTATAACTGTAAGAAGTTTTATGTAATCCCCATAGTAACCAAAAAGAAAATACCTATATACAATACATAAAAAAATAAAAATTCAAGCATATCATTTAAAAAAACAAAGAAAAATAAAGAAAAGTGGAAACAGAGGAGACGATTGACAAAATAAATAAAGGTCATAAAAAACAATTGGCAAAATGGCAATAATAAGCCCTTTCCTATTGGTAATTACTTTAAATGTAAGTGGATTAAATTCCTCAATCAAAAGACATAGAGTATCTAAATGGATACAAAATTAAAATCAAACTCTATGTCATCTAAAGGAGACTAATTTTAGATAGTCTAGTTTAGGACACACATAGGCTGAAAATTAAAAGTTGGAAAAGTATATCCCATGCAAATGGTAACCAAAAGAGAACAGGGGTGGTCGCACTTATATCAGCCAAAATAAATTTAAAGTCAAAATTGTCACAGGAAGCAAGGAAGGGCATTATATAATAACAAAAGTATCAATTCACCAGAAAGAGATAACAATTATAAATGTAGCACCTAACAGCAAAGTACCCAAATATATAAAGCAAATGTTGACAAAATCAAAGGGAGAAATAGACAGTAATACAATAATAGTAAGAGATTTCAATACTCTACTTTCAATAAAGGATAAAAATAACCAGATGGGCAATGGATGCAGAACCAGAAGGCTTGAATGCTATAGACCTATTAGACCTAACAGACTTAGACAGAACACTCCTCCCAACAACAGCATTCTTCTTCTCAAGCAAACATGGAATATTCTCCAGGACAGATCACATGTTAGGCCACAAAACAAGTCTTAACAAATCTAAGACTGAAATTACACCAAGTATTTTTTTTTCAGCCACAGTAAAGTGAAACTAGAAATCAACAGCAAAAGGAAAATGGGAAAATTCACAAATATATGGAAATTAAACAACACAATCTTGAACAGCCAGTAAGTCAAAGAAGAAATCACAGTGAAATTAGAAATACCTGAGACAAATGAAAATGAAAATACAACATACCAAAACTTATGGTATGCAACAACAAAAGCAGTACTGAGGGAAGTTTATGGTGATAAACACTTACATTACAAAAGAAGAAAGATTTCAGGTCAACAACTTAACTTTATACCTCAAGGGACTAGAAAAAGAATAAGAAATTAAACCTAAGGTTAGCAAAAGGAAGAAAATAGTAAAGATGAAAGCAGAAATAAAGAAAATGGAGAATGGAAAAATAATTTTAAAATTATTGAAACTATAAGTTGGTTTGTTGAACATAATCAACAAAATTGACAAATATTTAGCTAGACTAAGAAAAAAATAGAGAAAAATCAAATAACCAATATCAGAAATGAGAGGAGACATTACAACTGCTGCCACAGAAATAAAAATGATTACAAGAGACTACTATCAACTATTATATACCCATAAATTGGATAACCTAGAAGAAATGTATAAATCCACAAACCTACAAAACATACCAAGACTGAATCATGAAGAAATAAAAAATCTGAACAGACCTATAACTAGTAAAGAGACTAAATCACTAATCAAAACCTTCCCAAAAGAGAAAAGCCCAGGATCAGATGACTTCACTGGAGAATTCAACCAAACATTTAAGGAAGAATTAACATGAATTCTTCTCAAATTCTTCCAAAAAAAATTGAAAAGGAAGGGATACTTCCAAACTGAATTTGTGAGTCCAGCATTACTCTGATACCAAAATCAAATATACTACAATAAAAAAAAGGAAAAACAAACAAACAAACAAAAAAACCTACAGACGAATATCCCTGATGAATATAGATGCAAAAATCCTCAACGAAATACTGGCAAACCAAGTCCAACAACACCTTAAAAGGATTATACATCATGACCACATGGGATTTATTCCTGGAGTGCAATCATGTTTTTACATGTGAGAATTAATCAATATAATATACCACATTAACAGAATGAACAACAAAACCCCTGTAATCATCTGGTTTGATGAAATGTCTTTGTTGATATATGTTGGTATAAAGGAATACCTGAGGCTGGGTCACTTACAAAGAAAAGAGGCTCATTTGGGTCATCGTTCTGCAGACTGTACAAGAAGCATGGTGTCAGCATCTGCATCTGGTGAGGGCTCCAGGCTGCTTCCACGAATGGTGGTAGGTAAAGCAAAGCTGGCATATACAGGGATCGCATGGTGAGAGGTGAAGCAAGAAGTGTGGGGGGTACCCGGAGCCTTTTTTCAATTTATTTTTAGAGACAGGGTCTCTCTCTGTCACCACGGCTGGAGTACAGTAGTGCCATCATAGCTCTCGGACACCTCAAACTCCTGGGCTCAAGAGATCATCCTGTCTCAGCTCCATGAGTAGCTGGGACTACAGGCAAGAGCCACTAAGCCAAGCTCAGGCTCTTTTTAACAACATCTCTCAGAGAAACTAATAAAGCGGGAACTCACTCATTACTGCAAAGGTGGCACCAAGCCATTCATGAGGGGTTCACCCCCATGACCCAAACACCTCCCATTAGGCCCCATCTCTAACACTGAGGACCAAATTTCAACATGAAATTTGAAGGAGTCAAACAAGCCAAATTATGGCTTGAAGTAAAAAAAAAATTGACAAAATTCAATGGTTTTTCATGATAAAAATATCAAACTAGGAATTACCTCAATATAATAAAAGCCATACAGCTAATATCATACTCAATAAACTGAAAGCTTTCCCTCTAAAATGAACAAGACAAGGATGTCCATTCTTACTACTTCTATTCAACATAGTACTGAAAATACTAGCCAGAGCAATTAGGCAAAGAAATAAAAGGCATCCAAATTGGAAAGAAAGAAGTAAATTTATACCTGTTCACAGATGACATAATCTTATATGTAAAAAACTGTAAAGATTACATGCACATACATCAAACTATTAGAACTAATAAATATACCAAAATTTCAGGATGCAAAAATCAACATACAAAAATCAGTTCTATACACTAACAATGGAAAATCCCAAAATGAAATTAAGAAATCAATTCCATTTACAATAGCATCAAAAGAATAAAATACTTAGGAATAAACCTAACCAAGGCGGCTGAAAACTGCAAAGCATTACTGAAAGGAATTAAAGATACAAATAAATGGAAAGACATCCCATATTCACAGTGAAAGACTTAATGTGATTAAAATGCCTACACTACCCAAAGCAACCTAATATTATTTAAAGTGCATACTACCCACAGATTCAATGCAATCCTTATCATAATCTCAATTATCTTTTTTGCAGAAACAGAAAAAAATCATCTTGAAATTCATGTGGAATCTCAAAAAAAAACACCCCAATAGCCAAAACAATCTTGAGAAAGAAAGACAAAGCAGAAGGCCTTGCACTTTCTGACTTCAAAACATATGACAAAGCTACAGTAATCAAAACACTATAATATTGGCATAAATACAGACATTGAGTCCCGAAATAAACCCTTAAGTATATGGTCAAATGAGCTTTGTTAAGGGCGCCAAGGCTGCACAATAGGAAAAGGATAGTCTCTTCAACACATAGGGCCCTATTTTATTTTTTTCTTGGCAATTGTCATTATGTGAAATTAAGTATTATTTATTTTCTATTTTATTACCTGTTAACCACTTCCATATACACACCCCATAATATAAGCTCCGTGAAAACAGGAAACTCATCACTTACCAGTCATGTTCCCTGATATACCCCAGCTTCCAGAACACTGCTATTGGATTTTTAAAAAACTGTGGATAAAATAAATGATGAAGTGTAACTTCCAATCTCTCGTGCTCACCCTGCTTCAGACTAGAATGGCCCTTTCTGTACCTTTTACCTGATTAGATCCCTTGGCTTGCAGTGGGACTCAAGTATCACTTGCTCTGGGAAACTTTCCCTAATTTGGTCAAATGTCCCTCATGGAAACTCACATCTCCTTTGTTGCACTTATCACAGTCGCTGTTTATCTTTTGCTTTTGTGATTATATTTGAGTCAAATCTGTTTCCCTAAGGGCAGAGACTTTCCATTTTGTGTCACATCTTATTATCACTTCCACATGAACAATAAGTGCTCCATAGATGTTTACTGACAAACACTTCCAGCTGTTTGTTGTAACATGAATATGCATCCTGGTTGTCCCAGGACAGCTCTGGTGAATGTTGCCCTGATGTCATTGTAAATAAAAGAGTCCCGGTTTGGATGATCAACTATATGGTCACTCCAGTTATGTGACATCAGAGGTATCACTAATATCCCATTGGGATTAAAAATCTAATTAAATCACTTAAACATAATTAGCTTATAAATAGTATTTACATATAAACTGCAGGTCACCGCCTAACAGTGGGCCATGACTACCATTTTTTTGTGTGTGTGTGAACTAGGATAGACTAGAAAAAAACAGAAATTATTCAAATTCAGCCACATATGGACAGATAAGTATTATTTGGGAATACTTTCCTCTTTAATATATAAATATATAGTGTTGGTCATAACACACAGTACTCAGCTTTATGCTATGGGTTATGGTGGTGCTATGGTCCCCACCCAGACCCCAATGACTGGGTTGTTGCACTCATTTCCCAGGGTCTTTGAGTGTTGGCTGTGAGCCTATATCCTTTCCAGGCTTCCTCCTCTGCCCCATTCTGCGTTCTTCACTCCCATACGGGTTCTTCCTGAGAAGCCTCTCTCAACACATCACCTGTACAAAAATCTATATCTCAGTTTCTATTCCTACGAACCCAATCTAAAATAGTTGTTATTTTAAAAGTATGAAAAAAACCCCACTCAAGAGCCTATGTAATTTAATCAGTCAATATAAATATATCGTTTTTAAATTACACTACTTTATGTTTATAGTTTTCTCTTTTTGCACAGTCTCTAGGAACGGTGCAAAATCTTAACGAGAAATCATGAACGAGTAAAACACTATACTGTTTTTTGAACTGAGACTCAAGAAAGCAGGTGTACCAGCCATATGCTGGTGTGTTGGGGATGCTCTTCCCCCAAATGTGTCAGTCCAGACATCAATTCACATAAGACTCAAAAGCTCCGATGCACTGAGGGAAATACAGCCTTGTTTCCTTCTTTAAACCAAGACAGGTAAATGCAGTCAAATGGCAAGGCTGCTTTGGAAAATGTCACTTTGGAGCCAGCGGTGCTTTTTCATTGCATAATCTTCTCACTTTACCTCCGGACAGGAAATGAACGGGCAGTCAGTGCAGATACCCAAACCCTCAAAGTCACCAGGACCCCCATCACAGCCAGCCAGCCAGCACCTCCTGGGCTCCTACTGGGTGCCTGGCTCTGTCACCTCACACCACTCATTGTTTGACAAATGCCAAGGCTTCTGCAATGACGCATCTCTCCTGGGCTTCATAGAACAGTGTCCAGACAAGAGAAATACACCACAGGCTCTGAACAAGAACAAATGGAAGATTTTTGTATCCATCAAAAAGACAATGGGAAACATAAACAAGGGAAAGCAACACACTTTAGCTAAACAATTGTGATATTTTACTTAGAGACTTATTTATTTACAGAGAATTCATTTTTGAAAGGCATTTCAAACTGGTGGTTTTTTTTGCCAATATTACTAGGCAGAAATCGCCTGGGTTTGCTGAAGGTTTTGAGAGAAAAGGGAGTGGAAAGAGCAAGAGAAAAGGGAAGAGGCTATAGCTAAACCAAAAATAGAACAGAACTCTTAGAAACTCAAAAAATAACCGCCAGTAACCAAAGAGCAATTAGCGGGATATTCCGTACAGAACAAGAACTCCTCATTCTCCCTCAGTATCCCCTTCTAATTAGAAACCAATCATCAGGATTTGTTAAATACATTCTGATTCATCCAGTCCATGGAACAAGATATAGCCATTTATGAAAAAGGAAACAGATCTATATGGTTTGATATGAAATTCCCTCCAAATATAATGTTTAATGAAAAAATAAAATTAAAAAAGGAGGGTGAAAAATAATATGCAAAACATTTGTGGCAAAGCAACAAGAATCACTTTATATATGTGCATATATAAGTATATGTTTATGTCTGTGTGCACAATATAATATATAAATATATACATATACACATACAATATATGTAGAGAGATTAGCGAAAGGATGTTGGAGGGAGACCCTTTTCACTGTTGGCCTTTTTCCTGTAATTTTTTTCCCATATGTATCTATAATCTATTCAGAAACGTTTAAAAAAAACTGCAACTCACAGATCAAAACGGCTACTAACATGCCAAACAATATGGTTTTTGTTGCAGAGGGTGGGTAATTAAATACCGCTATTCACATTTGCTAATCCAAAGTCTTACTACATATATGTGTTATTTCTTGGAATTTCTACAGGTGCCTAGAAAATATTTTGATGATCGTAGCCTCCCAGAGTACCATGATGGGCTCATAACTATAACTGCTATAGGTTCTAGCACAGTGGTCTTGACACATCTGTATTTCCTGATTTCAAATTTGAATCCTTGGGGAGAATGTATGCAGAGTGAGAGCCCAGACTATTCCACTTCCAGTAAAACTCCCAAGACTGCCTTGGAGGGAGGCTGTCTGGAACGATGGGTCCAAGTCACTCCTGATCCATATGAGGAAAAGACTAAGTACCTTTGAATAAATAGGGTATTTATCTCCTTATAAGAAAGAGAGATTCTAAGGTGGGTGAAGGCTTCGAAGTCTGGACTGATTCTTTATTAATACTGAACAGTATTAAGGAGTGACATTCTTAATCTTCTTGAAAACATTAGAAATGAAAACTTGAATCTCTAAAATGTTTACTTAAGAGCAGAGTGTAGCATCTGCCTGGTAATTTTCAAGGATGTAGCTGCTAAGAACTAAAAATATCTTCTGGGGGAGGGCTGTGCAGATGGGGAGTTGGGGGTGGGGAGGGGGGCACAGAGAACCTGCAAGAGCAGCCATCTGAGCAGATTTCACACGATTATTAGGGAGTGTGTCAGTTGGTGGACTTTAAAAATAGAACCTCGTTTCTGAGGGGTGGGTACCCTGCTCCTGAGCCCTGGAAGGAGCCTGCTGAGAGGGATGATTAAATGAAGGATTGTGCAGTTTTAAGGAAATGTTGGCATAAAGAAATGGCACCGATTACCGATGCTCCAGCCACCTTCTAAAAGGTTTCTGCAAATTGCTTTCCTTGGATGAAATACCAAATATCTGTTCCCAAATGTTATGAAGCAAAATAAATCACATTCCATTGACACATCCAATATGTCGTATCCGAGACCCTGAATCCAAACAAAGCAAAGCTGCTGTTACCTCGAAGCTATTACATTTCTTTCTCTTGCTTTTGTCTGCAAGATAAAAACTCGTTCCTTGTAACCAAACAAAAAAATTATCTCTGCTTCCTCCCTGCATGAAATGAGAAATCAAATCAGCAACTGACACGTTTTTAGAGTTCAAAAGTAACTCAGAAATCATTTCCTCTGACCCCAACTTTTAGAAATGAAGATGGTGAATCCCAGAAAGGGCAAACTGCTTAGCCAAAGTCATTTTGCTGGAGAGCAACACGGGCAGAACTGGAATCCAAATCTCCCAACTCTCAGCTTACCAATAAATATGCCTTTTGCTAAATAGGGGTATAATGAAGCATTCAAGCCTTTCCAAGACTTTTCATTTTCTCTAAAATCAAAGTTTTCAGAAAAAGGTTATTTATTTTCAAGCAGTAGCCAATGCATGAAAGCAGCATTTATTGAGCTATCCAAAGAAAGAAACGGGGTTTAATTTCTCGACCTACAAAACAATTCGGTGTTAAAATTGCCATGCACTATGATACTATCATTTGTTGTATTTCGTAGATGAAAATACTGAGGCGTTGTGCAACCCACAATATTTACCCAGATGTCAAAGTCGCTGTTGGATCACTTTCACCAGCAGCCACACCCACCTTCCAGCTGCTGTAAGTGTTGAGTGCTAAGAACTTACGGCTGTTCTCCTAGAAATGCCTAAGAGATTGACAATGAATAATTGATATGGGGGTACAAAAGGTCAGCCCTCTTGCCTCAACTTTGTGGTTTTGGTCACACTCCAGAGCTCCCCTTGGGATCAGGGTAGACTCCAGCTGGGACCACATCCTTGTTCAGCTTTCTCTACCCTTCTCATTCCCCTACAGGTGTGTCCTGGGAACCTGCCTTCAATCAATCAAGTGCTTCTAGAGAACCTGACCTCAAACACCAAATGAGTGTGTAGGAGGAATAATAAATGCCAGATAGCAACGTATAATATCCTACGTCTTTTTCATTTCGTCTCCATGCAAATGTGTAATTGAGACAGAGTGTTCTGCATGTTTCTGCCATGAGCAGATGCTCGTGCTCTACTTGTCTGGTAATATGGAATGTTTCCCAGTTTCTCTGCTTTGTCATATGCTTTCTGACTTGTGCACTTAATTTTGCAGCACCCTTTCAGTCATCTTTACATTTTTCCTAAAAACAAATAAACAAAAGGCAGATTTTTTAAAGGTATGGTAATGACTGAACAAGCAAAGAAACAGACCTGAAGGTATAAATGTGAACTCTGAGACACTGACCTTTAATGAAGCCTGGGTGGCCCTCTTGCCCTCCATCTCCAGAGTTCTCCTTATGCACGGTAAGGAGCTTGATACCAGGGGCTGAGACCTTGATCAAACCAGCAGATTGAGAGCTCTCAGCAGATATATAGATGGATAAAAACTCATTAATCACTCAGTTGAGATTTGTTGGCTGTTAAGCAATAGAAAATGACTCTGCTCAACTTACTTCAGTGTAATGGTTCATTTTAGATATCAACTTGACTAGCTTAAGGAATACTTAGAAACCTGGTAAAGTATTATTTTGGGGTGTGTCTGCAATGGTGTTTCCAGAAGAGATTGGCACATGACTCTGAGTAGACTAGATGGAGAAGATTCACCTTCAATGTGGGCAGGCCCCATCCAATCTGCCAAGGGTCCAGAGAGAACAAAAAGAGAAAAAAAGTGAGTGAATGTGAGGATCTATTTGCTGGAGCTGGGAAATACTCTTCCTCTCCTGTCCTTGAACAACAACTCCAGGCTCCCCAGCCTTTGGACTCCAAGACTTACACCAGCAGCCCTTTGGGTTCTCAGGCCTTGGGTCTCAGATTGACAGCAGCTACACCATCAGCTTCCTGGTTCTGAGGCCTTCTGATTTGAACTGGGCCACACTGTCAGAATCCCAGGGTCTCCAGCATGCTGACGGCCTTCCATGGGACTTTTCAGCCTCCATAACCATGTAAGCCAATTACCCTAATAAATTCCTTCTTATACATCTATATCTATAGCTATAGCTGTGTCTATCTATATATTTCATTGGTTCTGTCTCTTTGGAGAACCCTAATAAACCCAACAAAAGGGGTATGTATTGATAAGGTACGGGGAGCTCCAAGGATTGGAAGGATAGGTGTAGAGAGAGCACAGAACAGAGAATGCTGCATGGCCTTGTTTGGGTGCCATGGCAGAATGGTTCTTCCATTTGCCGTCAAGATTCCAGGTTCAGGTAGAAAGTCCAGCTGGCCAAGCTGAGGTCACAGCATCACCACTCGACTGTACTGGATCAATGAGAGTAAAGGTCTAGGGAAGAGACTAACTTTGGCTCCACGTGAAAATCACTCATGGGGAGATTTAAAAAGCTGGATACCTGTGGCCATGCCACAGACCACATTAAATCAGAATATATGGAGGTGGGACCAAGGTGTTTGATATTTTCAAAACTCCCTAAGTGATCTAATTGTACAGCCAAGGTTGTAAAACACTGATCTAGAGGAAAAGGCTTCAGAGAGCATTTCAGGTTGTTTGTAGGAGGACAGAGAAGATCAAGTGGAACTATCAGAAATTACGCTCAGCAAAGTAAAATCATTAAAGCAGAAAAAGGAAAAGAAATCTGAATTAGAAAATAAAGTAAAAGCACTTTTAAGGTGATTTGAGTATATTGCATTCAGTAGATTTATTCAAAGAGAAAATGGGGCTGTTGAGACATAAGTTAGTAGATGGAAAGTCAAGTATAAGAACTTCTCAAGCAGGGCCGGGCGTGGTGGCTCACGCCTGTAATCCTAGCTCTCTGGGAGGCCGAATTGTTTGAATTCAGGAGTTCAAAACCAGCCTGAGCAAGAGCGAGACCCCGTCTCTACGAAAAATAGAAAGAAATTAATTGGACAACTAAAAGTATATAGAAAAAATTAGCCGGGCATGGTGGCGCATGCCCGTAGTCCCAGCTACTCGGGAGGCTGAGGCAGGAGGATCGCTTGAGCCCAGGAGTTTGAGGTTGCTGTGAGCGAGGATGATGCCAAGGCACTCTAGCCTGGGCAACACAGTGAGACTCTGTCTCAAAAAAAAAAAAAAAAAAAAAGAACTTCTCAAGCAGACAGCATCTACCAAGAGACAGATGTCATAAGAGATAAATAGAATGGAGTCAGTGGGCTAAAATGTGAGTGATGGTGGTTGCAGAAGAACAAAAAGGACTACACAGAGGAGAGCCAACAATGAACACTGGAAGAATAATTCCCAGGGCTGATAAAGATCTGAAGTAGCAAATTTAAAATGTTCACTAAGATTCAAGCTGAGTAAAGAGAAACAGAAGACACATTCATGGCATATCATGGAAAAATTCCTTATCTCTATAGAAAAATAACATTTAACATTCTTAAGTCAAAAAAAATTCACTATAAAATAATATCTTATAACCAATATTGAAAGAAAGTAGACAGTCGAACAGCATCAACGTATATCCAGCCAAGACATTATTAATCTGTCACAGTAAACAAAAGCTATATGAGGAGAGGAAAGAATTTGAAAAGAATATCACTTGAGAATCCCATCTGAGAAAAGTACTGAGATAATTCCATCCCAACAACAAATGAAAGGATTCAGAAACCTGAAAAAACAAGAGTGAGCAATGACTGTATATAATATGTATGTTGCACATACATATGTGTGTGTATATATAAATATGATATATTTATATAAGTTCATATGTAATTATTAAGTTATATAGATAAATATAAACAAGGCTCAGAATTGAATAAGAATAGGTTATATAGCAATGTGTAATATTAGAAATTAATGATAATAGTTAAGGAAATGAATAAAATTAAGGAAAAGTTAATTTTAAAAAAGTTAATAAATACTAGACTGCACCTTTCAAGCCTAGGAGAAGTGGTTATCAGGAAAGTTGTGAAAACACTTCAGCATCCCTTCAGGGGAATTAAAAGAGGAAGGGAAGAGAATGGAAGCATATTTTTAAAATCTCATTCTATTGGAATGGAACAAAGTAGATAGAAAATATTGATTTTTTTTCTGAGGGGGAGGGGGAATCTCTTTTTTAAAAAATAGTAGATATAGATATCTAATAATTTAGATCAAGAGAATAGAGATTAACTATCAATGACAATGAATAATAAAGTGGACTTTCCCAAATTACCAAAGGGAGAGAGAGAATAAATAGGAAAGACAAGAAAAAGGAAAAAAAGAAAAAAGAATATATTCAGTAGTAAATCTGAAACAAGATGAAAGTAATACATCAGGTATATCAGTCACCATATAAAATTAGAATTAGAAAATAAAGTAAAAGAATAGGATTCTATCATGAAAACACAGAGGCACCATTTTTATAAAACAAAATGCACCCAGATATCATATATAAAGAAACACTTGAAATAATTTTAAAATAACATAAATATAAATGCAGTGAGCAAAAAGATGCTAGAAATATTGAAACAAAAGGAAAAGAAAAATGGCTACATTAATATCAACAAACTAGAATTTGGTGGTGAAAGAACCAAATAGGATGAAAAAGGAAATTATTTAATGATAAATTTCACAATTGTAGGAGATGTCACAGTCATAACTGGATGAGCCAATCACCATAGCAGATGAAAACACAAATAAAATTTATTTTAAAAGCAAGGAGAATTTGCTAAAAATATAATTATGGTGAAAACATCAATATACTTCTCTCAGAACTGAAAGATCTAACCAAAAAAATAAAGGAAACAGATAATAAAAAAAAATACAATGAATAAACAAGTTGATAGGTATAACACCTTATCTTTTTTTTTTTTTTT
>NW_012139747.1:443830-460249 GCF_000956105.1 Propithecus coquereli
AATTATGATTCTGACAAAGGAGAATAGTGAAAGAGCAAAAGTAGATGGAACAAGGAAAGAGAGGGAGATGTAGGCAGGGACACAAAAGAGATTAAAATCATGATGAGAAAATACAACGTCCAACTCTGTGGCAACAGATGAAAATGAATAATTTTTTTTAGCAACATACCTGTAATTTACCACCTTTCACAGTTTTCACCTTTATTTCACCATTTTACTCTCCTTTTTGTGTATCTTATTTTGACCAACCACCTTCTTTTCCATTCCCAACTCCCCTACTATTAATTGGTACATTTTCCTTCAATTAAGGGTCATTTTAGTTTGAGTGGCCTACTGTGTGTCTGAGAGGAGATTTGGTTTATTCCAGCTCAAATTCAGTAAGGGTTGCTTCTCTACTTTCATTTTCATACCTTTCTTTCAAGTGCATGGAGCATCTCACCTTGTTTAGCCCAGGCATAGCGGATCTCCGGTCTCTTTTAATACTTCAAAGCACTTTCACATTAAGTATAGTACAATCTCAAAGGGCTTTTTTTCCTATTTTTAAGCAGCAATTTTTAAGATTTTTAGATTATGAAGAAAATGTTACTACTCCAGGCAATAGTTTTATATGAAAAGTAAAATGAATTGTTTTAACAAGCTAAGTGAGAGGAAGTTTTTCACTAGTTTTCAATTATCAAATGCATTTGACACATATACACACACACACACATGCACACACACTCAGAATATAGTTAATTATATTATCTTACCAGGAAGATAGATCAGCCATGATCCTCAGCATCAAGAGACTTTAGGATCTAGTAAAAGTGTTTAGCACTTAGATTTTAGGAATTGCATAATCGTTTATATAACTGATGGGGACATAACTGATATGGGTGAGAGTCTAGCTCTGAGATTCCCTTTTTCCCCAAACCTAGACACTCTCTTACATAGATCACATACTTTTCAGGCCACTCTTAGCAAGTTAAAAACAGTCTCAATTTCCAGACAGAAAAAAAATCTAATATAATCAGTACTAAATGTTCACTCTCTGCATCAGCAAGCATTTGCTACTATGTAGCAAACCACCTCCAAAATATTAACAGTAGTTCATACTAACAACAAATTAGTTAGCTCACAATTCTGTGGATCAGCATTTCAGGCTGGGTTTGCCTGGGTTAGGTGGTTCTGTGGCACTCTTTGGGCATCTGCAGGTCGGCTCTCACATGTCTTGGGGTCTGGTTGGGGCTCCTGGGCCGATTTGGCTTGGTTCATGTGGTCTCAAATCCTCCAGCAGGCTAACTCATTCTCCTTCATGTGGCAGCTGCGCAGAGTTCTGTGAAAGAGTCGATGTGTGAAGCTCCATGAGGCACAGGTTTCCAATGGGTGTGGTGTCATTTCCACCAAATCTATTGGCTAAAGGAAGTCACGAGGTCTTCCCAGATTCAAGGGGTGGAGAAATAGACTAAGTCTCCACAGGAGAAGCTGTACAGGTGCATTGCAAGGGTGCGAGTCCCAGGAGGAGAAGGATCATGGCAACTTAGCAACCCCAGTAACTTATATCCTGTTCCCTTCCTGTGGATGCACAAGAAACATCCTCTCGTGTCTGTTGCTGCAGGCTGTCACATAGCCCAGTTCCATTCAGTTGCTTCTCCAGGTCGAAGTCAGGAGTCAATGTCTGTGCTCCCACTTTTAAACTCCACAGACACATGTCAGGTTTTCCAAGTAGAGCTCCATAATCTTCTCACTTAACTTCCCCCTTACCTTCCCTATGTGGTGGGGGAAACACATGCTTTCCAGAAATTCTTTCCAAATAAATCCTCACTATCAACCTTTCTTAGCTTCTTTAAGCTCCTTGCCTTCAATTCTGGATGATGCTAAGAGTTGAAAAACTGGTGTCATGTTTTTCTTAGTTTGGATTTCCCTAGAAGCATAGACTTTCAGGAAAAAGCATAGACCCCTAGAGGGGATGTGAGTGCAAGATTATTTAGGGACGCGATCCTGAGAAACACAGACTGGAGAGAGGGTGGAAGAGAGACAGAGAGGAGAGGGAAGCCAACATAGGGTGTGTTTTTTAATCCAGTTACCAGTGTGGGCAAAAATTCTGGGAGTCAACATATAACACAGACCTCAGAGTTGTCCCACCCAAAAATGAGGGAGCTGGGGCATTTATACACCAATCTATCTATGTATAAATACACCACTTATACACCTGATGTAGCATTGACTGAGAGCTGCTCTGGGTGAGGGATGGTTAATTCCCTGACACTTCCAGCCTGCTGTGAAGACACTCAGAGAGGGCAGTCACCAGCAGCCAGAGGTGCAGCCATCAGGCAAGAGAGGCAGGTGCTGATGGTTGGGAAGTCAGGCCGTTTACACTGAAGTGCTGGAGTGAGAGATGTGGCGACAGCTTCCTGACTGCGCTCCTGGTCCTATATCAGTGGTGTAGCAATGCCATCAAATGCCCAGACAACAGGAAACATTGAGTTTAGCATTCTGTTATAGATGTAATAGTCTCAAAATGCCATTCTCTTAGTCTCATTCTCTCTCAAAAATGTGTTTTATCCTTCTATCCAGTCCCTATTGTTTTTATCAGTTTTTTAATACACATTTGCATTCCTGTTTTTTAGACAGCCTTTAATCCTAATATTGAGATTTATTTTTCTCCCTTTTCCTTTACCCATATTGTCTATTACCATAAACTCTCTCCTGCTGATATCTTCTTTTCTGATATATGTCATTTCATCTACTACAAGGTCTAGCCCATAGTAGAGGCTCAACGATTATTTCTGAAATAAATGAATTAATAGTGAGATTCATTATTCTTTGCAATCAGGCATCTAGGATATTTTCCATGACAATACCCAATGTAAACTATTGTATTGCCTCTTTTTGGCTCCCTTGAGAGGTGCAGGCTCTCATTATCTGAAAGTTTGTACTAGTTTTAACCAGTGCTTTATCGTGGAAGAAATTCAACCTGACACCTCCCATTTGTCATAGTCATTCTATTTCCTGCAACTCCTAAAATTTTTTCTGAAGGTCTATGCCTATCACTTCCCATTTGGTAAGCACAGATTACCATGAATTTTATGCATTATCTAGGAATAAAGAACCACATTTCTCTCTCCCTCCCCCTTCCCCATGTCTCTCTCCCTCTCTCACTTCTATCTCTAAGCACACATACAAACACATATGATTTTTCATATTCTTTTCTCTGTCAAGAATTTTATTCCTATCTCATCGCTCTCATCATCACTTATACACCTCAATTGTTTTTAGTAAACTTTCTATTGAGGTAGAACAAACACAAATAGAAAAAAATATAAATCATATGGACACACACAACTCAGTGAATTTTCACAAGTGAACACGTGTGTGCGGCCAATGAGCCTTCCTCAGCCCTGTGGGACCCACGGTGCATCTCCAGCCTCTTTCTGTTGAGGGCTCTTCAGGCTTCCAAGAGGACCTGTGACAACCGCCCTAAGGTTCTTTCTGCTCCCTTGTCCACATCCAGGGTATGGAAATCCCCAGGATACCCCCTGCCCTGCGGAAGGCCAATCTCTGCTTATTCTTCTTGTCACAGTGTTATTTTTGTTTTCAGTTTTTGAGTGCTATCAGCTTACTTTCTAGCTATCATCTATTATTAGATCTCTTAGTATGTGAGTTCCCTTATTCTCTGTAATTTCTTTGTGTATGTAGAGTGAAAACCACTTGAAGGGATCCTCTGTTTCATGGAGTAAGTTTCCCATAAGCAGTTCCCACCTGTCCTTTGTATAGGACACACATTTTACCCTTTCGGCAGTTAAGTGCCATGACGCCCCTGTGTGCTTCATGCTGTGTCCCCAGTGCCTAGGACGGTGCTTGGCACATTGCCTGTTCTCAAACATTAGTTCAATTAACATAGAATGAATCCCTGCCTGATTTGCATGTTGGATATTTTGAGTTTCTTCCTAATCTTTAAATGAGGGCAACTCTATTCCAACATTTAACTTATTGATAAAAATTCAGATAGGTTTATGTGTGTGTAGAAGTGTGTAGTGGCTGATTGGGTAAATACATAGCAAATTGGGCCAGCAGTAGTATAAAATTAATAATGCTGTCTTGGAATAGTTTCCAAATGATTTGCTGCAATGTAGCCCAAAGAATTGCCTATCAGCTTTAAATGCCTATCTCCTCCCCATGCATATATACCTAGCAAGCATCATTCTGTAGCATGGACACTTATGAACAGCTGCCATGCTGTTGGCCACTTCCTTTCATAAATCCATGCTGCCTTGGCTCTAGGCAAGTTTTCTAGAGCAGGGAGGCAGGCCATAAAAAGAAAGAACTCTAAAGATCGAGTGATCAAACCATCTTTGCTTTAGCCTCCTGCCCCATTGCTGTGCCCAGCCAAATGGCACATGTCAGAGATCTACCCTGTTCCCCCTTTCTGCTCCCACCAGGTCCCATGTCTCTATCATTTTTATAGGACACTCTAATATGTTTGCAGAGAACACTACCTCCTTCTTTAAATTCGAGTGGTTCTGAATTCATTTTTGGCATTTTCCCTTGAGTTAGTCCAAATTTATCTATATTTAGCTAATATTCATTATTGTCTGTGGCCACGGGCTTCAGCAATCTTCAGTGTGTCTAGCTGGGGGGTATTTTAATTCTCTATCCTATCCTCCCCACCCTCAGCAGATTTCAGAGGTAAATGTTAGCAGATTTCAGGGAGAAGAAAAGAAAAATGCCTTTACTCCACCATCTTTTCCTAGAATTCTTATTCTATATTTTTAAATGCCTTTTTAATTACTAAGATACTCTAACCCAAATGATCTCCCATCTCAACTGAGTGCTAATTCTAAAGTCTAGAAGAGATGCCAGAAAATAATTCTGCTGGATTTTGGAAGTGCTAGTTCTCACATCCCCTCCCAGAGCCAACTTGTCCACAGATGTTTCCGTGCCCTGAGAAAAATTCTTTGTCCGATGAGTACCAAATATATAAACAAGCCCAATGTGGCATGCATGCATACTGACCCCCCTCCATAGACTCAGCGCATGGTCGTGGCACCATGTGGGCACACTTTCACTATCAACCTTCTGCCTCCACGCCCACAGAACTGCATGTTTGCCACTGCCTTCTAGCTACTTTGATCATTTTAACCAAAGGTTTCAAGTTTATGGACTGTTTGTCAAACTGTGTTCCGCAGAGCTCTGAGATCCCACAAAGGTGTTTTATGGAAAGTGAGAGGCCCTTGAGGAGAAATTTAAGCACATGAATGAGCCTTTGGACTCTTCACCATTGGGTCAACCAATGTAATTCTGTTTTATCTGTCTTATATGAAATATGTGCGATTCCTTACACAATTCTGATAGGAAAAAAGTTCTACTGATAAGAAGTTTGTAAACCTCTGCCACCCAGAGGATGCTGATGCTTCAGTCTTCCACACCATAAAATTCTTAACCTGGGAATCTATATTTTTATCAAGTACTCTATAATTAGTAATGGATGGGATATTTATATCAAGTAATTTTTCTTCTGAACCTTCCATCAATGTACTAGTCAAATTAATAGTCTTCTCCCCTCTCTTCTCCCCGCCCCTAGAATTTGGGTGACAGGGTCGTAAACCCTTTCTTCTGGGCAAGTAATTAGGTAAAAGGGGATTGGGAATGTGAAGGGATGTTTGTCAGCTGTAGTCTTAAGGGCTGGATGGGACCCCCACTCTGCACACATTGCAGCAATTGGCCAGAATCATAATTAAAATCAGCTTTGTTCTAGCTTTAGCATGAGGCTCAAAGGGGACAGTCAATAGTCGGCGATTCTGAGACTATTCAGGCTGGTGGGGAAGATGTCTTTCCAGACATCTCCCAGAGTCTCTCAAAAGCCATCACAGAACCAACAACCTAAATTTCTGAATGTCCAACCTCCTACCCTCCTGCTTCAATTTACTCTGTAGGATATGTGGCATTTTTTTCACCGTCTCACACACCCTACACTAAGCATTATTGAACATCGTCCTTTACTCTCCTTCTGAATACAAATATCAGCAACACTTATAGGCTGTAGATGAAGTATTACAATGTTCTTTGAAAAAAAAAGTGCTCCAAATCCTATGATTAAACAATAATTAAATGGCCTAAAATAGTTTGATGATGTTAAAAAAAAAAGAACCTCAAGTAAAGTGTTTATTAGCCAGAATGTAATAAATCATTTTTTAAATCGGGGACGGGGAGGTATGTGTGCGTGTGTGTATTTATCATGGCTATTAAACTTAATTTGGTGCTCACTGAATTGTAAAATAAACGAAGAATCACTCTGCACTCTTTATGTCAGCCAAATGCTGGGAGGCTAAAAACCACCCGAGATCTATTTGAACAGGTGCGTGTGGGGGTTTTCTGCCAAGGGAATGGAGCTGCCAGCAACAAAATTCTGTTGCTTCCCCCCAGTTCTAGCTAGAGGGACTTTGTTGATACTTGACTTCAGCTTAAAAGCAAATGTGGGTTTCATAGGGGCCGTTCTGGTGAGATGGCTAAGCAAGAAGCCTGATTCACATAGGCAGACACACACATACTCACCCATAGAGGCATCGAGGGATAAATCAGGTGCCACCTTGTAAGACCTCAGTCCTGCTCCCTATTTTTAGTTGCAGAAGAGAGAACTAGAAGAAAAAAATAGGAGCATGGTTTCCTATGATCTACTTCAAATAGAGTAGCAAATTGTTAGCCACAGTGGAAGGGCATCCGTAAATAAAGCTTTTATGAGAGGTCTGTGGCTTCCTTAAGTGTACACACACACAAATAGAATACATATTTTTGTGTTTTATATTTTTGTGTACATACAAAAATATTTTTAAATGCAGGCATATGTTTATTTACAGCAAGAAATGGAGTATATTTCTGTTTTTTAAGTCCTGCCCAGTGATGTCAAGTTGTAAAAGAGTAGACGGAAGCTTTGGATTTTAGTTTAGGCCAGAAGAATGGGCATTTGTCTCAGTTATCCTGGGGGAAACTCTAGGTCCAGGGCATGGCTGCCTTAAGGAACTTCCCCCACCCAAGTTAGGAGGTTCCAAGTAGAACCAAAATTAATGTTCTTATTAAAGGCACTGAAAGTGTTTCCTATGTTGCATGGCTTAAAGGCCACCTATCCCCAAATATTCAAATCACCATTGCTTTATTTCTCTGGGTTAATCTCTTTAAATAGGTGTGCTTATCCCCTAAAATCCCCTTTTGAAATGCAAATGCCCATAGAAAAACACAATACATCATGGCACACATTAATTTTACAGACCCACTTTCTCCCTCCCAGAGATCAAACAGAAGCATAGAATCAAAGGGAGAAAGTGTTGAGAGAGAAAGGAGATAGGTTACCGGGCTGCTAAAACTATAGCTCTGCTTCAGTTTTGTGTAAGTCTGCCCAGGGCTATCTAAGCTAGCTTTTTGTTCCTCAATAACAGGTGTTCAGGTTTAATGTTCATCAATAATCACTGAAGTTATTAGTATGCAAACCATCCAGCAAAAGGACTGACAGATGAATGACAAAGTCTAGTTTCTCACTAAGTGTGTTGAATTCACATGCTGTATATCTCTCTACTTTTCCTACTTCTTCCCACCTCCACCTCCACCACCCTGTCTAAGCCATTGTCACTCTATGCACCTCTCATGGAGGCTTCCTCACGTTTATTTTTTCCCAACCCCAATACATTTTCACAATGCAGCCAGGGTGATTTTTTTTTTCCAAGATGTAAATCTGACCAGGCTAGTTCCCTACTTGAAAGTCTTTGGTGCTTTGCATTGTCCATAGAATAGCACTGTGACTCCTAAATGGCCCACGGGCTCTGCAGGCCAGGGCTCCGCCAGCCTCCTCTGGCCTCCCCTAGCTATGTGTGTCTCCCTGTTGCACCTGCTCACCGCAAACTCTCCTTCACAAGCTCTTTGCTCTCCTCTCCCCTTTCTTCATCTAACCATACCGGAGATCTGAGTCTCATTCCCTCAGAGAATATGTCCTGCTTTCTCTAATTATTATAGATCCAAATGAGCTATAAATAATAGGCTTTCTTTGATACCACATTCCTCTCCTTAAGGATAACCACCACAGTCAAAATTGTCCACTGGTTTTATATGTCGTTTAGTTAATGTCCATCTCCCCAGCTCTATTGTGAGTGTCAAATGAGCAGAGAGTAAGTCTGTTTTATTTGGGCACATAATTAGCCTACATTTTCCAGCCTCCCTATTAGCTGAGCATGACCATATGACAGAGTTATAACCATGGAATGTGGGCAGAAGTGATGTGGACCATTTCAAGAATCCACCCATATAGAATTCTCATGTGCAATTCTCTGTACTCTTTTTCCTAAAATTGGATATAGAAAAGGATAAAGATCTTGAATGCCAAGGGAGTACCACGAGAAAGAAGGAGCCTTGAGTCACAAACAGGGTGATATTTACCCAACCTAGAACATTCACATTGGGCTGCTTATTCTGGTAAGCCACAAAGATGAAGACGTTTTTTATAGCGGCTGCCATTGCTCTAGTAAAACCCAATTCTATTCCTTATGTCCAGAGTAGTATCTAATACATAGTAGATATTCAATAAATACCTTGATTTGATTTAATTTCATGAATGTGTTAGCTCTTGGTATATAGGAGATTCTTCGGAATTGGTATAGGGAAATGGGTGTCCACTTTTGAACTGAAATTTTGGGAACAACATCATTTTTCTATGGTTATCTGAAGAAGGAAGGGAGATACACAGAACCAAGGACAAATTGAGATTTCACATAGCAAAAAATGCTTCATTCTTAATTTTCTTTGTGTACTTGATCAAAGTAGTTACACGTGCACTCAAATTTAATGACAATCAGCCAAGTTTAAAACACCAGCTTTAGGTTCTGAGATTTCTATCCAAGCCCAGTGATAAACTTCTGCGAGATGCATCAGTGAAGAATGAAAGCAGAATCTGCAAAGCTGAGCAGACCTGGGTGACTTGGTCTATCCCAAGTATGGGCTATGCTGTGACACCCTGAACAAGACCTATAACCACTCCAAGCTCCAGTTCATCCTCTGTACAATGAGAATAATAACAAAAAAGTCCTTGATGTAATGTATATAGAGCACTGGTCTGAGCTGGGGCATTTTGGGAAGTCAAATTATGGCGTTAATGATGATGATGGTGCCAATAAACGGCAGCAGCATCTCTGGAAGGCACTGTGAAAATAAATGGCCATTAACATCTTGGGCTAGAGAACTGATGAGCCAAACGGTACAATTTGGTAGGCTTGTCTGAACTATTCGTTAAAGAGAAGTCACCAGGCTGAGAACACCTTTGAAGAGTGCTTTTCCATGTTTACTGCATATTTTTTGAAACATTCAAGTGTAAAGAAGAAAATAAAATTTGCACCACCAGTAGAAAAGTGATACTATTTTAGTGCATCTATGTCAAGACTTTGCACATCTACTTAGAAATACTTATAAAATATAAACATATATGTACATGGGAAATTACAGTTTAATTCTTAAGAACCTGGCTCTGATGCCAGATTGCCTGTATTTACATCCTGGCCTCACAGTCACTCTCCGTAAGCAATTTACTGCGACTTTCTAAGTCTTAGTATTTTTTTCCCTGCAAATTGTAGCAAATAATGGTACGAACTTCGTAAGGTTGCTACGTTTATTAAATGATGAATACATGTAATGTGATTAGAATAGAATGATAACTATAATAATTATTTTCTGATGATTTTTGTGTGTGTCTCTTTCTGTGAGGAAATAAATGCAAAAAGGATAACAAAAGACAACACAGCAGCATTTTATTTTGAACAAGGACTTTCATTTTATATTCAAGTATATAACTTTAATGAGCCAATCTAAACCTATAGAAAATCACTTGATCCTTTCACAGTTTCAATTTTGAAGTCTATTTTAGATTTTTTTATTCTACTTCACTAATTTGGCCTCTATCTTCCTCAGACCAGTTCCGCATGCTTTTCATTTGGGGGGGTGGGAGGTGTTTATTTTGACTATTTGTGTAAGTACATTTATTATTTAGTTTTCCAAAATATTTTTGGAATTAATATCTTTTCATTCTTGCAAATAAATTTTCAGATTTTTTAATCACCTTCTAACCTGATTTGGTATTATTTGCACTAACTTTTAGAAGCATTTGGAGAGGAGTTCAAAAATTTATGTAAAACCTGCTATGTGTTTCCATTTATTCAATTCTCTTTTATTGCATGTTTTAGGTTAAGTATTTTTCAATTTTTATAATGAAGATTATATATTTCTCGTTTATGGCTAGGTAGTTTTCACTTTTATTAATATTATGAATGGGATTTCTTTTTTCCCATTTCATTTCCTAACTAGTTATTTTTGCTGTAAAAGAAAGCAGTGGATTTTGGCCAACTGATTTTGTACCAAGGAAATTACTGAGCTCTTTGATAAGTTTAATTGATTTATTCATCAACATTCTTGGATTTATGAGATGACTAATCATCTACAAATATTTAATAATAATAAAAATTAGATTTCCCCTTCACCAATGATTCATCAGTGGTTTATGTTTGCTATCTAATTGCACTGATTGGAATGTCTTTTTACAAAGGTAATTTACAAAGGTCAATTATGGCAGCAAAAAGAGGAACCCAAATTATTTGTCATTTTCCTAATTGTACAGGAGATGCCCCTAGCGTTTTACCATTAAGATAAATGAATGCCAACATTGCTGCTCTGATACAAATTTGTAAAGCTAATTTTAAAGCAGTATCCTTTTAATCCTACCCTATAGAGTTTATTTTTTTAATTAAGGTATAACGATGACATTTATCAAACAAATGCTGTTGAATATTGAAATAACCACATAGTTAGTTTTATATTCTTTGTACTACTCAATGAATGGACTATATTAATCAGTTACTTAATATTGAAAAATTTTCACATTCCTAGAATGAACCCTACTTACTCAATTTGGATTATCATTATGATCTTTTCCAAGATTTGAAATATTAGCATTCCAAGTAGAGATTTGCATGCACCCTTACTTTTAAGTGTGGTGCTACTGTAATATGAGTGTGTGTGTGTGTGTGTGTGTGTGTGTGTGTGTATGTTGCATGTTTAATAATGTTTTAGAATCAAGGATGTGTTCAGTGCATAAACTGTAAGGGACTCCTGCCTTACTTTTCTATGAAAGTTTCAACATGCATACTTTCTATGAAAGTTTCAACATGCATGTATTGTTATATCAAATTTATTCTATGCATTGATATAATCAGTATTTTAACCTCTCTTGAGAACATTTGGTCATTTCTAATTGCTTAGAAAGTCATATTTCTCGTTGAGAGTATCCAGTTTATTAGGATAATAAACTTATTTATTTTTATAATTTATTAATAAAACTGTACTTATTATTCTGTAATTTAAAAATATTCTTTATTATCTTTTCAAGTGAATCAGTTGTCATTATAAATCTTGATTAAATTTTCCACACAAAAAATGTCAACTTTTTTTTCAAGAACAAACAGATGGATATATTCTTTAATTTTATCCCTTTACTCCTTTTTAAATTTCTGTTTTTATCTTTATTATTTCATTCTTCTACTTTCTTTAGAATTTTTTTTCAGTTCTTAAATGAATGCCTTCTTGATTTAGTTTTATTTTTAATATACATAATCAATGAAACTATGAATTTGCCTTTGAGTATAACTTTGATTTGACTATAATAATTTCAGTAGACAGTCGTCTCAAATCCATTTTCTAAAGAGTTATTTAATTTTTATTTTTTCCGATTTGAAATATTTTATTGATTTTGGTGTTTATATGCCTAACTTTTGTTAGTAATGTCTAGTTTTATTTCAATTTGGTAAAAGAATATGTTCTTCAAAATTTCTACTTTTTGAAATGTACTGAGATTTTTTTTTATCAAACTACTTTCCTATGACCAATTTGATATATGTTTTTAAAGAATATAGATTCTCCACTTTAGAGAAAAGATCATTAACTAGTAATTAAATTATATAAATAAATATATTCAAATCCTCTGTATTCAGATTTATTTTTTGTCTAATTGATCTGAGAAAAACTGGTAAATAAAAATCATTCACTATTTTTTTAGTTATTTTCTTATAGTTTTAATAGTTTTGCTTCATGTATTTCTAATCTATAATATTAGACTGTTATATTGTTTTAAAGAGCAATGTCTTTTGTCAATGATTGGCTATGATTTTATCAGACTGCCTTAATCTTAAGAAATACTTTTCACTTTGAATTTTTCTTTTGTATTAATATTGTTTCCTTTCCTTGCTGTTGTTTATTTATATTTTCCTAATATATTTCTCTATATTTTTATTTTTAGTTAGTCTTTAAAGCACTTTTTTTTTCCCAAAGTGGATCTCCTATAAACAAGATACAATTATTATACCAAGCTCTTAAAGAGAAGAGTCTCTTCAGTCCACAGTAACTAAAAACAACCAATATGAGAAGGACCCCTTGGTGACTCAAGCTAAGAAGTATATTTATCAAAGATTAAATGATGAATATACCTATAAACCTGAAAACAAACCAACATTTCATTTTCCCTTCTGAAATTATATATTTTATTATGGCATTTTATATCCTGAATATTTTTAACCTGTCTTCTTATCTTTTCCATCAGCTAATAACATGAAGATTATCTGGTTAGCTCTGCTTTGAGTGGTGCTGGGCTGGCAGGGGCAGCGAATTTTGAGCTCTCCCTTCTGTCCCTTTGGCAGCCTAGGGTCTCTGAGCTGTCATCTGTTTCTGAAGAAGGCCAGGTCCTCTCTTCCTCCCCAACTGGGCCAAAAGGAAAATGATATTATCTGACCTAGTGAGAATCTAGACCAGCAGAATTCCTTCCTGTCACTGCCTTTCTTCCTTAGAAGAGAGGATTGATACCTGTGCCTGGGAGGAAAGGTTGCAAGAAATAATATCAAATAGCCTTAGAAAGTATAATAGCATATCTTAATCTTACTGGAAGTTTGATCTTGGATGAGTTACTTAACTTCTTTGTGTCATATTATTTTCATATGTTAAATGGAGATAGTAAGGTCTACTTGGTAGAATTGTTGGAGGCTTAAGTGTGAAAACCTCTCAAATTAATGCCACAGCTAGCACTTCATCAGCCATAGACAGGATAGGTATTATTGATTATTCTTTATCTAATCATCTTACATTTTGTTCATCCTATATCCTAGTGGTTTCTTATTCTGATTGTAGAAAAACTTTCTTCCATGTTTTTCCTTTCTTTCTTTCTTTGGTCTTTTTGTTTCTTTGTTTTTAAATTAATCATTCTTTAGAGAAAATAGCTAAGAATTTAGAAAGTCAGAAATAATTGAAAAAAGAAGTATCTATTTCAGCTACCCCCTACACACACACACACACACACGCACACACATTCAACATAACCAAAATAGCATTTCCATTGGCTTGGGGTCAATGCAAACCTTAGTTTACTTCTCAGCTTAACCATTTTATATCTATACAACCATTAGCTATTTTTCTATCCTATGAAAAATGCAAATGAGTCCACCATAATCCCAGCTCTGGAATTATAGTCCCACAAGTTAATTCCTCTAAGCTTGAGCTTCCTCATCTGGAAACTTGGGAGTATTAGTGATACCTATTTCACAGAGTCAATGCGAGAATTAAGTAGAACAATAAGTAGAAAACTGGCCGTCCTCCAAGAAAGGTTCAATAAATGACGGTTGTTTAAGAAAAAAAGAGCAAAAATAATAATTATATTTTTATAAAGCTTTAATGAGGCTTAAGTGAGCTAATATATGTAAGAGGCTTTGCACAGAGTTGAAAATCTGCAACTTTTAATTTTTGCTTTCCCTGCCTTTCCTTTTGCCTAGTGAAAGAAAAAGGCATTTAAATGGGTTGATGGGAACACTCACTGTAGACAATACATAGCATTTTATGAAGCAGAGTAGACTAGGTTATTTATTTTACCCAGTGCTAGTAATAATGTCTAGCAGAAAAAGTCTCACTCAAAAATAGAAGAGCTAACTGACTCCACAGAAGACTTAGCATGTGAAACCCTGCTGATCTCAACCCAGCCAATATTTCTACCCCCCACCCCCTGCCAGTGGTAGAGGCCTAGAAATCCACAGTCTCTTCTTCACTTTTGACTTCGATACCTCTTAAGCCATTATTGCTCCTACAAGAAATGCTTCTGAATAAGCAGTCATACCTTCCCAGAGTATGGGCGGGCATGGAAGAGATTCATAAGCAGATTTTTAAAACTAATGTGTAGGGATTTGCATGAGAGAAGGAGAAAAGGAGAAAAGAAATGCTTGTGGCTACTGAATTCCAAAGAGAAATGGGAGTAGGAGCTGCAAAAAGGGAAAGAAAATATATTGAAGACAAAGAAAATGTTGCCTATCATGTAAATTTGCCCAGATTTGATCCTTTGTCCCAACGCATATGGAACCTCCGCTATGCATTTGAGATGTCTGAGTGGGTTTCAGCCCAAAGAGAGAAGCACACACTTTCTTACTGATCTTCTTGCTGCTACTTCAGCCTTAGAAACCAGCGACTGAAAAATGGACTGCCCTGGTTCTTCAACTCTTTTCTCATCTAGCTAAAGATTTGGGGATATATTCATGTAAAATTTATGTCAGTAAAGATGGGATCAAAATACATATTTGGTTCAGAAGTTCTAAAATGAAAGGTGAAATTACTCTCAGTCTTAACTAGTGATTTCATGGAATAGCTCCCCAAGAACTAACAAAGGAAACAAACGAACAAAAAAAAAGAGACACATACTTCATTTAAAAATAAAAAAAACTCTTCCATTTGAACAATTATCCCAGAAGACAACAAAACAAGATATTTTGAGTGAGATTTTTTTGGGACATGCCCACGTATTCCATCATGACATATGTGGTATTCCAGGAGCAGAGAGGGTGAGCCTATGGAAAGTCCAGGTAAAGAAATCACAATATGAAGTAAGCAACAACAAGATGGAAAATCCGTCTTATGGTTTCGGATGTGTATACAAATTGCTCTGTTCTTTTTAAAGTTAAAATGTAAGATATTTAATTCCACGTTTACATCTCAATGAGCAGCATGGAAACACTTACATTTTTCCAGGCACAAGCATATGCGTGACAATGTCTCTCCAGGAGTCAGCAGTCAGGTCCTCTTAGGGTGTGTCTAAGGAACTGGCTCAGTGAGACGTCACATTCCGCGGGTTTCAGCCACCTCTTCAGTTTCTTCATGTTGCTGAAATCTCATTGTTCCGCTCAGAATTTGCCTTCTCCTAGGGATCCCTTTCAAAGCATTTCACAATCTGTGACAAGCCAGAGGAAGTAAAAGGCTGATGAGTTTAGATTTCCTTCTCCAGTCTCTTAGCCTTCCTGTCTTATAATGTGGCGTCTCATTCCTATATGACATTCAATGTCATATTAGATGTTCCTGCTTGATCTTGCGATATATCAAAGGTGCTGACTGACAAGGAATTGAGTACAGCTTAAATTCGTCTTTAATCACTACCACTTTTAAAATATTGAATAGCGTAATTAGGAAAAATTCGGAAAGACTTGAAACCTGCACATAATGATAAATCCAGATCTTAGTGAGGCTGTCAGATATTGTTACCTCCCTCCCAATACCAGTACCAGAAGGATGAAGCGATTTCTCAGCATACTCGGAAGCTATGAACGGGATGTCCTATTTTGGCCTGTTCTCTATCATGTTTGCATGTCCCCTTCTCTTTTTCTTGAAAGATGTCATTGAAAAAAAAAGATAATACTCAATTAAAAATGATAATACTCGAAGCTCTCACTTTAGTGATATAAAATGTCTTAATCAAGGAGAAAATTTGGGGAAAGAGGAATCATTTTGTGGAGCAAAAGATTAAAAGAACATTTTTTTTCTTTTCAAAAAAAGCTATTAAATCTGAACTGGCTAATACCACTTCTGACCTATGATACTGAAACTAAATCATCAGGCACCCCAACATTTTGCATTTGTAAATTAAGGTGTCTCAGATGAGGGGGCTAGAAAGAGGATTTATTTTTCAATCAGGAAGTTTCCTAAACAAATGATTCTATATACTGAGAATTTTATTTCAGTGGGGAAAAGGCCACACTTATTTTTCATTTCATTACCAAATCAGAGCATGCTCAATAAAACATAGAGACTGCATATTAAATACAAATCTGCTGATAATATTCACTAGATAACTATGCTGTTTTTCTTGAAGGGTAAAAGAGATTCAGAGTGCCTACTTTCCAATAAAATTATGTCTTTGCTGTGATATGTTTCTTATGCCTTCTATAAATCTTTAATTTTCCATTAAAATACATGCTGGATTTTATGCTCCTGCAAGGAGAAAACCTGTATTCGCAAACAGAGGCACATGACACGAGATACATTCAAAATATTTTGCAAATAGGATATGCCAGAGTTAGCAGAAAAGTCTGCTTTGGGGGAAACTTCTATTATGAA
>NW_012139747.1:462424-480099 GCF_000956105.1 Propithecus coquereli
AAATAGATTGTTGAGTTGAGTTGGTTGAGAGGAAAATATGAAACTTGCTGGTGGAGGACTTGGAACACTAGTTCAATGTGGACTTTATCTGTTAGACAGGGACAAAACAAAATCGTTCAACATAAACGTTGAAATCTCTGATTGACAGGGAGTCAATTCATAATGCCCAGTGTTGAGAATGACTCTGAAGTCATCCCACATTCAAAGAGGGAAAGTATTGCAATTGATTGCTGATGTCAGCCATGGCACATGCTAAGCAAACAAGGGCAGATATTTCTTTTTCCTTCCCCAGAGCCATGGTTTCTGAACTTGACCAAGAGTGGAAGAAAACTTATGGGTTTTCAAACATTCAGCTCTACAGACTGCACAGCACTTAACAACTGATGTATATAGCGCAGGGGAATTAAAAACGTTTGAGTACAAAAAAAGAAATGAGGTATAGATGGAAAGCTATGCATTGGGTACAGAAGGGACAAAGGCCTAGAACATGAGTGTTGAAGCGTTGTGACAAAAAATACCTGCACAACAAACAAGAACCTCATTTGTGAAACATTTCAGAAGTCATAGAATATTAGAGCTGAAAATTAGCTTTAAAATATCACCATCCAACTCTTTCACTTTAAAAAAGCAAGTACAAAGACACACAGAAATTGTCTTTTGCCCCGAAATATCTGTTAACAATTTAGAGAACAGGAATGAGAATCACAATCTCTTGTTTCCCGGTGTTTCCACTCTCCATTTCAGGCATCAACAGATTTAACAAATCATTAAGTATGAGAACTGAGATCAAAGAATCACAGATAATTCCCAATTTTTGAGACTGAATTACTCAGAAAAATAACAGATCCTATTAGTAGAAACCTTTTTAATTTTAACTCTGATGACAAAATCTTTATTGATACAATGAGTCATTAAAATATAATGCCTTTATTTGTAGAGGTATTTCTTCTTCAAGTAGACTAGATGGCGTATTTGTCAGGATAAACTAAGTTAGGCTGCAGCAAAAAAGATCCCTAAAATCTCAGCAACTTAACCCAACAAAAGCTTATTTCTTGCTTTCACTCAGTATACTTAAGGGCCTAGGCTGTTCTACAGATGTTAACTCAGTATTTCAGCTCCTTATTGTGGCAATTAAATGTTTCTACCCAACAATCACACACACCACTTTACTCAAATTTCTTTGGCTAAAGCAAGTCACGTGGCCCTGCCAACTTCAAGGGAGAGGGGAGTGTAGCCCTCTTGCATGTATAGAAGATGAAATGCTACTAAACACAGTCAGAATGCCACCACCAATAACACATGCAATAAGATTTAAAGAAACTGAAGATGATTGGGCTTCAAATGACAAATATCTGGCATGTGAATGTGTTCTTCTTTTTTAGACCAAAAGTCTCATGTGATTTCTATGCAATCCCTGAAGGTATTTTAGTCCACAAGAATGTAAATAATTGGTAAAGCTATGTTTTTCTACTTCTCCGTGTGGTACATAGCTCAAAGGGCAGTGCTGTAAAGGAAAAGTAAGTAAGTTTCAGATCAAGATGAGGATACATTTTATAATAACACTATGCCAAATAAACAAACACAGATTTAAAAGATATGCATTTTAAAAAAATAAAATTATAATTCACCTATGAAGTAGAAACAAAGATTTATAACTGATTTTCCAAGTTAGGGAACAAGACATTACAGTATCTAGTTAAATATGTGTGTGTGTGTGTGTCTTTATTTTATTGTTGTGGTTAAAAAGCTCATGTTTGCATGTTATATTCTTGAAAAATTTTTAAGAGATTCTTTAAAAAGTGTCAGAAGTGCTATGCTTATATCATGTCTATTATATCTCAGACATAACCTCACAGGACAATTTTGGGAAAAAAAGAAATTTAAATTAAAAAAAAAAGATGTGACCCTTGAATTCTCAAACCCCAAATATTGGTTGGGCAGCCACAATAGCAATGCAAATGATAAAATTTGACAAATCCCCCTGATCAGCAAGTCATTTGTTGCCATGGTGCCAAAGCCACACTCTGTTTTTTAGACAGCTAATGGATCATAGTTGCACATCCTTAAGTTTTGACTTTCATGTCTCAAAAATTTCAGAAACCATAATGGCAAGAGGGAAAAGTGTTATTTGGTTATTTACACAGACTCTACATGAGGCCGATATTTTGTTTTGTGAATTTCATGTCAGTTCTCTGGGAGCCAATGTGAGAAGCAGTAAAAGGGTCCCTTCCCAGATTTTCATTTGCCTGTGAGGGTTGCTCCTCTGCAAGCAAAAAAATGAGGCATTTTTACATGTTGCCACCTCACTGGCTTATACTATGGCAGAACAAGAAGCCCTCCAGTGTGCCTGTGCCAGTTTCTTTGGAGTGGAATTTTCTGGAAAAATGTTGTGCATGCATGTACAATTTGAATATCAATGCCAACTTGTTTTCCAAAGCTGTTTTGCCAATTTCTCCCCTCCTCCTTCCATGTCTGAGAGTCCTTTGTTTTATGAAGTTTAAACAAGGGCAACTGACCAGCAGGGCATACATCATGATTCGCTGGAAAAGTTTGTACTGTGAGAAACTCACAAAAACAGAATTTGTAGGAGATATGCCCTCATCACACTCAGGGGCAGCACATAAAAAAACTGACCTGTCCAGATGTCAGTTTGGGGAGAGGAACCCGATATTTTGTTCTGAAGGTTTTTATTATAAGAATCACTATTGGGAAGCATCAGTCCTTCCCCTCATGGGATGAGAGGCTTTGACACAACAAAAATAAGATATGGCAGAATCTTGGCCCCAGCCATCTCCTGTCTGCTCAGCGTTTATAGCTGGGATGTAGCAGCTGCCCCTGCCCTGGCGTGATTTGAGGACTGCAGTCCAAGCCTCAGTTGACCCCTTATGTGCTAAACCAGAGCCAGTTTCCAAGGAACTTTGAAGGAGGCCAGCTCCTTTGCCAGAAGGCCAGTCTTCAGGGTCCCAGTATTGGAAAAATTAACCCTTACCTCTCATTCCACATGTCTTTCTTTTTGGTATCCTTTTGTTATTAATTTCTAACTTAATTGCACTAAATTAAATAAGCAGGAGGCCATTAGCCTGAGGCTGTGAATTCCTATGTTGCGGGGGGACGGGGGGGAAACACTGCACCCTAACTTAGTATGTAAACAAAGCAAAACCTAATCTGAGCATTTTTTGGTAACAAATAGCCTGGTTTTAGCCAATCACGAACAGCCAAGCTCTAACCAGTCACAGGCAGACAACTG
Organism: Propithecus coquereli; assembly: GCF_000956105.1. Classification (NCBI taxonomy): domain Eukaryota; kingdom Metazoa; phylum Chordata; class Mammalia; order Primates; family Indriidae; genus Propithecus; species Propithecus coquereli. Next base: position 465,672 of record NW_012139747.1, read on the forward strand.
ATCAGATCATGCCCAAATCAAACAAATGCCTCTTCACACCATACCCAAATAAGGCAGACACCTAGCTGTAGCCAATCAGATGATTTCTCTACTTTGCTTCCCTGTTCAGCCGTAAAATCTTGTTGCTCATGCTGCTGGGTGGAACCTCTTCTGGTTCCGAGTGCTGCCCCATTCATGAACTGCTTTCTTCCCAAACAAACACTGTTAAATTTAATTTATTTGAAGTTTTTCTTTTCACAATTATATTAAAGTTAGATTATGTGATAGACATGACTATAAATCTTTGAAAAGTAAGATTCTCTGGCCTAACATATTATTAATTTTTATAAATTTTCTATGTGTTGTCAGAAACAATATTTTAAATATATCAATTACATCAAACCTCTTAATTATGTTGTTTAAAACTTCTATAGCCTTATTTTTACTTGACTAACCTATCAACACCTTAGAAAGGTGTGTTGAAATTTCCCAGTATGCTGGTGGATTTTTCAGCTTCCTCTACATAGTTTTATAAATTTTATGATTTATTTATTTTAGGGCTATTTTGCAAGGTGCATACAAGTTTAGAACATTTCTTTCTAGTGAATAAAAACTTCGGTCAATATATAAATAATCCTCTTTATCTCTTGTAAAGCTTTTTAATTTAAGTTTATTTTGTCTTATATTTTATACCCCTACCAACTTTCTTTTAATTAGTTTTCCATGGGCATTTGTTCTATATTTTTATTTTCAACTTTTCTGTTACTTCTATTTTAGGCGATTATCTTTTTAAAAGTAGTCACTTTTTTTATACAGACAGAGAAGAATCTTTGAATTTTAGTGGGGAGGTTAGTCCTTTATTATGGCTACCAACTTTCTTTTAATTAGTTTTCCATGGGCATTTGTTCTATATTTTTATTTTCAACTTTTCTGTTACTTCTATTTTAGGCGATTACCTTTTTAAAAGTAGTCACTTTTTTTATACAGACAGAGAAGAATCTTTGAATTTTAGTGGGGAGGTTAGTCCTTTATTGATTATGGGTACAGATATATTTGTTTTTATTTTTCTCTGTATATTTTGTACCCATTTGTATTTTTGTTTGTTTGTGTGTGTTTGTTTACCCTTTCTCAATGCCATTTGACCTGAGTTTTATTTTCTTCATTCCATTTTTAACATTTACTGGTTTGGAAGTTCTGCATTTAGTTTCTATCCTTTTAGGGATTCCTCTGGAAATTTTAACATGCATTTTTAACTTAAGATGTTTAATTCAATATTTTAACTCTTCTCCTACATAAGACCTGAACTTCAAAACAGCTCCACTCACCCATTCTTTAAAATTAGAGTCTATTGTCCAGAATTCAGATTTAGCATGATTTTTTTAATGTCAAAAATTCGATTTTGTTATTATCATAGCTCATCAACTTTTGTTTGGATTTACCAAAATGTTCACAATTTTAATTTTTTTAAATTTCATTTTCTACTCAGACATACCTTCTGGAATTATTCTCTTCCTACCTGAATATATTCCTGAATATATCCCGTTAGGGAGGGTCAACTGCTTATAAACTCTCTCAGTTTTTGTCTGGAAAATGTTTTTATTTCACTGTTGTGCTTTCTCAAGTCATAACTTTATAGATTGACAGGTATTTTCTCTTAATACTGTGTAAATCTTACTCCCTGACTCCTTCCTTTCATTGTTGCTGCAGGAAGCCAGCTGTCAGTCTAGAGATTATTCTTTTGTATGTGATTTTTTGTCTTCTTTTTCTATAACTGACTGTAAGATCTTCTGTCTTCAGTGTACTATGAGTTCACTACAATGTGTATAGATGTTTCTTTTTATTTACTTTTCTTGGGATTCATTGAAATTTTTAATTTGAGGACTGGTATCTAAACAATTCTAGGGACAATTTAGGCATTATCTTTGTGAACATTCCTATTCCCAATTCTTTCTTTTGCCTTTGTTCAGATATATATAACTATATCCTTCATGTTTCTTAATCATTTTTTCATATTTTCTATTTCTTTTTCTCTTGGCACTGGTAACTTTCTGGGTAACTTTTCTAGGTAACTTTTTCAGATCTCTTTCCAGTTCACTAAACAGCTCTTTAGTTGTGTCTAATCGACTGTTAAAACCATCCATTGCAAAGCAAATCCGTATCTGAAACTCTGTGCCTTGGAAATACACAAGTGCACATAGGTTTTATATAAATGATTTTCCTTGCAGCTTTTTGGAAATAGGAAAAAGAAAACTAAATATTTCTCAATAGAGAAAATGTTCAATAATTATACACATCTGTTCTTTTAAATTAATACTACATAGATACATAGCTATCTAAATCAAGAGTGTTGCTTTGTATACTCCAACTTGGACCAATGCCCATTTATACATGGTAGAAACAAATAAGTTCCTCTGTGTGTTTGTGTGTGGTTTGTTTGCTTTTGTTTTATTTTTGTCTTGGCATTCAGAGGAGGATGAGTTCAGCAAATATCCTCAAGATCTACTGCATGGGTGTAGTTCACCTTTTCTGGGGCTTGACTCTGCTTTCCCACCTGTGCGGCCCAGGTTTTATCCTCTGTTCCCCTTGTGATTGGCCAATTTAAACTTAGGCTTTTGGCAATTAGAAATATGTAAATATCCCCAGGCCAAACATTGTTACTAGCACTTTAATATTCTCTGGATTTGAGCTTTTCTCTTGTTTCTGGACTTAGGAAAAGTTCTTATTTTCCCACAAGCTCAGAAATGTACGAGAGAGAAAAAGACAGAGGGAGAGAATGGGAGAGAGATGGATTTTAACATTTAACCTAGAAACTGGGACTTAGTTCAAGAAATTATCACAAATAATAAAGATGAAAATTCTATAGCACTAAAAATCTTGTTATTATTGAGCTGGGCACAGTGGCTTACTCCTGTAATCCCAGCAACTCAGGAAGCTGAGGCGGGAGGATTGCTTGAGGCAAGAGTTCTAGACCAGCCTGAACAACAGAGCAAGACACCTTCTCTAAAATAACAAGAAAAATTACCAGATATGGTGAAGTGTAGTCCTAGCTACTTGGGAGGCTGAGGCAGGAGGATCATTTGAGTCCAGAAGTTCAAGACTGCAGTGAACTATAATCATGCCACTGCACTCCACCCTGTGCAACAGAGACCCTGTCTCTACAAACAAACAAACAAAAAACCTTGTTGTTATGGGGTATTTAATGATATGTGAAAATGTCCACAATGTTATTAAAAAGAGAGAAATGACTCAAACATGTAAAGTATGATCCTAAGTTTGTAGAAAACTGATGTGAATTTTTATAGACTTAAAAATACAGACAGGAAATGAATTAAACTCTTAACAGTGATTAAGACCCAGGCGTTCTTTTATTCTTACGCTTTTCTGTATTTTCTGCAAGGTACACATCCTTATTGGAGAATATGAGCAAAAATTAGGAAGAATTAATGGAAAAAAGCAGGAGCTAGAAAACACTTTTCACCACCCGCCTGCATTCCTACTCACACACTCCACTCAGACTGTGTCAGTGATGGGAGAGAAACTGGAAAACATGGAATAGCCCCAATAACGCTCAACAAGAGAAATCTACAGTCAAGTGGGAATGACACTGCTCTGCCTTCTCCACGTGCTAACTCCGTCAAAAGGAAAATGTACCTTCAGCCAAGAGGTAGATTTTGACAGTTTACACCCAGGGCTTTTCTGTTCTGCTGCAGCATTAAGCTGCCTTCTTCCAAGTAGCACATTGCCATTGTGGAAGGGATACAACTAAACTCTCCGCATCCTCTGATTTAAGACTCACGATTCTTTGGTTCCTCAGATCGATCGACTTTGTGAAATATTGGAGGACATCGGATTCATTAAAGGAGGGAAAAGCAAGAATACATTTTTGTCAACTCACATTGTTTACAAATAAATTCTTAGGAAAACTGTGCCTTTTTTTTCAACCTAGCATAGTTGATCTGCAGTCATGTTTTTTGAACAGTAGTTAGAAAGCAGAACTAGCTATTGAAGACCACTTTTATTAATACTGTAGGCAAAAAACCAAGAAGCAAATAGTTTGCCTATAAGAATGATTTCATGATCTCTCTGGCATGTGGGAAGGGGTACATTAGCAGACCAGCATCACAGCATCTGGGAGCTTGCTTGTAATGCAGATTCTGACCTTCTACCTCATTCCTCCCAAATCACAATCTCTAGGGATTGATGGTTTAACAATCTCTTCAATGATCTCTCTCTGCACACTAACCTTTCCAAACCACTCGAGAGCATCCAAAAATAATATCAAGCAATCGCAGTTTAAATCAAAAAGAAAAGAAGACAGTTTCATTCTCTGAATATCGGTCTCTCATCTGGGGGGAAAACTTGCTACAAACCCTCATCCTGCTAGGAACAATTAAGTGTGGGAACTCTCAAGAGTATCAATAAACAGAGGTCAGGGCTGCATGTGAATAGCCTGGTCCCTAACTGCTTCCCTTCCACAGCCAAACCCCAGGAATGGACTTTTTGTTCAATTTCTCCTTTCATTCTCTTTAAGGATGCAACTTTGAACTGACAGTGTCACAGTTGGGAACCGTTTTGTGCCTGCCATCAATTGCATCTTCTTCTTTGTGATTCTCTGGTGAGACAGTGCAAAAATAGGGACAAAACCAACAACAAAATGTAAGGAAACAGGAAACTTTAGTGCACTGGAGTTTGCCAGCTCTATTATTTTTTCTTATGCATTGCCATGCTATGTGGTTTTACAATGTTCCCTTTTAAAATCATGGTTGATTTTAAACATTAAATAAAGATTTGACAATAAGCACATGCCAAACTATAAAAAATATGCCAAAAGTCTAAATGATGCCTTTGTAATCTTCTTTTTCAGTATTATTCACACTGAGGACCAATACTTTCATCAATCCAGCTTTTGACAAATATTGACTTACTATGTGTTAGGAAGATTCCAGGGTACCAGTTTCCTCCCATCGATACTTATCTATCCTATTTCCCATTTCCTTAGAACTCTGCATTATGATAATACATTAAATTCTGCCATTATAGTAATTGTGTATCATCGATGGTTTGGGCTGCTTATAACAGTACACCATAGACTATGTGGCTTAAGCAACATTTATTTTTCACACTTCTGGAGGCTGAGATGTCCAAGATCAAGGTGCCAGAAAGTCCAGTGTCTGGTGAGGGCCCTCTTCCTGCTTTGAAGATGACATCTTCTCATTATATCCTCACATGGCCAAGAGAAAAATCATTTTTCTCATGTCTCTTCTTATAAGGCACTTATCCCATTCATGAGGGCTCCACCCTCATGACCTAATTATCTCCCAAAGGCTCTGCCTCCTAATACCCTCCCAGTGGGGCTTGGCATTTCAACATATAAATTTTGGGGGGACACAAACATTCAGTCCATAACAGATGAATATGTTCCAAATATTTTTCTCCCTTGCTTCTGCATCAGTTTATCTATTGCCACATAATGCTGTGTAACAAACCACCATAAACTGCAGTGGCATGATAAAACAGCATAGCCTTGGTCTATGTCTCTATTTTTGTGCTAATACCATGCTTTTTTGGTGACTATATCCTTGTAGTATAGTTTGAAGTCTGGTAATGTGATGCCTCCAGATTTGTTCTTTTTGCTTAAGATTGTTTTGGTTATTTGAGCTCTGTTCTGGTTCCAAATGAATTGTAGAGATCTTCATAGTATTCTCTGTCCCTGTTTGATGAGGGAGGATGCAGGTCTTTGAGATCCTTTCTCTTTCCCTAGCCCTGTGGTTTTCTTAACAGTGTGAATTTTATTGGCATGCCTAGTTTAATCTCTGAGACATTAGGTGGTGCTTACAGGTGAGAATCAACCACATCCTGTATGATTGAGTCAGTAAATGCTATAAAGGGAATGCAAATTGACCTTCCTGTCAATAGGACATGCTTGCCAGAAGGAACAAGCTGCAATGTTGTTTTTAGGACCTGTGACAGGCTCTAGTCCTCAGGAGAAGCACTCCAATGCCCCAGGTGGTGGTTGGGGCCCTGGAACTTCCAGGTGAATCCACAGCAGAGGCAGATGTGGGAGTGAGGCTGGGTGGGGCTGGGTGGGGTAAGCTTGCCCTTTGGCTTCAAAAAATCTGGCAAGGTAGCTATTTCAGCAGGTATCAAACGTCTGCTCCCAGCTTCTGGGAAAAGCCACCAGGGAAGGGCTAAAGTGGCCCCACCCAACTAGCAAGTCTGCTTGTGGAGGCAGAGCCATCAGAGATTCACAATCTGGTTGCAGAAGTGGATTTTGCTCTTCTCCCCACTCCTCTGTTCTGCAGTTTACCTCCCGCAACTTCTGGCAGGCAGGAGCTCAAACTATCTGAGCTTCCCCACAAGTGCTGTGGACGAGGCAGCTTCCCTGCCCAGGATCCCAGCCTGGGCTGACAGCATGGCCTTCCTGTGGGGAGAGGAATGCTTCACAAGTGTGCTGGGGCTAGGACCCACACTGCACTGTCCTCTCAGTTCTGCCCACATTGGGCTCCCTTGCCTCCCAAGATTAGTTCACAAATCTCCCTTCCATGCCCCCAAGCAATATGATCGAGACCTGGGGGTATGGGATCTGGCCTGCGGGCCTGTCCCTGGGTCCTTGAAGGTCAATCCCTGACCATGCCAGGGAGATGAGTGCTGGTCCCAAGTTGCTTATGAGATGCTCAAGCAGCTTTCATGTCCCTCTGCTTTGGGGTGTTTCCTACTCTGATGGAGCCACCATGTAAGCAGCACCAAGGAGGGCCAGTGATCAGGGAGCTCACAATCCAAACACCCCTCAGTCTGCTGCAGGACCTTAAGAGAAAAGATTTAAGCCCCACTCTCTATGGAAGCCTTGATATGGTGGCTCAATTATCTCTCTTGGAAGCTATGGGTAGGGGAGCAGAAGGGAAGGAAAAGAGTTTGTGTGAAGGAAAGCTAGCATGCTGGTCATCTCTGTCCCTCCCTCCAGGAGGCAGCCAACCCAAAATGTCCAGGCTTTGGAGTCACACAGATCTCCCAGGAACCACTGGACCCCTGTGGCTCCTGCAGTCTAGGCCGGAGTTGGGAAATGTTTGTGTGGGAACAAGCAAGATGAAACCTGAGGAGTTGAAGCCTCCCGAAGAGGAAAAAGGCACATAGTTGGTAGTGAAGCAATGTGGCACCAGCCATCCCAGCTCATGTCTGTGGGGATGGGAAGCACCCCAGGGGGGCTGGGAGCCTGGTGCTTTGTCCACAAGACACTACCGGATCACTGGGGGCAGGAGATTTTGGGCTCATGGGAGTAGAAATTCTCTCCAGCAGCTCAGGAACCCACTGACTATCAGAGATGCCAGGGAAGGAGAAACAAACTGCTCCATCTACCCTTTTTGCTGGGCTCCAACTCTCTGGGGGGTTGATCTCTGCTGATATTTTGCTACTTTTTGTTCTGCTCTGCAACTTCTTCCCATGGAGTCTCTTATAGGTTCTAGCACCCTTCCCTCAGAGTTATACCCAATCTATGTTTGTTTGTTTGTTTGTTTCTCTTTCATCGAAAACTTTCCCTTCTTACTGAGATGCTCTGGCAGCTGGTGTCTCTGGTCAGCCATCCTCCCGAATCCAGAAAGCAGATCTTAAATGTTTTCCCTATACACGCAAAGAAGGTAACTATGTGAGGTGACAGATACATTAACTAACTTGAGTATAGTAATCATTTCACTACATACATATCGAATCATGTTGTACACTTTAAACTTAGGCAATTTTGCCCATCACACCTCAATAAAATTGTAAAAAGCAATAGTGATTTGATGTCAAATTTAAGAAATTTAGTTGATGCATTTTTATCTATGTTGATCTGATGAGCCAATATAAATAGATTATTCTAGAAAAGTCACCCATTACATTCAGGATTCATTTCCCCCCAATCCCAAGCTTTCTTTTTAATAAATCTATTCCTAGGCAGGTCCAGAAGGAGCAGCCCTACGGAACCCAGAAACTCTCCCTGTCATGCATGGCTTGACCCAGTTTGGCCAACTAATTCCAACTATACAATTAGAGTTCTCCTCTTGGCAATTGGTAATTAGGGCACAAAAAGATTAATCTGTGTGCAACCAGAACGTCAGGTAAATTCCATGACTGAATCTCCCTTTTCTAGGAGGGTTGGGGGGCTAATGAGTGATCAGAGGAAGGTAGTTTTTGAAAAGTAAGAGAAGAAAATAAAGGATGTGTACAGGTGAATCAGGGAATTCTTGTGATGAGAGAGGCAAGGAGAAAGAGAAAGGAAACTGGAGCAACCAAGATATCCTTGGTTCCCGATGCTGTTCATCTCCAAGTCCATGCCTGGGAAAGCCCAGCTGCATTTTCTGTTATGTGTTCTGAGAAAATTTCTTAAATCCTGTGACAAATCCCCTGACTTATGCAGTGAGTTTCTAATTTTTACAGGAAAATAATTTCTAGCCAACACAGAGCTACTCAAGAGAAAGAAAGAGGCCAGCAAACATGTTCAAGGCCCAGGGCATGTTGCCTTTTTAGAGCTTCACTGTAGAGTCTGGATCCCTTCCTTCTTGGGATTGTCTAAGATAACCCTGACTTTATCTGGGCATTTAAATATCACGTGCCTTTAGAGTGGATTACAACCCTAATGGGGCATCTCCTACAGGAGAGTAAGACACTTTTAGTGCCAGAAGAAAATCTTCATGGAATTCTTTCCATTCCAGCTGTGCATCAGAGCCACTTGTGAAATTTATAAACACACAGAGGTCAGAGCCCAGCCACCTTGCTTCAGTCAGTCTGTGATAGAAACAGAACAGCTACATTGACCTCCACAATTATGTGCACTGACTCTCGTAAAACCACAGTGCCTTAGACATCAATCCACTAACCCTTCCCTTAAAGACAAAATAATTGAGGCCATTATCAGTTAACTATTGCTGTGAGACAAATAACCCCAAAACTCAATGGCTTAAAATAATACAAATTATTGCTCAGGATTCTATGGGCCACCTGGGAAGCTTTTCTGGTCTTGGCTGGATTCATGCATTCACAACGGGACACATAGGTGCTCTGCTGCCATGGCTGGGCTCTCTCACATGTTTGGGGTCGGCAGGCTAGCTGGTCCAAAATTGTCTGGACCCCAGCAGGCAGCTCAGCATTCCCAGAAAAGTGCAAAGCCTCCCAAGGGAAAGCTCAAAACCGGCACAACATCACATCCACTAACTTCTATTCCTCATAGCAGGCCAAAAGACCAACCTAGATTCAAAGAGTGGGGAAAGAGACTTTATATTGGGATGGGAGGAGCCGCACAATCTTGCAAATGATGTGGATCCAGCAAAGGGTGAATCATTATGGCAAATGTTTGAAATCAATCTATCAAAGGCCCAGAAAGAGTTAAGAAACGCTCAGTGCAGCAAAAAGCAAATTTCCTGATATTTAGTTGAGTGTTTTTCTACCACCCATGCTTAAGATCCCTTTCAGAGATATAAATATAGGTTCTTCTTTCCAGCTTCCCTTGGACAAACACCTGAGAATACTAATGGCAGAAGTTGGCTTCCATCCCTTTTTGTTTGAGCGTCCATGTCAGCTCACATCAGCTAGCACTGCCTGAAGAGTGTCATGAACTGCCAGGTGGCTGAGAAGGAGTCAGAACACAAAGCCAAGAATACTTCTCAAGTTCAGCCTAAATGGTTCAGTCACCTCCATTAGGAGGAATGCATCTTGGGATAGTGCAAATTATGAAGATTTCATTCTGCTTTCAGATGCAATTCCTGGGAGTGATTGCTGTGTCTACTAAGTAGCCGAGTAAGCTCATTTCAGCAAAGGCAGACCTGGATGCAAATCAAGTGAAAGCTAGATGTAGGTACCGGATGAAGTCGTAAAGACTAGAAGAGAGTGGCAAAATCAAATGGAATAAATAGCTGTTTATGTGACAGCCAGAGGGGAAATAGTATGGAGAGAGAAAAGGACCATAGTTAGTATTCCAGGTATTTTGACATCAGTGTTACTATAGCACTTGCTACTTTCTGCCTCCCAAATCCTGTATTATTAGAAATGCAATTATATCTTAAGTAGAACAAGCAAATATCAGAACCTGCCTCCCTCAAAGCAGGGATTCACAACTTTGGCAACCCAATGGAATCATCTGGTGAGCTTTGAAAAGTCTAATGCCTAGCCACAGCATCAATGATTCTAACTTAAATTGGTCCAGAGTGCGAATGTGACTTGAGCATTGGGACATTTTTTTAAACCCTGCAGTTGATTTTAATATACGCCTAAGGATAAGGACTTAACTAAAACCTGGGTAACTCTCAACCTATGGGACCCATATATTGTTCTAAGCATCTGTTGTGTGTAGAGCATATTGCCAGGTGCAGTGATCAAGAGGAAGTGAGCCTTTTGGCCCCAAAGAAAGAAAGATGGCTATGCAATTGAAGTCACCACAAATCGGGCCACCATAAAGACAAATCTAGTGTGAAAGCAGATGAATGGCATGCTAGATCAGCACAGGGGAGAGGATAGTTCTCACCAGCTGCTAATGCCCCAGCTTTTTAGAATCACCCACAGACTTCCACTGAACAGTCAGCCACAGGTTGAGTTAAGGAATCACTCAGGACCTCTTGCCCAGACTCCTGGATCTAAACCGTCATTCCACTTCATGCCATGTGATTGGCCCAAGATAAATGATTTACATCCTCAAATCCTCAATTTCCTTAGCTGTAAAATGAGAGCAATCGTTTCCCACTTCATGTAGTTGTTGTGAGGCTTAAATGAGATAATTTAAGGAAAGCAGCAAGCACAATGTCTGACACACAGTCAATGTTCAATAAAGGGTAAGGAACAGTAGACAATGTGTCGCAATTAATAACAGAATAACAACAGCAACAATAATGCATGAGCTTCAGACCCTGCCCTGGGGGTATTTTTTTAACTATGGCATAGAAAAAAATTGTCAATCCTTGAGGATAGTAGAAGTGAGAGGAAAGGTGGGAAGAGAAGGGAGAAGAGAGGAAAGAACATAGAATTGAAGTGATGATCTGTGAAGACATAGTTTGCCTAATTTCAGATGTGTTGCGAGAAAGCTAAGAGGTCCTGGTAAGTCCACCGCTCCATGCCTCAATATCATATACCACAGGATTTAAGGAGACCCCACAGATCCTCCTAATGCTTGGCAAGTCATTCTTCACTCCCCACTAAAAGCTGCGTGCGAGATGAGGCGCCAGAACACATCAGAAACGGTCCCCTCGTGCCTTGCTTTCCTGTTTACTTTAGTTGGCAAAGGTGTCCAGCTTACCCTATGTGTCCTGGGCTGTCCTCCTTAACTAGCCGTGTAACCTACACAGGGTATCATCAGCAAAACCCCCAGTACTCTCATCTTCTTTCTGAAATGAATCCTTTTTCCACTTGGCCCTAATTGGAACCAAGCTGTTTCCCAAGAATGCTGCTCCCTGCAGCCATCCCCAGGATGAGCTGTAATTTGCAAATTCTCACTCCATTCACTGCTGAATTTGAAAGAACCTTTACTCCTCATCGCTGTTTCCAAATAACTCTTCTTCCCTTCTCCCTAAACAGCTCCATCTTCTTTGAATCTCTTGCCATTAGGCTACACCAATGGCTTGTCCTTGTTGCTGCCATCAACAGCTCTACCAAAAGTTTTCTCACTTATTGAAGATGTTAACAATCTCCTTACTTCTTGAGCTCCCACACTGTTCCAGTCCTCATTCCTGGTCATTTTCATGGCCGTGGCAATGACCTCTCTGACCTCTCAGATCCTTGTCTTTCCTCATCTTCCACAATCCCCTGTTGTCTTCTCCCCTACCTCAGCCACAGGTTACCACAGCCATGCCCTGTGCCTTAATATTTTATTCACATGACCAATAACTTTGCCCCCTCCAAATCTCAAGTTCAAGCCTGCCATTCTCTGACCACTACTTCCTATCTTTCTAGCTTACTCCTTCTGATAGCCTGACTCCCTCTGTGATGTGACTTCCCATCCACCGACCCTGCCACCTGGCCACTGTCTGTCTGTCTCCTTCATAGCTTCACTTCACTCCTCCTCGGGCTTGGATTCCATTCATCATTGTGACGACACCCTCATAGTATCATATGCATGATCATACTCTCATGTATGAATCAGAATTCTGCTGAAATAACATTGAGCAATAATGAAAATCTCTGTGGCTGTTAAGAAGTGGCATTTATTTCTGGATCGTGCATCTGCAGGGCAGCCGGGCAGCTCTGTGTCAAGCTCCAAGCTTGGTTCGGGTGTACTCCACATTCCCTCATTCTAGGACAGGCAGCTGCCTGGAGCAGGCTTTTCTCATGGTGCTGGCAGAAGCTCAAAAGAGCCAGTCAAAGCATGCAAGCATGTGTAAAGTCTCTGCTCACATGGCATCTGCTCCCATTCTATTTGCCAGAGCTGGGCACACAGCTGGGGCCAAGGTCAATGAGACAGTGGTTAGTAGCAGGTGCTGCAAGTCATATGGCAAGGGGTGTAGATGTATAATCCGATTTACAGGAGAAAGTAAAAACTGGAAACAATAATCCAATCCATTGCATCTCCATTCTATCATCTCTCTCTCTCTCTCTCTCTCTCTTTGTTTCTCTCTCTATTGTAATCACCAAACAAAACTCCAAGCTCTATTTGAATTCTCTGCACCGACTCTCAAAGAGCTATATATACATAGTGGGAGCAAAACTGCTGCATAATCTCACCTTGTATTCATGATCACTGACCTCAGGTGCTACCTAAGTGATGCCCAGAAATTCTACAAATCTCTGGTCAATTTTCTCTTCTTCTTCTTCTTCTTTTTTTTTTTTTGAGAGAACTATTTCACACTTCCTCAGTTCCCTCAGCCCTGGCACCCAGCTCCTTCCTCCCTCTCAGTGGGTGACTTCTAATTTCACCAAAAATATAAAAACATCAAAGAGAATTTCCATAGTCTATAACATCCAATTTTCCAATCTTTCTGCTCAGAGCCCGTGTGCTCTGCTTCCCCTATTGGAAGATGCTTTCTTTCTTTTTGCTCCACGTGGACACTGGATCTCATCACTACTTGCTCCCCCCATGGATTTACCTCTTCCAGGTATTTGTCTCTTTTGTGTATCACCAATTTTCTCCCTTTCTATGGAAGCATTCTTAGCAGCATACAAACATTCCGTAACATGCTGTAACTTATCTTAGTATCAGCAAAATCTCCTTTAACTCCGTCTCTCCCCGCAACTACAGTATCATTTCTCTTCACCCTCTTACAGTAAATCTCCTCAAATGTTACCTACTTGTTTTATCTCTACTTCCTGTCTCTTGTTCAGGCATTGGTCTCCGCCTAAACACTGAAATCACTCTTGTCAACAGTACTCACGACTCCCACGTTGCCAGACACAATGGTCAAGTCTCATTTCTAAGCCCACGGCTTCCATGAGCAGCATCTGAATCACCGATGGCTCTGTCTTCTGTAAGTCATTTCTTCACTCGGTGTCTGGGACGTTGCAATCTCCTGAATTTCTCCCTCATTTGTGATCTCCTTTGATGTCTGCTTCTCTTCCTCATGCTGGAGTATTTGAGGGCTCAGTCTAAGGACATTATTTTCTCTCTATAATGTTCCCTAAATTATACCATACACACATATAGTTTTAAGTATCATTTGTGTTTTGATATCTCTCAATTTTATTTTTTCAGTTCCACTTTTACCCTAAACTGCAGGCATATATAAATATCTCTCAAAACCCTCGTCTTCACAGGAATGCCTACCAGATATTATAAACCTAACATGTTCAAAACCTTCTCTTCCCTCTATTATCACCTAGTTGCTCAGTCCAGAGCCCCTAGAGTTATCCTTGACTAGTCTCATTCTCTTTTGCCTCTTGCCTAATTCATCTATAAGTCCATTGGCCTCATTTTAGAGCTATATCCAGAATTATACCACATCTTCTCTCTTATACCGAGACCACCCTACCCAAAGCACCGTCATTTCCCTCCTGGGCAACTACAACAGCCTCCCAACTTGTCTCTCCACTCACTTTTGCTTTGCTATAATCTATTTTCCATAGAACAGCCAGAGCTCTCCTCTTAAAATATAAATACAATCATGTTTATTTCCACATCAAAAGCCTCCAAAGGCTCTGTTTCAGTTGCTATTATTGCATAACAAATTACCTCAAAGCCTTGAAGCTTAAAACAACCATTTTATTTTTCTCAAAGGTTCTGTGGTTTAAAAATTCAGACAGAGCATAGAAAGAATGGTGTCCCTGTTTTATGCTGTTTGGGGCTTCAACTAGAAAAACTCAAAGGCCTGGAGACTGGAATTATTGGAAGACACAGTCGTTCACTTGAGCTGGTATGACGGGAACACTAAGGAGAAGCAGCCATTCTGGAACACACCACTCTATTCTCCATAGCAAAGGCTTGTTCTCCAAAAGAAGGACTGTACCAGAGCTTTATTCTGCCCAGTAAAAGGACAGGGGACTAATCCTATCCCGCTCTAGC
>NW_012139747.1:480294-481828 GCF_000956105.1 Propithecus coquereli
AAAAAAAATTTGATAGATTGAACATTATCAAAATGAAAAAAAATTCTGCTCTGTGACAGATATTTATAAGAATGAAATTACAAGCCCACATACTGGGAGAAAATATTTGTAAAACATATAAGGGATTTATATCAAAAATATATAAACAACTTATAACTCAACAATAAGAAAGCAAATAACACACTTTAAAAATGGGCAAGAAATATAAACAGACACCTGACCAAAGAAGATATACACATGGCAAATAAGCATGTAGAAAGATGCTGAACATTATTTTTCATTAGACAATTAAACAACAAATTAGAACAACGATATAGCACTCTGCATCTATTAGAATGGCCAAAATACAGAAAACTGACATTATTAAATGCTGGTGAGGATGTGGAGCAATAGAAACTCTTACGTTGATGGGAACGCAAAATGGTAACGCCATGTTGAAATACACTCTGGCAGTTTCTCCAAAACTAAACACAGTCTTATTAGATTCAGCAAATGCACTCCTATGTATTTATACAATGTATTGAAAAATTTATGTCCACACAAAACTTACACACAAATATTTATAGCAGCTTTATTCAGATTCCCTCAAAGCTGGAAGTAACCAAGATATCCTTCAATAGGCGAACAGATCAACAAACTGTCATGCATCAATAAAATGAAATGTTATTCAGAAATGAAAAATGAACTATCAAACCACAAAAATACATGAAAAAACCTTAAAAACATATTAATGATTTAAAGAAGCCAATCTGAAAAGGCTATACAACATATGTCTCCAACTATATGACATTCTGGAAACAGGTAGAACTATGCAGTGTTATGAACGGAATTGTGTCCCCTCAAAATTCAGGTAATGAAATCCTAACACCCAGAACCTTAGAATGTGACTGTATTTGGAGACAGGACCTTTAAAGAGGTAATTGAGTTAAAATGATCATGTTAGGGTGGGCTCTAATCCAATCTGACTGTTGTCCATGTAAGAGGAGATTAGGACATAGACATGCACAGGGGAAAGACCACGTGAAGACACAGGGAGAAGACAGCCCTCTCCGAGACAAAGAGAGAGGCCTTAGAAGAAACTAACCCTGCCCAAACCTTAATTTCAGACTTTCAGCCTTCAGAATTGTGAGAAAGTTAATTTCTGTTGTTTAAGCCACCTGGTCTATGGTACTTTGTTATAGCATCCCTAGTAAACTAAAACAGACAGTAAAAAATCAGCAGTTGCCAGAGAGTTGAGGAGAGGTAGAGGGAGGAATAGGTGAAGAACAAGATTTTTTAGGGCAGACAGAACTATTCTGTGTGATATTGTAATGGTGGATACTGATATATGCAATTGTCATATCCATAGAACTTGATAGCACAAAGACTGATCCTTAATGCATGCAAATTTTAAAAATATCATTTAGTAGATTCCAGGATCCTAGGTAAGAAGACAGATTATGACAATACAACATAACTTTATTGCAAATCTATGAAACCACCTCACTGAAGTGGATGGGGAAAATGGTGCTGACCTAGGTAACTTTGAAAATGA
>NW_012139747.1:484594-487280 GCF_000956105.1 Propithecus coquereli
GGTATACATAAAAATAAAAATATATCATGAGTACTATGAATATATTCATTCTTCATCCATGTCCAGAGAGCTTCCTTTATACAACGAACTTGGCCGAATGGAATGGAAAACACAGAAATGCATGAGACACGTTCTCTGCCTTCCCAAAATATGCAATATACTAACAACATACACATACTACAATAGAGCCAAAAATACGGGAGAAACTTAGAGATACACAAAAAGCATTTTTAAGTTTTACGTGACAGTAGTGAAGGAGAGGAGTGTCACTCCAGCATGGAGGATAGAACGGTAGGACGGACGGTCAAATGGAGCTGATGAAAGAAAGTGGGCAAAAATTTGAGGATGGGTAGAATTTGGAAAAATGACAACAACATTGGGATACAGCATTCTATGGAAAGGAAAGAATATGTTTTTAAAGAACTAGGGAAGAGGGCAAATAAAATATTAATCAACTTCTGGGTTAGGAACAGTTTTACTAACATTATCCCACAGGGGTTGTGACCAGATCAGCTGCAGTTGAGGAACAAAGAAAAGACAAGGTTGAATTGTGAAGAATAATTCCTTCCCATTGAAACAGCTGGAGAAGAAGACAGATTTAGCATATTTATTTTTAAGAAAGTGAAATACTCTCCTAGCATTGAACGACCTGCTGACTAAACCAATTAAATACAAGTGGATGATTTTTCAAGTTTTTATTTTTATTTTGTGGTAGTCTCCTGAACTCTGGAAGCAATCAACATTAATTAATTAAATCAGTATTAAGTCCTCGTAGCTCTAATGTATATATATACTAAGAAAACAGTGACAGTTTAAGAGAATTTCTAAATTGTTTTTCCTTTGTCTTTTAGTAAAGTTTAATGAAAGTAAAAAGGAGAAAAAAGCTATTCGCCAAAAGTTTGAAGGCACGGCTTCTTAATTCATAAACTATGTTCTTGCAAAAATAAAAACAGTAATTTAGGGAAGTAGTTTTAACTTTCAGGGACCCATCAGAGTCCGAATAAACATATTGACACATTCACTGAAGAGTTTTCTAGAAACCCAATGGCTTTTATGAATCTTCCAGGAGAAACTAACTTTTGTCTAAGAAAGGACTCAGGAACTGAGATAAGCAAACATTTTATATTTTAATACATGTGGTTTTGATCCATGTACATAATTCAAGCACCTCTGAGAGTTTTTTCCTCATAAAAATAATGTAATGCAAAAATGACTTGTTTTTCTTTTCAAACTTCCAAATGTATTTACCTTTTTTCTTCATATAATGTCGGACATTATTTTTGGCATATGATGTTGAAAACAGAAAGTGTTTAGTTTAACCACCTGGACAGCTGTGGGTTCTTTCCTTTTCTTTCCTATTAGTGAATAAACACTTCCTTGCAGCAAAGAATGGGACTGAAGTTAGCATGTAATTGACAATGTAAAAATCTTGAATAAAAACAAGTATCTGAGTGGGAAGAAAAATGCCCTCAAGAAGTATATTATATTTATGCATCTCACGTAGACATAGCCTCTCCACACCTGTTTTTAGAAGGGAGGAATTCAGGTCATATGCAATGAATAAATTTCTCTTTTCAAGTTGATTGTTTCTAAATGTAGCTCACCATAATGAATCCTCTCTGTTTGTGTTTTTCTTTTAACAAAACATGAAAGTATGTGTTGGTTTTACTTTGCATATACAGTCGTAGCCACTTCAGATTATGTGTACATCTCTTTTCTCTAAAGTTTCATTATTAATCTTTATGGTTAACTCTCTCTCCCTCTCCTATCATTAACCCTGTCCTGTTAATATTATTTCTTGTTGAAGCCATTAGTTATTTATTAAGGCATGTATGGGGCAGGGAGCAGAGGGATGCATCCTCTTTGCTTAAGTAAATGGCAAGTTCAGCATATTTTCAAGGTCATCCTCACTGTGTTCCTTTGAGGCACAGACTGAAGGCTCTTTGCATTTGCAAAATGCTGCATCCACAAAAAGAAATGGTGTCAAAAAAGAAACTATTGTATTTGTCTAAAACTTTGATTAGTTTGAAATGTCTGCCGTTGGCAGTTTGAAAGATCTTACCAATAAATGAGGAGTTCCAGGCTCTACACTGAAACATGCCTGCAGCCTGGAACTTTTAATATTTCATGGGGCATGACCTCCAACTATAAATGATCATTCATTTTTCACAAAGCTATTTTGGGGCAAATACCGATTGCCTGAGAAGCCAGGAAGATGTCAAGCTCTGAATTCAATATTGTACTAGTAATAGGGATTTCACCTTCATGGGGACAGCCATCACCGACCATCAGCAATGGACCGCTTGGGCTTTGTCACAAAGTGGTGATGATACCAAGACTTTATAACTCTCCAACAACAAACAGAACTTGTTCCATCCAAAAAAAAAAAAAAAATCATGTTGCTTGTATTATGTGGCCTTTTTGGAAATGGATGAAAGACCAAACCTCACAGTTATATAAGTCTTTGAAAAATATTACTGAACAAGAAGAATGTGCATAAAAAGGTATTTTAAGAATCTTTGGAGTGTTACTTCTTCCTTTAAGATGAAAGTATATTAAGGTTTGAAGGAAGCATCCTAAATTTAAAAATTGAGGAATGACCCATGAAAGGGATGGAAACCTTTGTTCAACCGAGCACAGAATGTTCTGGAGGCTGTAGAAATCATCAGAAAAAAGTGTGCACGAG
>NW_012139747.1:487550-489572 GCF_000956105.1 Propithecus coquereli
ATTCTCAACATCATTTAGAAATTAGAGAAACATAAATAAAAAACCACAATGAGATACCATGACATGCCTAGGGGATGGCTAGAAACAAAAAAGACAGACGGTAACAAGTGTTGGTGAGGTTGCAGGGAAATTAGAACCCTCATGTATTGCTGGAGGGACTACAAAGTGGTTTAGCCACTTTGGAAAACAGCTGACAGTTCCTCAAAAATTTAAACATAAAGTTATCACATGACTCAATTCCATGTCTAGGTATATGCCCAAGAGAATTGAAAACATATTCGCTCAAATATTTGTATGAGAATGTTTATAACAGCATTACTCATAACAGCCAAAATGTGAAAACAATGCAATGTCCATCAACACAAATGAATGGATAAACAAAATGTGGTACATTCATATAAGGGAACATTGTTCAGCTATAAAAAAGGAATGAAGTACTGATATACGCTCCAACCCGGATGAACCTTGAAATCATATGCTAAGTGAGAGAAGCCACATACAAAATGTCACATACTATGTGATTCTATTTATATAAAATGTCCAGAATAGGCAAATCCTTAAAGAAAGAAAATAGATTAGTGGTTGCCAATGACTGGGAGGAGGCGGGTATGGGGGTGAGTGGGTGATAGCTGAAGTGTACTGGGTTTCTTTTTGGTGTTAACAAAAATGTTCTGGAATTAGGTAATGGTAATAGTGGCACAACCTTCTGAACTTACTAAAAACCACTGAACTATGCACTTTGAATGGGGGAATTTTATGGTATTAAATTATAATTAAATTATGTCTCAATTTTGAAAACTCTGATGTGTATTTTACACTGCCAGCACATCTCAATTCAGCATTCGTTATTCCCATGGAGCTGTCAAATTCTGTAGTAGATCATGCAACTCTAGACCCTTGCAACACAGATCAGAGTGTTTTGAGAACCAGTAGCACCAGTAGCACCAGCATCACCGGGGAGCTGATTAGAAATGTGGACTCTCAGGCCCTACCCAGACCTGCTGCAACAGAACCTGCATTTTTACAAGATCTTCAGGTGATTTGTGTGCACTTTCAAATGTCAGAAGGCTGACTGTGATAATGTCACCGGCAGTTGACCCTGCTGAGTAACTCTATGACTGCTCAGCGAAGAGAAATCATTCCTTAGTTAGTTCTAAATTATCTAACATCACCCAATCAGCATTTCAATTCTTCTCTACTCACCTTTCACCCCACATGTCAGAATCCAGTCTCGTTACTTGCCCCTAATTGCTCCTTAGACATTGGTCCACCCCTGGCTTGAGAGTACCAGTCTGGGATTGTTCCAAGCTCAGGGTCACTGGCTACATTTAATGACAGTCTCATTGCCGTTGTAAATCTACTAGGGTTGACAGTTTTGAAAACCATCCAACTTTGCTTACTCGGACCAGAGTTCTGTCCCCTGCACTCAGGGTGCTGTGGACAAACAGGCACTTTATCACAGTGCATCCAACAGCAATGAACAAACTGGGGCCACTGCTAGTCAGATGTTTTCTGTGTTAATGGAAGGAATGTGTGCTAATTTTACAAACAATTCCTGGCATTCTGAATCTCCCTTCTCCTCATATAAGGATGAAAATAAGCAGAGGTACACAGTAAATCACTTTTGTTTGTTATCTATGTTGTAGTTTTGCTTAGAACAAACTGTAATGTGTTCTTTCAGAAGCATTCATTATTCATTAAAAACTATTCTATAGAAGTTGTGAATACATTTTCATATTTACCAGGAAGCGATCGTTATCTCTAAAAGACGCTCACATCTAGTCCTTTTCCTGTTACTATGGAGTAGGAAATCCCAAACAAACAAAGCACGATTGATATTTACGGTGTGGGGAGTTTCCTTTTTTAATTTGTGGGTTCTGAACTCACTTTCTCTACATCACTAGAACTTTTGTGTCTTTTTTTTTAACCTGAGAAATATAGAATATCAAGACTATATTAAATATTATATTCCAATCAAAAACTTTAACATCTACCCTGTTCTTATTCCTAATGTGTTGGTAT
>NW_012139747.1:492597-497003 GCF_000956105.1 Propithecus coquereli
TGAGTTAAGATGGTTAGCTCATCTTAAAGTAGACCACCTACCTGAATTGTTTCATTTGAAATTTCATAAGATACTGATTTTCTATTGTGCTTTTCTTTAGCGGTTAATCAAATAAAAGCAAATTTGCCAAGGTCCTTGATTAACATGTGATGCAATTCTTCAATGCTTCAGTGATGAGGGACTACATTAAGGAGAAATCTCACATAAAGGGGACAAAGAGGACAACTTGATAACAGGAACAAGAGGGGTGTGTGTGTGTGTGTGTGTGTGTGTTGTGTGTGCCTGTACTGGCTAACTTGTAAGTGTACTCTCCACTTCAATGACTTCAATATTGTAATCAAATACCCAGGACATTTTTGCTTATTTCACTAGTCATTCAATTTCAAAATATTATTTTGTACAGCTCCCATTTTGATAAAAAGGCAGATGCTCAAACTGAAACAGGAAAGTTTCATTCATTCATTCATCCATTCATTCAACAAGTATTTATTGAGTGCCTACCATGTGTCAGTCTGTTCTAGGCACACAGGATAAATCAGTGATTAAAAACAGACAAAGACTTCTGCCCCCATGGGGTTATATTCTAGTGGGAGTAGGAAGAAATATTTTTTAAAAAATAAAATCATTGTATGTTCGAAAAAGGTAAAAGTGCTATGGGGAAAAAAAGGGAAAGTAAAGTAGTATAAAGGAAATCAACTGTTAGTTGGGATTGGAACCATTTTAAATAGAAAAGTTATATTTGAGCAAAAACTCAAAGAGGGCGAGAGAGGGAGACATGGATATCTTGAGAAATAGTGGCTTAGGCAGAGAGAATGTTAGTGCACCCCAAGGGCCATTCAGACTATAACGCTAGGCTGGCTAAAGGGATGCTATTTTGCTTCCAGTATGCTTTGGTTTGTTCTGTCTTAAAAGTTTAGAATTAACCAGCTGCTTGCTTACATAGCTGCCAGGCACAAGATCAGAAAATGACCTTGAGGAAAACCAGATCTAGAGTCTGGAATAGACCAACTGCAGACTGCAATGACAAGATCCACCAGACAACCTATTGTTTGCTGATAACCATGGAGCAAGTCGTGATGACTTGCATAAAGCTTGCTTTCTGCCCCCAACCCCCTTTACACCTCCCTTTTATAAGTTGCTTGGTAAGTAGAGGAGATGAGATTGTCTTTGAGGCACTAGTCTGCCATCTCCTCAGGCTGCCAACACTTGAATAAACCACGTTTCCTTCGCCAACGCTCACCTCTGGTGTCTGGTTTTCGGGTGGTGGGCAGCCGGACCTGCGTTCAGCACCAGGAATGCCCATGCAAAGGCTCTATGGCCAAAGCATGCCCAGTGCATCTGAGGAACAGCAGAGAGGCCAGTGTGCCAGGAGTGGAGAGAGTGAGCAGAAGAATTGAATAGTAAGAGACTATTACAGAGATAACAGATACGGAGCAGTGCATGTTGTGTAGGGGTTTGTAGGTCACTTAAAGTAACCTTCCTTTTTATTCTGAAAGAAATGAGAGCCAGCAGAGTGATCTGTCTAACTTATGCTTTTAAAGGATTGCCCTGGCTGTTGTGTTGAGAATGAGCTATACGGAGGCAAGAGCAGAGGGAAGGGGACCAGTTAACAGGCTTTTGCCCCAATCCAGGCAAGAGATAATGGCAGTTCAGACTTGGGCGTTAATGGTGCAGGATAGAGAGAAATTATCAGCTTCTGACTATATTTTGAATGTTGTAAAACACAACTAATTCCCTGATGGATTAGAGGTGGAGCGTGCAAAAATAACAGCAATTAAGGGTGCCTCTAAGGTTTCTGGCCTAGGCAGCTGGAAGGATGGAGTTGCTATCAACTGAGATTGAGCAGACTGCAAAAAGGACAGCTTTGGGGGAAAGCTAGGTGTAGCATTTTAGATATGCTGAGCTTCAGCTGGCGTAGACATCCAAGTACAGAAACGACAAACTGGGAACCGGCAATTCAGACACAAGACTTATGTCTGGTTACCAGCACATGGTCCCCATCACAGTTTGGGTATTGCAACACAGAGAGAGACAGGGGAGTATTTTAATTATCTCAGCTAGCAACTCTGAATAAAAATTACATCAAGAAGTAGTTTGGGAGAGTTGGGAAAACTGAGATTTTAATACCAGCTCTTCCATGCATGAGCTAGGTTATCCTCGGTCAGTTTTTAATCTCTGAAATGCTATAATCCCATTAACGAAATGGAGTATCTGGAGTCAGGTTCCCAAGAAGCAGAGCCTGAGATGGGGAATTTCGTGTGGGCAATTTATTGAATGTGCTCTCAAGAGAAAGGGAGTGGGGAAGACAGGATAGGGCAGGGGAAGGTGTTAAGAAAGGCTGTGTGGTTTTAACTAAGTCAAGCTTCTGCCCGATACTCCATGAAGCTCTGGAGCTGGAATCACGCCGCAGAGCTAGTCCCACCATGAGAGAAGAGAACCAATGGGATAATAAATTCCATTCCAGAGTGCTGTGAAATTTAGGGGAGTATAGCGACTGTCACATAGTAGGTCTTCTGTGGAAGTTTCTGAACTCCCATCACTACAGCTTCATGTTAATTCTAAATATTCGACAGGTGTATCCCTTTCTCTCTTGATCAATGAATGGTTTACTGGATTTGCTTCTAATTCTATACAGATCTATCGCCATTCCCTTCCATTAAAAATTCCTTATAGAGCTAATTATTCACGTATTTTAAAACACAGCCCATCTCTTCAGTAATAAAGCTACAGGCATATTTCTATTTCACAGACACCGCAAACACAAAGGCTGGCTAAGTGCACGCTCCCCCAGTGCTGGGCAGAACATTTTCATTCCAGAATCAAACATCTGCTGCATATCAAAAATGTTACGTTTTCTTCTGAGAATCCTGACTCTCAGCAAAGAAAAGAAAAAGTAGGTGAGGAAATGGAGGATTGGATTCTAAAACAATTTTGTGTGTGTTGCTAATCTAGAAACCCAGGCATCTGACCATTACATCAGAAAAGGACACAATGGAACATATTCATGGTGAAGAAGTCATCTGATAGCTTAAAACAATTTCTCACAGAAAAAAAAAAAAAAAAAAAAAAAAAAAGAAGTAACTTGGCAAGCAGCATCAGCCTTGATTTGTAAAATGTCATTGTGCTAGAGATCAACTTGTACTCTGTCTCTGTCCGTTTTCTATGGCAATGGAGAATGTATGTTCTGGTTGCTTGAGAGTTGAATGCTTCTCAGAAAATTCTTTTTCTGTCCCAATCTTTGTTGTCAAAAATCATTCTAAAATCACCCTAAATTGTGTGCCTTTGTCTATCTGCAAGGATTGAAATATTTATACTCTTAGCCCTGCTGGGGTCCCGGGTGGGGTGTGAGCCAAGTGGAGCACCAAGGTCCAGTCACCTCCAGCTGAGAGTAGCTTCATCTGTCCACCCTGCAGGCCACAGAGGCACCAATGTTTTTGCTGTGAGCCTAAGTGCACAAGGCTGGGGAAGCAATGGCCACGCACTCTAAAAGAAGGAGACGTAAGAGACTGGGTTGAACACACTGTAGAGGCCAAGGGAAAGTTTTCCCTTCACCTTTTGAAATTTCGCTGAAAAATCAACTCACAAAAGGCAGATTAATTGGATAAAAGGCATACAAATGTATTAACATGCACATAGAGAAGAACCACAGCGGGATCACCCCCCCCCCCAATGGGGTTCAGAAACTTATATACCATCCTGAGGTTACAGAAGGAGCAGGGGCTTGGATCTCTTGGCAAAACAGGTTGTGGGAGGGCGGTCTTGTTATGCAGATGAAACCTCACTGGTAACAGCCCTTAGAGAGAATAGATGGTAAATGTGTCTTTCAGACCTTTAAAAGTGCCAGACTCTCATCTTTCCTGGATATGGACAAGGGAAGTCCCAGGAAAAGCTTGGTTGCAGATTTCCTGTACACATGCAAATCTTCCCTGCACAAGATAGCTTGGCAGGACTTCTGTTTGCAGGCCCTCTGAACAGCCATCTCAAAATTTGTCAGAGAAGTATATTTTGGGGTAAAATATTTTGGTGTCCTTCAGCACCTTGATCCAATGTTTTAGGTTGTTTTCCTTATCTGTAAAAGCATAATAGTATCTACACAGGAAATTGCTATAAGAACTAAATCCGTAAACATATACCAATCACTTAAAATGGTGATATATAAGTGCATTATTATGAGATATACATAATTGGTTCTCTATATCCTTGTGTTCTAAATCTGTGGATTCAATCAGCCTAGGATAGAACATTTTTGAAAAAACAAATAGGTGGTTATATCTGTACTTAACATGTACAGACTTTTTTTCTAATGTCATTATTCCCTAAATCTATGGTCCCCAACCCCCAGGCCAAGGCCCAGTACCAGTCCTCGGCCTGTTAGGATCTGGGCTGTGCATCATGGCCTGAGATCC
>NW_012139747.1:497063-505079 GCF_000956105.1 Propithecus coquereli
TGGAAAAATTGTCTTCCATTAACACATTAACTGCCATGTGAGTTGTATTTAACTCATGCTAGTTTTGAGCCCAGGGCCTTGTGAAGCATATGAAACTCATATGTCTCTACCTTGCGAGTCGCATGAACTATTTTTCAAGTTGCATGTAACTCACACACAGAAAACACTAAAAAATTACAAATTTTTCATTAAATTGGAAAGGATCATTTTGTTTTTGAAGTTTTTATTGTGTTTTTGTAATGAAACACCATGGCCCAAGGAAAAAAAATTTTTTTTCTAGTGTGGCAGTCAGTGTGTTAAACTTAGGAACAAGGTGGCACAGCGGAGGTGAGCATGGGACAGAGCAAGTAAAGCTTCGTCTTTATTTACAGCCACTCCCCATCGTTCACATCACCACCTGAGCTCTGCCTACTTCCCCATCCCTTGCTCCCCCTGCCGTGGAAAAATCTCTTAATCTTCATATTTTGTAATATCTTTTATAATAAGCTTGTAAATGTAAGTAGGTATTTCCCTGATTTCTTTGAGCCATCCTAGCAAATTAATCAAACCCAAGGAGCGGGTCATGGAAACCCTAATTTATAGCCAGTTGCCTCACCCACGTTTAATATTTAATATTTTAAACAGCCCTTGGATGAAGATACTGCAGTCTCCATTTTACAGATGTAGAAACTGAAGCTTAGGTGAAGTGATTTGCCCATATTCATACACTCACAGAACAGATCTCTGTACTTGACAGGAAATATGCTCTACTGCATGCAAATTAACATATTATGTTTGCAGATCATCTGACTGTCTTGGTGCTGTAGAGGTCAAGGGAAAACTTCCCCTTTGTCCTCTAAAGTTTCCCTGAAAAATCAATTGACAAAAGGCAAATTCATAGGAGAAAATGCATACGAATGTATTGACATGCATGGAAGTCTTACAAAATGTAAAATCTCAAAGAAATGGCCAGATAGTTGATGTTTTTAAACCATCTGGAGGTAACTAAAAGAATGGGGGGCTCAGAGCCTGGCCAAAACCAAGTTACGGTGGTAAATCAGATGATAGTGGCAAGACAGGTTACGGGAGGGAGAGAAGAGGAGGGCTGTCTAGCAAAGGTCATCTGGTTTTATAGATGAAACCTCACAGGTAGCAGCCTTCAGGGAGAATAGATGGTAAATGTTTCTTTCAGATCTTTAAAGGTGTCAGACTCCAGATAATCTTTCCTAGACCCACACAAGGGAAGTCCTCAGAGAAATCAGATTTTCTATACAAATGTAAATCTTCCCCACAAAAATAGCTTTTTAGCTATTCTTATAGTTCTACCCCTCTGTCTATCCATCTTGACATATGTCAAAGAAGTATATTTTGGGTGAAATATTTTAGTTTCCTTCAGTCCTCCTTTCACAAATTTTGGGGACTCATTGGACACTCTCATCAAATACACTTTGGCCACGCGTTAAGGTGCCCTTGGACTAACTTGGTGGCTCCCCATTAATCCTGTAGACAAGGAAAGGGCCAATTCCTGGAGAAAGAGCTGCAAGGCAGACCAAACCAAAGGTGTCCATGTCCTAGGAGAGCCTGTGCCAAACGCTCTTACCTGATGAAGATGGTCACCGATTACAGGATTCTTGCCTTCATTCAGTCACTCAACAAACTTTTCAGAGTTAGGAGTGTGCAAAGTCCTTATGACAGATGTTTTGCCTTAAGAAAAAAAGAAAAAAGAATATTTACTGGAAGGACACTGGAAAGGTTCCAAAATTGAAGGAAGATTTAAAGAACCAGATTTCGAGGATACTCTGCTGCAACCACATTCCCTCCTTATAAGGATCTGCCAGATCAAATTTTTGAAAGAGTCTCATTGTTCCAGCCTGAGTTTTATTCTGATCCCCTGACCAACTGTTTGGGTGAGAGCACCCACTTGAATGAGGGTGGGAGAGCATGCCAGAGGATAGGCAAAGAGCTATTATCAGGGGACGAAAAGAAGAAGAGATGCTGTAAAGTTAAAACCAATAGATATCCCTTCTAAACACCACTGTTAATGTTGGCATACAAGCTAATCAAATACTGCCTATCTTCAATAAGATTTTAGACTGATAAAGAGCGAATGTGTACACACACGTACATATAATATATTCATTGCAAAATGTCTCCATTTTCCATTCTTCTCTGAACCGTGTTCTTTGTGATATGGTTTTGTAATTCAGTGCATCAAGAAGTAGGGCCTGGGCCGGGCGTGGTGGCTCACGCCTGTAATCCTAGCACTCTGGGAGGCCGAGGCGGGCGGATTGTTCTGAGCTCAGGAGTTCGAGACCAGCCTGAGCAAGAGCGAGACCCTGTCTCTACCAAAAAATGGAAAGAAATTAATTGGACAGCTAAAAATATATGTAGAAAAAATTAGCCGGGCATGGTGGCGCATGCCTGTGGTCCCAGCTACTCGGGAGGCTGAGACAGTAGGATTGCTTGAGCCCAGGAGTTTGAGGTTGCTGTGAGCTAGGCTGACGCCACGGCACTCGCCCCAGGCAAGAGAGTGAGACTCTGTCTCAAAAAAAAAAAAAAAAAAAAGAAGTAGGGCCTGTTTCTTACTCCCTGCATATGGTCCACCTTGTAATTTACTTTAAGTAATAAAGGTAGAAGTGACCATGTGCCAGTTCCAAGTGGAGGCCTCAAGAGGCTTTGCACACTTCTCTTCCAGAACTGCCCAGCTGTCATGTGAACAACAGGGCCAGTTAACCTGTTAGACCCTAAGAGACCACAGGGAAGGCAGCCCACTTGTCCCAGGGCCTATTCTAAACCACCTCAAGCGTGCTGAGCCCCAAACATGTGAGAGAGCCCAACAAAGAAGACAAGAACCACTACTCAATCTGCAGCTGGCCACAAACACATCTATGAGCCCAGATGAGACAGAACCACCCAGCTGACCCATAGTCTAATAAGCAAAAATAACATTTTAAAATTTATGTCACTGAGTTTTCAGGTGTTTATTATGCAGTGATAGCTAATTGATACATTTATGTAGTTATAATCCAAGAGAGTATTCAGTGGCAAGTTAAAAAGGGCTGAACTAAATTTTACAGAATTCAGAGGCAAAATTGACCTCTGGATTAGAAAAACAGGAATAAATCTTCCTCAGCCCCTCTCTCATAGAGAAAGTGATATTTTGACATAGCTTTGAAAGTTAAGTAGGATTTCCTCAGGTGAAAATAAAAGGAGAGCATAACATCTTTATTTTTAATAAGAGTAATTCTTCATTTAAAGTTGCAATGGCTTTCCTGTGCATTTAATATCTTAAATAAAGATTTATTCCCTTCCTCTGTGACTGAGAATAAATTAAATAGATACATAAATTTCTCCCTCTCATATGTCAAGGATCAAGACCAAAGTTACAGTTTTGGAAAGGCAATTATGTTTCCAGTGAATAGAGGAACACTCTACAGCAAGCACCTACATCACTCCAGCACCTGTTGAATGAAAATGTGCATATTTTATTAATAAAGGTCAACTAATTAGCAAGACTGAATTTTCACAAAACAAAATTTAAGAGCCAATTATTCTGAGTGTCAGCAGGCTCATGGTTAATATATTTAACATTTTGAGATATCCAGCAAATAAAGAAAGAAGAAAAAGCAAGAAGGGAGGGAGGGAGGAAGGAAGAAAGGTAGGGAAGGAGAGAAAGAGAGAAAGAAGCTTTGCAACATTGTTAGAGTAATCTCTAGCAGGTTCTCTAATGATGATCACCTTTCCCGGCCCATGATCAATTATTAAAGCTCTAATTCTAAAATATTGTGAAATAATTAACTATGGGATAAGAATATTTTTCAAACAAAGCACACAGAAATGAGAGGTAATTACTGCTACAAGAAACATGATAAAAACCACCACGGGCAAATAATTAAATAAAGGGGAACTCCTAGAGCACAATTATGTGGGGGTGAGGGGAATTTCTCCTTTCTCCAGAAAGTTCACTGAAAGATCAACTCACAATTAAGGCAGATAATAAGAGAAAGAGGTCTGTTGACCCTGCGCACAGGGAGAATCACAGAGTGATTACCCAATATCTCAGTGAGGTCCAGAAATTTGTATACCCTCCTTTTAGAAAGGAGGGGGAGATGAGGAATATAGGTAATTTTGTTTAGGGACAATAAATGATTGCTAGGGAAGATGAATGGATGGAGAAACAGATTGACTTATAAATTACCCTGAGAGATAGATACTATTAATATATTTAAAATAATTTGCACCACGTCTAGTTGCATTTTTGATCTTCCTCCCTGCAATATAGTAAGATAACAGAGAGGGGAAAGGAAGTCAATTGTTCTTTTGTTGGGTCCATCTGGTTTATGTAGATAGAGGGAAAACCCCTTCCTCCAAGGGCTTTTAATTCAAAATATTCTTTATACCAAAGAGTCATACTTTGAGGTAAAATTTCCTAAGTGCCTTCAATTATAAGAAAATAAACACATGAAAGGGAAAATTTCCTTTCTAATTTTTCCAGGAGCAATCACATTCCCCTCAAGAGTTAGAATCTCACACACACACACACACACACACACACACACACACCCCTCCTCAAATTGGGCATGAAGAAGTTATATCAGAGCAGTGTTTAAAAGCAATATATTCTTACATTAAAAATAAACCAGAGGACTTACTCTCAAAATTATGATGGTGTTAACTTTACAAAATGCAGTTCTGATTGACTCACTCCACTGGTTTAAAATCGTCAATGGCTTCCTGTTATTTAGAGGATCAACATTGAAGACTTAGGTCAGCCTCCTTAAAAGCGGAGTGTGAGGCAGGGGTTCTTGTGCACGTGATTTAGTGAGGAATGCTCTCAGATGGAAGGAATTACAGGAAGCAGGTGGAACAGGTAGAAGGAGCTGAGCACGGATGTGGGCTTAGCTGAGGTCTAGGCTCAGCCTGATCCCAAGGGGAAGTCAGGATGGTAAACAGCACAAAGAGTTACCTCATCCTGAAGTAAGGAGCAGGCTTCTATACCCCCAGATCACCAGCTATTGGCTGCAGATTGCTCCAGGAAATGAGGGCTATGGCCTTTCAGGCGACTCTGGGTGAGGTGGCTACTACAGACCAAGAGAAATTCTCTGGTGAAGGAGGGAGGACTGAGCTAACACTCACAGCAGCTGAAGGAAGAACACACCGGCCAGGAAAAGGAGATCTGGGTGGGCACCAACAGCATTTGCTATACTGTTATAATCCAGCCCCAAACATCTGCTGTGCTTCACTCGCCCTCCTCCCTCCAAGCACCCAATCTCTGGTCAGTGGTCAGTGGTCAGTGACCCACCACACAGCACACACTTTCACAGCAAGGACTTTGCAGGGTCTGTTCCCTCTAGCTGGACCCCCCACCCCCATTCCTCTTTTCATCTTTGAAAGCCCAACTTCATTTTTTACAACCAAGCACAGTCATTACCCTCTCACTCAAGTCTCCTTTGATCTCTGGAAATTACTCATTTTTTCTGTTATTTCAAGGCCTTTTGTATAATTCGCTCTTATGGTACAGCACATCATTTTAGGTATTTGTTACATGGGTGGACCCCTGGCTAGATTATTAGTTCCGTGAGGACAGGGATTACATGTGTTTTTTTTCCTTATCCCCGGGATTTACAACAGGGCCTGTAGTATAGGGGATGCTCTGTGACTGATCGATGAATAAATTGATGCCTACCTGAGGACAATGCTTTTCCCTGTGGAAGAACAAAGTAATTCATTCAGATTCTGATTTCTATTTAAACTAAAGAATCCTGGTAAGCCGTGTCACTGAAATAGCTTGTGTAAGCAGGCTGTTTACTCACAACCTTAGGAGGCTTTTAGCTAAAATGAGCGTTGTCCGTTTCGGTGACGTCGGCATGCAAACAGTTAAAAGAGAACGCTAAAAGGACCTAGTTCAAGCAAATGCTGATTCAGTTACTGAGGCTCCCGGGCATTAGCACTGGATTCACTTATCTCCAACGGCAGAAGTTGGAAATCAAGGGGTGAAAAGAAGGCACAGACATTGAAGTACAGAGGTCAGACTCACCTTTGCCTCTTAGATATTTATAGATGCAATGATCATACTGAACGTGATGATCTTCTCTTAGACTTGTGGACCAGTTCTCTCCACTTCTTATGCCCCTCCCATCCATTATGAGAAAGTCCTAAATTTGGGGGCAGTTTTTATTGAGGTATAAGCTATATACTGAAAAACATATAAATTATAATAAATTAATCATACATTAATTTTTACAAAGTGGGAATACCCATATGACAAACACCCTGATCAAGAAGGAGAACATTAAGCCATCCAGAAACTTCCTTACATCCCTTCCCAGTGACTATCTTCCCAAAGGTTCCCAGCATCCTGGTTTCTAACTCTGAAGTAGTTTAGCCGGTTAAGGAATAAGAAGAATCATACAGGGGACACTTTTTCCTTTATATTATTTTTAATTGACAAATTATAATTGCAAATGTTTGTGGAGTACGAGGTGATGTTTTGATACATGTATATAATGTGGAGTGATGAAATCAAGGTGATTAACCTATCTATCCACTTACTTACTTGACATTTTTTTTCCATATTTTATTCATTTTACTTTCTGTATCTCTCCCAGGGATGGATGGGAAGGATGGGGGACAAAACATTTTTGTGGGGTAGTATATAAACATTCAAGTAATTAAGTTAGTTGCTCTTTCAGAATTGACTTGAAGAGTCAAAGGTACTTAAACATGAAGCATTTTCTTTATAAATACCTACAGGAATAAGAATAAAAAGTAAAAATGTCACAATCAATTTCATTGTTACTTGACATTTTTTGTGGTGATATAATACATTTAAATTTTAGTCTCTTAGTTATTCTGAAATATACAATATTATTATTGACTCTAATTTTCCTGCTGTGCAATAGATCTCAAAACTTATTCCTCAAAACTTTGTAGGGAAGATATTTTTGTATCTGTCTTCTTTCACTCAACATTATGTTCATGAGATTCATTTACGATACATATAATTGTAGAACATTCCTTGTTATTGCTATGTTATAACCCAATGTATGAATATGCCACAAATGATTTACCATTCTACTAATGATAGGCATTTGGGTTGTTTTCAGTTTAGGGCTATTAAAAGTAGGGATGCCATAATAATTCTTATGTACGTCATCTGGTGAACACTTCAGTGCTGAATTCATCAGTATGTGTTTAACAGATCTTATCTGTTGAATTCATATCTAGGAATAGAATTACCAGATCAGAAGTGGTGAGTATGTTTAGCTTTGTGAATACTGCCAAAGAGTCTTCCAAAGTAATAAAAACCGATCTGAACTTGAATTTTTATCATCCAGATGGCATCCAGGAATGCACATGGATCTGTACATTCCTGCTAATAACACAGTGTGGGTGAGCAAGTGGGTAAGACACATAATGGATATGCCTCGGCTCATTCATTCTCTATCACTAAGGTAAACTGATCAACATGGAGGACGAGAACACATCTTGGGGCAGATTATTTACTATATACATTTACCCTGGTTCAACCAGGTGACACAAATTTCTATTCCTTGTCACTTTTTCTCCCTTGCTCAAAAATCTTCATTCCAGCTATTGAACTATTTTTTGGCAAAAGAGCACTACATACAAATACAAACATATGGTCTTGAAGCCTTACTACGTCAGCAGGAAATAGCTAGTGTCCTGTAACTGAGAACCAGACTGTGAGGAAATTGATTGTAAGTCTGTTAAATTTTCATGGGAAGAAAGAGGAATAAAAAAGTAAAAAAACCATGGAAAGGGACTTGTATTTTTGAGTTCCTGTTTTCTCTGTAATATCATAAACTTCATGAAGTCCAAGATTATGGTTTACTACTGCTACCCAAACATCTTGTAAAGTTCCTGACACAAAAACATTTTCAGTGACCATTTTTGGACTTAATTGCTCATGATATTCAATAGAGTAAATAGCTCCTGTGCATTTACTGGTACTTCTTGGAGGTGGATGAGTTGGTCAAAGAAGCTGTGAGAGTGTGCGTGTATGTGTGTGTGTGT
>NW_012139747.1:507434-508309 GCF_000956105.1 Propithecus coquereli
CACTGACATTTATTTTCTCACAATTCTGGAGGCTGGACATCCAAGATCAAGGTGTCAGCACAATTGGTTTCGGGTGAGGGCTCTCTTCCTGGTTTGCAGACAGCCTCCTTCTCGTTGTGTCATTACATGACGTTTCCTCTGTGTGTGTGTGTGTGTGTGTGTGTGTGTGTGTGTGTGTGTGTGGAAAGAGAGAGATCTGATGTCTTTTCCTCTTTTTCTTTTAGCACCCCAGTCCTCTCAGATTAAGGTCCCACCCTTATGACCTCATTTAACCTTAATCACCTCCTTACAGGCCCTATCTCCAAGTACAGTCACATTATCGTTTAGGATTTCAACATATGAATGTGGGAAGGGGACAAAATTCACTCTGTAGTAGTGGGCCTCACTATCAGTCTCAGTATTGAAAACTCTAATAGCTTAGAAAATCAACTTCATAAATTAGCCAAGATGCCTGGGCCCAGATCCTTGAGAAAGAAAATTTTCAATAACAATTGTTAATCCAAAAAAATTAGTCCTTCTCATGTACCAGCATGATGTTGATTGGAATAGTAACATCCTGCTGGCTAATTTGTTGAGAAATTCTGCACTTATTTTATCTAGTGCGAACTGGTTTAATTTATATTCAAACATAATTGGCCACTGCTGCCTTCTCTTCCTCCTCCTCCTTCTCTTCTTCCTCCTCCTTGTTCTCCTTCCCCTTCTTTTTTTTCTCTTTCTTCTTTATCCAATTCATACATTTCACCAAACTGTTCCCAAAATGACCATCTTTTCACTGGAACGATCATAGCTTCAGGAATGCTTTTCCCTCTAAAATGGAAGCACACATAAGCAATTATCAACATTTCAGCTTTTGAAATGAACTTTCTTTTCCCACC
>NW_012139747.1:508369-510756 GCF_000956105.1 Propithecus coquereli
TGTGTGTGTGTGTATCTATTTTGATGGATGGTCACTCCTGCCCTTATCTCCTGATATCATGACTTCTACTGATTCTGAGTCGGAACCAAGGTGAACATGTCTAGTGCTGTTTTTCACATGACCTGATCCAAATCAGTATGGATCTACATGGGGACATAAATAAAACAACTGAGGTCATAACTCAATCTGGATTGAACCTGAGAAACTACAGCAGGGTGACAAATCGGTCAATTCCATGTGAAAACTCAATAATGATCAATGAGTGCCTCCTGTGTGGTAGATACTGTATCCAGGTTAGATAAACTATCTCTAACCCCCTCAGCAATGCCACAAGCAGGCATCATCACTAGGCTCATCATTCAGCTGAAAATAAGAGCAACTAAGTGGCTGTTCAAGATCACCTTGTTAAGAAATGGCAGAGTGGAATGCAAACCTGGGTCTGTTTGATTCCAAAGCTCTTGTTATTTCTGCTATATCTTTGTGCCCCCGAATTATTTATTTGCTGTCAGGAGAGAAAATTAGGAAAAAAAGACCAAAACATAACAAAATGCTGAGACTCCTAGAACTAAAAGGGTATGGAGGATGCAATGCGAGGCTTCTCCCAGGTAAACAAGCCAACTAGCAATCCCGTTGTGGTGTCATGGCAACATGCAATATCTTTAGCAGATGATAGGTGCCTGTTTTTCTGGTTTGTGGTGGGTGTCTGTGTGTGTGTGCGTGTGTTAACCACATATTAAGAGAACAGAAAGTTTTATTATCTGGTTTTCTTTAAAACCACTTGGCACAGAGACCTCTGAGGAAATGCTGCTCCATCTTTCAAAATCAAATTTCCATTTTTACCCATAGAAAAGGGTTTTTTGTGTGTATGCGTGTGATTTGGCTTTCAATGGGAGCTCTCCAAGGCCCCTTCCATACTTCCAGTTTTAAAATCCTCTGATTCTACATCTCATCAAATATAATAGAAAAGTTCAAATTTAATATGTCTTACAAAAATTGCCTTCTTGTAGATTATGCCCTTCAGCTATCATTTTAAATTATAATTTGCAGTTTTGAAATTCTCCCATAAAAGAAGATGTTTTCTTTAGTCAAAATAGAAGTAACTTAATTTTTATTGTCTGGTTAAATTGATCCACTTTCCTCATCTTTTGTTTGAAGGACTTGTCGTGTTTATAGAGTTGCACCGTTTTCCAGGGAAATGCATGTACACATCATGTCTCGGTGAATGAAAGAAACGTGACTTAAAAATGCAATTAGGGTGAAATAGCTATAGTTCTGTTACAGTTTTATTGTTGAATCTGATTTTTAAAGGACAAAAGATATTAATTATGTCAGGTGGGTTTTGACACAACTCAACATTTATTTTGGAGCATGTGATGAGTGCCATGTGCTGGAGACACAGATAAGACAAGACACAGGGTCTCTTTTCTTAGAGAGTTCACAGAGGAACAGGGTTAGAGACGATACAGGGTCTGGAGGAGTAGGCTCAGGATTGATTAAATGAGTACTTTTTGCCTGCTGTGTTTCTGTTAACTTAGCTCAATATCAGTGCTTCAAAACTACATTAAAAGAATGGATAGCCCTAGTGGTTGATGCCTGGGGACAATTTTGTTTCATCCGTGTCTTCAGTGAGTTCTAGAAAACTTGGAAACTGTGTGTCTTTTATCTGCCCTTTCCTCAGATCACCTCTCCCTCCTAGATGAATGTGAAAGATATCTGGAATTAAAATGCCAAAATTCTTTCTGTGATATTGCAAAGTCCTTGTAAAAACACTTTTAAGTGATATTTAAATGGCAGCTTTAAAAGTAACAAAATTATGTGTGGTTGAAGGAAAAGTAAGGCAGATAGAAAACACGTAGGTCACTATAAATTACATGCAACAAAATTAAATGGAGAAAAGTACTTGTCAAACATAACTCACATCATTCATTTTAAAATTCACCTAATACAATGGACATTATTCAGCTGATAGGTTCACTAAAAGCCCAGACTTCATCACTGTACAATATAGACATGTAATGGAATTCAACTTGTACCACCTAAATCTATTGAAATAAAAAGAGGAAAAAATAAAAAACAAAATAAAATTCACCCAAGGATAGTTACAAAAACTTGGGAATCCCTGCCATGGCTCACTTATCTTGAAACACTTTGATTGACAGAAGAAGACAATGAGACTGGCACAATGCAATAAGGCACATGAAATAGCCACACCCAAATCTGAGAATTATTGCTATGTGAGTGTATTAATCTCTTGTGGCTGCCATAACAAAATACCATAGACTAGGTTTAAACCACTGACATTTATTTTCTCACAATTCTGGAGGCTGGACATCCAAGATCAAGGTGTCAGCACAATTGGTTTCGGGTGAGGGCTCTCTTCCTGGTTT
>NW_012139747.1:513676-514279 GCF_000956105.1 Propithecus coquereli
GAGAAAACTGATGTCTTTGGAGCTCCATGAAAAGATGCATCTCCAGAAGACAGTAAATATGTTCCTCAAATTAGCAGCTCCCTGGAAAAGTCCCACTCCCAGGCAGGTTGTTGTTTCTATTTGATTTGACTTGAAGCTTAAATCTGAGGGAAAATGTGCTATCCTCGGGGCATGAGTGGAAACAATAGCAATCTACTGGTAACACTGGGGCTGGAAAGCTGCCTGAGGCTGTAATTTCATTTAGGGCAAGCAGGAGCCTGGATGAAAATTGAAAAGGAAATCTTAGAGAACTAGATGACCACCAGAGGGGACTTTGAAAAGCTGGGACATATTTCTGAGACTCTAGAATGGCCCCACACATATGCAGGGTTATGCACATGACCAGGGCGTTCTTGCCCAGGGAAAGAACTGGGAAAGGAGGAAGCTTCAGTCACTCAGCTCTGACTGATCTTGAAGCCCTGCACAAGCAGGAAGTAAGAGCTAAAGGTGACTCTTACACTGCCTTATATTTGAAGGTATGTCTTCACACACAGATCTCCTTAGCAAAAGGTGGAACAGTTACTGGCTCAAGGCAACTCAGGAAATACGACTGATCAGTAGCCT
>NW_012139747.1:517172-533146 GCF_000956105.1 Propithecus coquereli
TTCTAGAGTATATTTACACTCTGTAATCCAAAGATATGAATGTTAGACCCGTTGATATTGTCTCAGAAGACTCTGAGGTGCTGTTCATATTTTCAATCTTTTCCTCTGTGTTCTTCAGATTGTATAATTTCTGTTGGACTCTTTCCTCTCTCACTTTCACTCTGTGGTTGAGCCTCTACAGTGTATTTTTTTTAAATTTCAGATATCACATTTTTTAGTTTTCAAATTTTCATTTGGTACTTTTTTATTATTCCTATTTCTTTGCTGGGCACTTCTATCTTTCAAGAGTGTTAACTTGACCTCATAGAGTATGGTTAAAATAATTGCTTTAAAGTCTTTGAATGACTATTCCAAGACTTAGATCACCTTAAGTTTGGCATCTATTTATTGTCATTTTCCTTCTGTATTTACTGGATTTTCCTAATTCATTTTATGTCACATAATTTTAGATTGTATCCATGACATTTTAATTTGATCTTGCAAGTTTCTAGGTCCTATTATAATCTTCTGGAAAATGTTGAGTTTTTTTAATAACTAATAGTCAACATGATTAGCTTCAGACTACCAAGAAATTTCACCTTCAGTGGGTGGTCCCAATGTCAGTTCAAAGTCTTTGCTATGCTATTTAAGTTTGGCTGGTGCATGCTCCAATCAGAGGATAGCTTGGAATTTCAGTCATGGTTTATATTGTAGTTCAGTCCTCGAAGACTTTGCTATTCTTTGATGGAGGTGTTCCACACATACCCAGCTCAGGGGTGAGTCCAAGAGTTATAACATTACATACCCAAAATTTGGGGATCCATTTCTCCTGCTCTTTCCTCTCTGAGTTTTCTCCAATAGTCTCTAATTCCCAATGACTTCTTTTCCTGATACCTCTAGCCAGAAAAATAGAGTCTTCTCAGATGTTTTGCCTCTCCTAATGTTGTGTAGTTTGTGTAAATAGGGCTACTTTGAGGTTGAGTGGCAAAAGAAAAAAGAAAGAGAAAAATAATATGGACTATGCACTCTTTGGAAAACAAGAGATTCTTTTTTGGTTCCTCTGGTTAGAAGGACAAGATTTCTTTTAAGGTCTTAGGTTCCTGCATCCCTACCGTAACCTGTGCAACTTAGTGATTGGGCTGGATCTGGGCAGGTTTGGAAGATAAAAAAGCGAAGATGGGGAATTCTTCCCACAACCTCCAAAACACAGAGGTCATACCCCGAGGCCTTTGCCATCATAGGGAATACACTACACTGGTACTGGCCACAAGTATTAACTTTTGTACCATTTTATACCACACAAAACCCTTCTAAAGGGATCAATTAGGAAAATGACTTCTGCAGGTGCTCATCTTTAAGCCTTGACAATTCTGTCTCCATGGCCTTGGCAACCACTCAACACTCAGCAGAAGGAAGAGACAACCTAATATTTGGAATTTAGGACCTGTAAATCCTAGTTCTGTTGTGGAAACATTGCTATAAAGGACAGGCTAATTATCTTACTACTTTTTCTATTTGATAACTAATCACCAAGAATGGTTTCGAAATGCTTCTTGGGCAAACCTGTACAGGGTGGTGGTCATAAACTGAGATCTAAAAGTGAGCTGCATTTGAATAAAAGCTTAAGCTCCCTATTAATATTCCCATTCATCCCCCATGTGTCTCTTACTGGAGTATGATAATCACTTCTGCAAGTTTCACAATGCAAGGAAACTTACAACAGGAGGGAGCAAACCCTTCTCCAGGATGTGGTAAGTATCCCAGTCCTCAGCTTTAGTGGAGCCCCATTATGCATGGGAATCAATTTTCAAAATATGTTCATAGGAGAATCTCAATAATTATTTCTGTGGAAAAAAAAACATTATGCTATCCCTGTTCATAGACCAATTCTTTAAAATTGTTTATGCATTCTCTTAACCAGAGTATGTATGTGTCAATATCCTGACTATTGTAGACCACAGAAAGCTTATTGAATTTCTGGAAGATGTGGTATCTTCACCTCTAAGGTTTAAGAAACTACACTGAGACTTCTTCATTAAATTACAATGGTTCAGTCTTCATGATACTCTTCTAGGTCTTTCTAAGCAACATTGAAATATTTCCAGAAAAAATTTGGTATAAATATTGTTTTGAGGAAATAAGAAAAGTTCAATTATAAAAGCCAAAGAGCTCCTTTATATCTAAACACACTAGAATCTTCAGAGTGATGATAACACTAGTATATGGGTACGAGTGGTTGATTTGGGAGCAATCCAGGAAACATTAACAGAAAGTGGGTAGGAAGACAGAGCAAGGAAAGAAGCCAATCCTGGGTGCATTAATAGGCAGCTTATTACTGTGAGCAACTAGAGCTCCACCCAACTGGGAACCTCTGGAAGAGAGTGTAGGACACACCTCTTTCAAAGTTGTTCTCACCTGAGGCCAGAAGATTGAGGACTGCTCCAGGAACAGTGTCTTTCCCACTCCCCTGTCCCTCTTATCTGCTTTGTGAATGGGCCAAGCCCTATTCCCACTACAAGACAAAGGTCTCAGGAAGACACTCAGGTGTTTGCAGTGAGAAGCAGTCAGCTTGCAGGGGGCCGCCAGCTTTGCCTCTGTCCCCTTAGCCTTTCTGCCTGCATGGCAGTTACAGCGGGCTGACGTCATCCTCAGCACAGGCCACAAAAAGACTGCTAGAAGAAAGGGAAGGGCAATAGTTCCAATGACTCTTCACTATGTAATATTGTTGAACATGAAATCAACCCCGAAGAAAGAAACTGCTTGTCTTTTCTGTTTCAATATACACATTGCCAAGAACTAACACCGTTAAGTAAAAGTTCTTTTCTTTCTTTTT
The DNA here is from genome assembly GCF_000956105.1 of Propithecus coquereli. Lineage (NCBI taxonomy): Eukaryota > Metazoa > Chordata > Mammalia > Primates > Indriidae > Propithecus > Propithecus coquereli. Next base: position 519,985 of record NW_012139747.1, read on the forward strand.
TTTTTCCTATGTCAGTGGATATTTTTTATCGTGTTTTAGTTGTTTAAGAGCATCATTTACAACATGTCTATTCTAAGTCAAGCAAGAAAAAGAGCAGTTTGTTCAATCTTTTATCTCCATTATATTGGTTTAAAGGATCATCTCTCTCTACACCCTATAGTTTCCCTTAGTTCTACATTTATTGGAAGCAACCAATCCCAGTGGTGGCCTATTTAACACCAGTACAAAACCTAGAAGGTTTAATTGAAAGCACTGACATTCAAACTGTGCTTAGTAGCTTTGAGGAAAAAAAAAAAACCTACGTATTTAAGATCAGTATTGAGTGGAACCCCATGGGTCTCAGGACACAGGACCCAGGGAGCAAGATCTGAAAAAGCTGAGAGGACATCCAGTCATCAGTGACCACAACTGAGGACTTGCCCTAATAATACAGAGTAAAGAAGTTGTTAACAATTTAGATAAGGGACTGTCAAAATAAGATTAAAATAGTCTTTCTTCCAATAATAACATGAAGGGATTATAGCACCAACCTGTTCCTTTCTTATATCTGGTAATTATTCAAAGATACAAAGGAGATCAGCAAGGTGATTTTTCTGTCACTGTACTGCTTGACAGCACCTCTCAATTATTCCCCACTGTTTAGAATTAATGTCATTTTTCTCCACACAATACATAGAGTTATAAGGTTTTTTATTGGTATAATTTCTACCACCATGAAACTGAAAGAAAGCCAGCATAGTTATATAAAATTATGCCTTCAGTGTTTAGAATGTCCATTTCTGAGATGTTAAAGAGATATTATGCACTAAAAATTAACTTAAATATACTAAAGAAGAGCCTTAAATAGGTATCACCATGTCCACCTCAAGTAAATTAGGAAAGTGGTTCTGTGTTGACATTCCTACTTTAGGCTGCTTTAAACAATTGCTTTGTTGTCTGGGCACAGTGGCTCAAGCCTATAATCCTAGCACTCTGGGAGGCTGAGGTGGGAGGATCACTTGAGCTCAGGAGTTTGAGACCAGCCTGAGCAATGAGCAAGACCCCAACTCTACTAAAAACAGACAAAATTCGCCAGATGTGGTGGTGTGTGCCTATAGTCCCAGCTACTGAAAGGCTTAGGCAGGAGGATGGCTTGAGCCCAGGAGTTTGAGGTTGCTGTGAGCTAGGCTGACACCACAGCGCTCTAGCCTGGGCCACAGAGCAAGATTCTCTCTCCAAAAAAAAAAGAAAAAAATTGTTTTAGAGGCACTATATATATAGAGAGAGAGATATACATATCTCTCTCTCTATATATATATATACTCTCTCTCTCCTTCCTTAAAAACATTCTCCAGAGAGATTGCAAATTATGTCCAATTGGTCACTTTTCTGAGCCCAACATTCAACATATGGAGATGCTAAAAGTCGTTAGCGAGTAAATAAACCATTAAAATAAAGAGACACAACTGCTCCACAGAGACCCAGTACACTAATGGAATGGTCACTGATAGATATTAAACAACCAGTGCACGATAACGTGAACAATGAGCCTTTCTATATTTATACACTTAGCCGTGATGTTCACAAGCACTTATTAAACCCCAATTTTGTGAGCAGAACTGTGCTAAGGCTTTTGGAGAGTACAAAGAAGCATCCTACTTCCCTTCCTCATTTTTCTCCACAGCGTTTATCACTATCATATATACTATGCATTGTATTCCTTTATTTTCTTTATTGTTAGTTTTCCCTTACTAGAACATAGGTGGTTCAGAGCAGAGACTACAGATCAGATGCTGTCAGTACACCCACTTTTATCCTTTGATATGGGTTGAATTGGCTCTCCTAAAAGACATATGTCTGAAGCCCTAACCCAGACCCTCAGAGTGAAACCTTATAGGAAATAGGGTCTTAACAGAGGTAATCAAGTTAAAATAAGGTCATTTGGGGTGGTCCTAATCCTATATGATTGATGTCCTTATAAGAGAGAAAAATTTGGACACAGAGACATTCACAGAGGAAAAATAGGAAAACAACATGAAGATAGAGGGAGAACCACATCTGTAGATAGAGGATTAGAATGATGCATCTGCAAGACAAGGAATGCCAAAGATTGCTGGCAGACCCCAAGAAGCTAGGAAAAGGCAAGGGAAGATTCCTCTGTGGGTTTCAGAGGAAGCCTGGCCCTGTCTACATGTTGATTTCAGACTTCCAACCTCCGGAACTGTGGGGCAATAAATCTCTGTTGTCCTAAGGCACCCAGTTGGCGGTACTTTGTTTCACCAGCTCTAGGACACTAATACGTTCCCTCAGCTCTTATTATTTATACCCACACTGGCCCACCTTTCGTAACACTCAATTATTTGCCTGTGAGCTTTCTCTAGCTGCTGGAATCCACTTTTGCAGGGAGGTCCAGGAATTAATTGGCCCCTCCCTGCGAGCAGCCCTGATAGGAGTTGATGGAAATATAAACACCTAGCTCTTTCATCCTTTGGGGGGATAACGCTGAGGAAGTTTTCTGCAGTTTCCCAGGGTTCCTCCACAGGCCAAAGCTCTAGTTACCCACAGTGTTTAACTTGCTGGAAAACATCCCCCTTTCTGGCTCCTCTTTTTGCTGCCCCACTTCCCCACTCCTCTACTGGTGTTTCCTGACATAGCCTCTCCAACAAACAGCTTGTAGGTGAACCCATGTCTCCAGGTCTGCTTCTGGGTGAGCCCAGCCTAAGACAGGGTGTTTCTGTAGCTCACTGTGCATTCCCAGGGCTGACAGCAGTGCCTGGCAAGTGGTGGGTGTTGCATATATATTTGTGGATGAGAGAATTAGTGAAACAGAACAGTCATCACTTGCTTTCAAAGATTATACAAGCTAGTGATGAAATGCACAGCTAGAGAGTAAAAGCAGAGGACCAGTTCAAGACAGCAGTACAAGAGAGGCCATGGGAGAGTTTGAGGTTCCAAGCTAAATGAGAAGCAGTCAGGATCCTCAAGTAGAAGGAGAGAGCACAGAGGACATCCGTAGACTCTCAAGGCTTCTCTGAAAGGGCAGCAGTCTCCCATTGGAAAGCACATGCTACATGTTGTCATTAGTGAAAGAGCTTTTGCCCATCATCCAAACAGGTAGATATTCTACAGTGGAAGAGGCCAACCCTAAAGCAATGTTATAGTTGTTGCAAAATGCACAAAGCATGCTAGTCCCAAGTTTTACAGCCATTCACTGGCTGAACCAAGAACGTAACTCAGGTATTATTTTTAGAGAGAACTTGATTTGATTCTGTTTAATTCAAATCAATGTGCATTCATCGGATGTGCATAAATTTTTAAGCACTAATGTTTATGAGATTGAATGGTATAAAATTAAAAGATACCTACTTATTGTTGAATTTAGCAGAGCATCAGAAGAAAATCTACTGAGATAATTCAAAATGGACATTTTTTTAAAAAATACATCACTGTTATTAGTACTATTAATTTCTGTCTCCATCACTACCACTCCCCTACTAAAGCCAGTAGCTATATGGGCAGGTGTTCTTCTCAGACTTTACATGAATTATCTCATTTAATCACCATAACTACCCTGAGATACGAATTCTCTTTTATAGATGAAGATAACTGAATTAAAAATAGCAGACTGAAATTCAAACTCAGTTCTGTTTGATTCCAATGCGTCACCCATGTGCAAAAATGTTGAGCATCATATGAAATGAGTGTTTTCTTAATCATTTTATCATTTCCAGTTGTTCTGTTCAAGGATCCAGGCTCAGATCTTGAAAGCTATGTGTTATTTTGTCTATTAGTACAAGAGAATTCATAGGTCTGCAGTTCAGCATATATTAGAAAAAGCAAAATATGGCCTACTATTTTTCAGAGATGGCCTCACCTCTGTATGTCATAACACACTTGCTCATCCTATAATGTAACATTGACACTATTCCATTGAGAGTTGGAGTCTTTGTCTCCTCCCCAGGTAATAGATGGCAATATGGCTTTGCCTGAAACCAGCCTTTGGGATGTGCACCTTGAGAACACTGAGCAGACAGGTAGGAAGTTTGGTTACACTGAAGCTGCAATATGGAGGCAACCATGTCGAGATCTCCTATAGACAGCTGTGCCCGAGAAGCCCCAGCTTTGCCAGCCGCAGGCATTTGGATCCTCCCAGCACTAAATGCCAAACACTCCAAGGAGTGGGCTTTAAGATTATTCCGGCTCTCAGCCCTCTTTGCAGTGTAAGCCAAGGGAAGCAGAGAGAAGCTATTCCCCATTGAGCTCTGCCTACATTGATAATTTGTAATCAAAGTACTTCTGTTGTTTTTAGCCACTACATTTTAGGGTAATTTGTTATGCAGACATGGTACCAGGAACACAAAACCAAGGTACATAACAAAGACAAAGTATTAATCAATCTAATGCAAATGAATTATCCCTCTTTTTTTTTTTCCTGAAAATGCATTTAAGGAAGATGTCAAGATAGGCTTATTGTATTTATCTGTCTTTTCTCTGTTCATGGTATAACTTAATCCTGGAAGTCTACCTTCAATCAGAAGTGAAATGGATTTGGAGACCTTTCAACTCGGCCTCCAGGGAACGTTCTCCTCAAAGTTACTCAGTCTCGCAGACTTTGATCAATTCTGAGATAGATGGTAATGTCTCAGGTCAAAAATGAAATCTATTTTTTAGCTCTGCAGAAAAGGTTCATGGCCTCTAGTCACAGATAGAGCTGGTTGGGGTTAATGCTCTTATCCCCTGCTTTTGGGAGGATTTATGTCAAGATTTAGGTTGATTCATCTTTGAGATTAATAACATGAGAATGCAGAGACGTAAGATCTAACCAAAATGCAATGATGGGTACTTCCCAGTCTGAAAATGGGTAGTTTCTCTGCCCAATTCACAGACTGTCATTTTGACCCCTCCCTACTGCTTAACCCAACAATAGATGCTGCCTTTATATCTTTTTAATCAATAAGTATATAACCTGGAACCTTGTTCATATATCCAATTTTCTATTTAACAGAAAAATCCTAAGGTTTCTAATTAGCTTGAATATTTATGTTAATAACATTCAAATACCAGGAGAAATGGCCTGCGTGCATTACTAGAGTATTTAAGATCCATTTAGACATTGGTGACATTAATGAGAAGTATTACATTTCCACAGTCATCAGGCCATAAAATTCTTCAGCACATTTGTTCTCATCTCCACCCTCCTTTCTTATGTGAAGAAGGAGAAAGATGGACCTTTCTCACATGCCCTCATCTCCAGCTCTAGTCACTCTGACTCTTACTTGCTTTACCCAGGCCCTGCTGGTCTCTTGCGGTTCTTTGACTACATCAAGAATGTGTTGGCTTTGTGACCTGTGCACTTGCTGTTTTTTCAGCTAGGACATCCTCTTGGTTTGCTTTCTCTCTTCCTAGTTCCTTGTCTGCAAAGAGCTTTCTGTTGAGTAGGAAAGATCACCGGTGTGTGGGTTACTATTCACCATGGTGGCAGGGAATACTTGCTACCTACTTTGAGAGTCTCCAAAGGCAAAACCTGAAGTTATTTGAGTTTATCCAGAAGGGGACTTCAGAAAATGTCAGTAGGAAAGCAAGACAAGGAAGAGAAGGAAGCCAATAAAAGGTGTGTTATCAAGCCAGTTACCACTGTGGGCCACTGGGGCTTGGAAACTCTGGACAGTCATCCCACACAAGGGTTGAGGAAGCTGGAGTGTTTATTCACTGTAGGTCGAGGGCTATTCCCCACACTTCTGCTCAGGCAGAGCAACCCATGGAAGCCAGAGAAAGCCTCAGACAGGGAGGAGTAGCTGCTGGCACAGAAGTCAGGCCAGTATGCAGGGAAATGCCAAGTGTCCTATGGGCAGGACACAGACAGCGTCTGCAGGGTGCCACTGGGAACTATTTTTGAAAGCATTATGCCAGTTTAAAGGACCAGTGATTACGCATATTTGGTAGGAAAAGTCAGGGCTTCCTGGAAAAGCTGTCATTTGATCTGACTCTTAGCAAATGCTCTGACTTTCCGTCAGTAACCATAGCATCAAGAAGGCAAAGAGTCTAGGAAATGGCTTTCCAGATAGAACAAAAAAATGAGCATCATCAGGGAGGTGAGAAAAGAGAGCACTTGGAAAACACGTGGGAAGAGTAGCTCATCACGGGCAGAAATGGCAACCTGTAGATACTGAAATAGGGAAAGATATTTTTATTTAAAAAGATGCTAAAAATCTTGAGGGAATTAATTAGGCAAAATTGCAAAAATAACGGAAACAAAACAAGGGCAAAAACATGAAGAGATATTTCCCCAAAGAGGATATACAAATGGCAAAAGAACACATGAAAAGTTGTTCAACATCACTAGCCATTAGGGAAATGCAAATTAAGACCATGATGACATATCACTACACACCTATTAGAACAACTAAAATTAAAAAATAACGATTGTACAAAATGCCGGTGAGGATGCAGAGAAACTGGATCTCTCATACATTGCTGGTGGGCATGTAAAATGATACAGCTACTCTGAAAAATTGTTTGGCAATTTGTTTAAAAAAAAAAACTAAACTAAATATATACTTACCATACAACCCAGCAATTACATTCCTGGGCATTTATCCCAGAGAAATGAAAACATAAGTCTGCAGAAAAACCTGTACTTGATTGTTCACAGCAGTTTTATTTGTAATATCCAAAACTCAGAAGCAATCAAAATGTCTCTCAGTAAGTAAATGGTTGAATGAACTGTGGCTCATAATACTGTGGAATATTCCTCAGGAATAAAAAGGAGTAAACTATTGACACAAGCAACAACTTGGGTGGTTCTCAAAGGCATTATGCTAACTAAAAATAAAAAAAGTTACATATGATTCCATTTATATAACATTCTCAAAAAGGCAAAATTGTAGAGATGGAAAAAAGATTAGTGGCTACCAGGGGTTAGAAATGGTAGGAATATAAGGGTTAAGTATGACTATAAATGTATAGCTCAAGGGAGATCTTTTTGGCAGTATAATAGTTATGTCTCTGAGAGGTGGTCATTATGGGACTCTATCCATGTGATTAAAATGGCACAGAACTATACATACACATCGTACCCATGCCCGTTTCCTGCTTTTGCTCTTGTAATATAATTACGTAAAATGTAACCGCTCAGAAAAACTGGGCGAAGTCTAAATGGGACCTCTCTGTGCTATATTTGCAACATCCTGTCAATTTATAATTCTTTCAAAAATAAAAGGCCTTAAAAGAAAATCCTGAGGATCATCAGCCAGTTCACAGAATCAGATCTAAAAGTGAGCAGCATTGCTTGAACATGACTATAAATTTTCTGCTCTCGTTATTGAACAGAAAGAAAGGTTCCAAAAGTGCACATGAGAAGTGGAGAGGTTTCTGAGTCTTCACAAAGCACACCCACGTGAGCAGCACCCAGATGAAGAAACGGAACCTTATCTGATCTTTTCCTGTCATTATCCCCCGTGCTCATGAGGGTTACACTATCCTTATTTCTAAGAGCATAGGTTTTAAGTTTTGTGTATTATTATAGTTTTCATAAATGAACCCCTTTATTTTTTAAAGAGCACTTCAGTTCTTTTCCATGCACCTAATACATTTTTGCATAAAACAGTGAATCTTCCTCCTCACCCTAACTCATAACATTAAAAAAAAAAAAAAAACAACCGAGGTGCCTACTCCAGGATTTGGTATGAAGTGGTTCGTTTGCACTCGATCATGTAAAGTCATTTGCATTGTCAAGTGCTACCTAGGTACCTCACACGTGTGTGGTAGGGGAGGGAGGAGGGGAGAATTCTGCCATGCTGGGTTCTAGAAATGACTTTCAAATCAGTGAAATTCTGCTTTTCGAGATAATTGTGTGTGAAGTGCGGTTATTTGCGCCTTTGCTTTTTCAGTTCAGTGATGGGAAGTGAATCACCGAAGATGTTTTGATTGTCTAAACGAGATCCAATTTCAGACTCATCCGGGTAATGTGTGTATTCGAGATGCAGACATAATTTCTTTTCGAGAAGTGACTACTAATGGAAGTTCCTCAGATTGATAGAAGGGAATGTTCAATATGTCTCTCAAGGGGGGCTAATGGTGTGGTCCCTCGTCTGACCCAGTGATCTGGGGTTGTAAACACCCTCGGTTAGCGGTTAGGTCCCTGTTAGCATTCACTGGTCCAGGTGTAACTCATTGAGATGAAACATCCTCAAAGGATCCTCATTGGCCTGAAGGCTGTTGTTGTTTAGCAGAAAAGATTCCTTCTCTTGGAGCAAATATTAAATCAGGAAAGTGTCTAAGACTATGTGACCATAAAACATTTCCAAACACATTGGAGATTTTCACAGAGAATTCTGTATTTTGTTGATGTATGCAAATAGAGATTGGTGAAACAGTTTAGGTGGCTGTTTCTGTCATAGCCTATAATGAGAGATACGTGTTATATTCACTGGAACTCCCTTCCATGTTTAGGCTGCATTTGTTTTACAGGAATAAAGAATAACAGGAAATTGTACCTAGGTATGCACCCATATGGTACAGTACATGTGTCAGGGAGATAAGCTTCCAGTTAAATCTTAATCACAAAATCAAAACATCTTTGATGAGTCACTTCTCCTCCCTGTCCCCACAGAATCTTGTTATAAATAAACACATTTGTATACAACTTCTGGAAGAGAATACCACAATATCAGCTTTACAATTTGATTTGGATTTTTAGATTATCACTTCGGTGTGATATATAAAATAATTAGTACTTCCCTTTTGCTATTTACAGCCTCTTTTAAAATCTATAATAGCTTCCTGTACTTCATCCATGGTCCAGAATATAATTGTGGGCACTCTCTTCCCCCACCATGTTGAAAATATCACTGTTTAATCTGCCTTTGAGTGACATATTCTATGCAGTTGACAAATTTAGATTCCTGTCTTTGTATTTTCCTTTTGGTATTTCCTTTATTATTTTAAAATAAGATGAATGCCAACAAGCAAAAGGAAATACCATAGTAATGGATTAATTGATACTAAACTTTCCTCATTACCAAGTAGATGGTCAGGAGTACATTAGGAACAACTTACATAGCACAAAGGAAAATAGTTCTGCAGAACACATTTTTTTCCATTTCTTATCAAGGGAAAAATCTATTTTCAAAAAAAAGAGAAAGGAAAATCAATGTCAATTCTGCTTTTTACTGCTATACGTTAATTGCAGCAGTGGTAAAAAATGAGTTGGCCTTTTAGGACCATTGATTTTATTTGATGTATTTATTGTGTATAATATTAGCCACCTTCTGAATTTCAAAAAAAAAAAAATGATAGTCAATGGGATGGATATAGATGATTGAAAAGATTTTTCCAATCGACAAGATATAGTAGCAGCTGTTACTATTACTACTATTATGGCTACTATATGTGTAATTATTGCTTTATGAGAAAAAAAATCCCATGCCTTCTCCAAATTCAACACCTGCTTCCCACTAACGGAGCTCTAAGGAGGATTAGGCTCCCTCTAAGGAGAAAGCAACATGATCAAACAATCACATAAAATCCAAGACACTTTCAGGATACATTTTCAATTAAATGCAGAAATAAGAATTCCAAACGAATTATTGATCTGCATCAAAATATGTCAATGGTTCAGTTTTGTCTCTATCCAATGGATTCCGAGAATGTATACTTTGTTCATATATTTTCAGGCTGGTTAAACATATTTGAGTTTCATAGTCATTTGTTTGACATGTTTGGCCGATATTTTAGTTTCATTAAGTATTTGTTTAAAATATACTTTCCAAAGGTTTGCGTTTTTGTAAGCATCTGAAGAAAAAGTTTCATGTTAAGCTAGCCATTACTGAAAACGGTGTGTATGTGTGAGTGAGAGTGAGAGAGAAAGAGAGAGAGAAAGTCTATGTGTACGAAATGTTTTTATAAGAGAAAACTAGTGTATTTTTAGAGAATGTTCGAGTTAGGCCTCAGGGTGCCATCTCAAAATATTATGATTTCAGAAGCTTTATTTTAATCCATTAGATCTTATAGCTTATTTACACTACTTAGGAACATTTTTCTTTCCTTATGCAGAGCTGTGAGAACAAAAGGATCACCACAACAATAACAATAGCTGGATCTAGTGATGGCTCTTTTGTGTTCCAAAGAAAAAAGCTGTAACCCTTAGACACAGCCTGAAAGACTACTGGGCTTTATACAAAACTACTGCATTTTGAGATTTCTTGAAAGAGTTATTAATGTTTTGGTAACTTTTGAACTTTCCTTACCCATTTTCCTGCATTTCACCCTTTATTATTTGGACTATTCTATTTAGTGAAACAACAGGAAATCAAAGTCTTGAGCTTTGTGACACACAGCTTAGTTTAAAATAGCTCTTCTACTTTTAAACTGTATATACAGGCTTATCTTATTTTTGACAAGGTTTTGCAAACGTTCTTGCTCCTATTTGTGTGACGTTGGATTTGAAGTCTTTTTTCTGGAAGTTATGTTAGGAAAATACACAATATGTGAAACTAAGCTTATATCATGATTTTATGCCCCAGCCTTTTATTATAATATAAGCGTTCTTAACATTTAAACACATTTCATAATCTAAGCTTTTTTTAAATGTTTACTAAGTTGATCACCAAATCATTTGTCAAAAAATTTAAAAAAAAATTTTCTATAGGATTACAATATTCCAGCTCAAGGAGAATGCTGCTTTTTGATGAAGGAGTTGGGAAGTAAAATATTGACCATGACTCATTTAATGGGGCTAGTTCATTAACTACTTCATAATGCCAATAATTTTTGGCTCATAAGGACCTCTTTTTAAAGAAAAATCAATTGAGTGTCTTGTACATGATTATGTTATACTTTAATATTCATTGATAAAATGAAGGATGACAAAAAGATATTATTCAATTCATTCAACAAAATAATTTGTATTTTATTGATCACAAAAGCATTTTCTTTAAAACCTAACATGCAAGCAGAATTATTTCTTCATTTCACAAATAATGTGGTACTCAAGTACTTGTGAACTCTTCGTATTGATTTTTCAGCCCCTGAAGATCCACTACTTTACCAGCTCCACAAATGCATGGTCAAATTCCTATAACAAATATATATACATATATATACTTAAAGGATATATGTGTGTGTGTATGTGTGTGTATGAAAGACTTAAGTTCCCTTCAGCTTGACTAAACTTCAGACAGGTTTCTTTCTGACTATAGATCCATCAACGGAAAAAAAAGCCAAACTCTGTAAAATAATTTTAAAGAGATTTATTCTGAGCCAAATTTGAGGACCATGACCTGGAGCCACTTGAGCAAGTGGACTCGGTATGGTTGGGTTACAGTTTGGTTTTATACATTTCAGGGAGACAGGGGTTATAGGTAAAGTCATAAATCAATACATGAGAGGCATACATTTGTTTGGCCAGAAAAGGTGGGCCATCTTGAAGGGGTGGGGGGGGCTTACAGGTTATAGGTGGGTTTAAAGATTCTTTGACTTGTAATTGGTTAGGAACATGAAGCTTTGTCTAAAGGCTTGGAATGTTTAAACATAAGAAGCTGTTTATCAGATGTAAGCCATCAGATATATATTTGTTGTGTAAATTGAGGACCTGCTGGCTTGTCTCACATACCCTTAGGCCTGTTAAGACGGATGTCCCCAAGAAGGGAGGGGGCATAATGAAGCATGTCTGTCCTCCCTTCTTGTGACAGACAATTTAGTTTTAGGATATTCCTTTGGCCAAGAGGGGGTCCAGTCAGTCAGTGGGTGGGGGGTGAGTCTTAAGATTTTATTTTAGTTCACAGATCCCTGATCTCCCTTTTCTTACAGCATTCACTTTAGAAAATTCATAATTGCAAATTGTTTGTCTGCCCCTTTAAAATGTGCATAAATCTTCCTCAAAGCCTCTTGGCAGTTTGAAGACCCAGGGAATGTCTTTTTGGAGGACGTGGGAGCCATTCCTTGGAAACATCATCATCATAATCATGGAGGAAGGTCATGCCCCTCTCTCCCAGTCTCTGTGGGAGGCTAGGAGCCTAACTTCAGCCTGGCACCAAGCTGTAAAGGTACTTCCTTTCATGAAGATACAACAAAGTTTAATCTTCCTTTGTGAAAAACCAATTAGCAAGCACAGGCAGCCTACAACCTCTCATCCCAGCTCTCAAAAGCTCTCAGCCCTTTGTGTCAATTGAGTTGGCTGCTGGCTTCTCTCCCTTATTGTAATAGTCTTAAATATAGTCTTCCTTTCTTTCTTGTCTTAGTGTAGTACAAGATTGGTTTTTTTGACAAAGTATACCACAAGAGAAATAACTGGATGCAGTGACAGCTTCTTCTTATATACAAATAAGAAAGCTATAATCCCCACACACATCCTTCAAAGACTACTGGGCTTTGTTCAAAATTGCTGCATCTTTGAGGTTTCTTGAACAAGTCATTAATGCTTCAGTAACTTTTCAACTTTTCTTTCCTCTTTGCCTGCATTTCACTCTTTATCATACAACATATATACAACCGATTCTCATTATTTACAGTGATTATGTTCTATAAAGTCACTGAGAAGACCAAATCAGCAAATACCGACCCGTTGCTAATAGGGGGAATATAAGGTTAGGTTCCTTAGAGCCTCTGGTCACAATGTTTTCATCAAACAATCAATGTATAACCTTATTTTATGTGTGTTTCTGTTTAATGACACCTTCTCTGATATATATTGCTGATTCATCAACAGTGAACTCACAGCCTATAGCACTATAACTCAGGCCTGAAAGAAGTTTATCTAACACACGTATGTTCTCTCCATAAGGCACATCACAGTTTTCTTGCACTTAGACACACTAGAAAGCACTTCAGCACTATGCTGGGATCTATTCTAACCAGCAAAATCACCAATAAAAAGCATAAAAATATGAAAAACATGGAACTAAATAGACCACAAAAAGGGAGCTTGTTTACAGTGTGAGAGCTAAAACAAGAAGGTAGAGCAGAACCTTGTTCAACTTCCATTGGAAATGTGTGCATTGATCTAGTCAAAGTTTTTGCCACTCTGTGCCTGTCCACACATGATTATGAGAGTGTTATGAGTATTGATTTGGGGTTACAAATAAATGTTAGTGAGGAGACGAATTTGAGAATATGGAATTTGCAAATAATGAGGATCAACTATGTATATACAAAACGTATATGTACTATACATGTTATATATTTA
>NW_012139747.1:534622-536089 GCF_000956105.1 Propithecus coquereli
CAGCACCATTTATTGAAAAGAGATTCTTTTCCCCAGTGTAAATTTTTGTCAGCATTGTCAAAGATTAGATTACCATATGCGGATGGTTTTATCTCTGTATTCTCGGTCCTGTTCCAGAGGTCAATATCTCTGTTCTTGTGTCAGTATCAGGCTGTTTTAGTTACTATAGCCTCGTACTACAGCTTGAAGTCTGGTAGACTGATACCTCCCAGTTTGTTCTTTTTACTTAAGATTGCTTTGGCTATACGAGGTCTTTTCTGGTTCCATACAAAGTGTAGAATTATTTTTTCCAGATCTGCAAAGAATGATGATGTGATTTTGATAGGGATTGCATTAATTCTGCAGATCACTTTAGGTAGTATGGACATTTTAATGATATTGATTCTACCATCAAGTGTGTATTTAAAAACATCACTGTGAGAAGGACTTTTAGGCTTCATTAGTCTATCAAAAAGGGCCATGTCATCAACAATACCCTGCTCTAGGGCATGTAGTCAACTTCTCCAAATATGCCCAAACTTTTCTTATCCCATTTTGTATACAAAGAATACAACTCAAATATGTTACTATAGACATACACACATTCAAAATTAGGTAAGCCACTTAATTAAGAAGAAACAAAGGACCTTACACCACTCTCAATTCACAAGTAAAAAAGTAACCTTTTAACTTACTTATTCATAAGAAAGCAAATTCTTCAGCATCTGAATCATTCTTTAGATACTTAAATGTCAAGCAGCAGGTGGTTTTCACTTCAATAGACAAACTGCATTTGCTAGGACAGATACTAACAGTGCAGCAGGTACATTTAAACCTTCCCTGGCTGAGCAAATGCTTATATATCTTCTAACTTTTTAAAGCCAGAGATATAGACAGTATCGTAAAGCAGTCTCCAAAGCAATTTTACAAAAGCATCAAAAGATCATATCAGCTTCTATCTCTCTTTGATAGTAAAAACAAAGAGAGTGGCAGATTTTTCTAAAAAGCTAAAAAGTAAATAAATAAATAACAGTAACTTCTTTCCTGGAAATGATGGGACATGAAAAATGAATTCAATGTGTGAATCACATTGCATTGGATCCTGGATCAGGAAAAAAATAGTATAAAGGGCATTATTGATTAGAGAAATTTAGATAAAATCTATTGATTGGATATTAGTATTCTATCAATATTAAACTTCTTGAATTTGATAATGTACTGTGGTTATTGAATGGCCTTCATCTTAGGAAATATACATTGAATATTTAGAGGTAAAGGGACAGAATTTCTGCAACTTGCTCTCAGTGGTTCAGAAAAAACGTGTACTTTGGGGGTATAAGTGTGTATATAAAGGGAGAGAGAGGAATTAAACGAATACGGCAAAATGTTAATAATTGGTAACTCTAGATGAATGGTATGTGGAATTTCTTTGTACTACTCTTGCATGTTTTCTGTAAGTTTATAATTATATAAAAATTTTAAAATAAA
>NW_012139747.1:536959-555399 GCF_000956105.1 Propithecus coquereli
AAGAACCAGGGGGAAGCTACATGGACTTTCATAAAACAGCCTCAGAAATCTATAAAATTTCTTCTAACACAGTCAGAAGCCTGCCCAGATTAAGGGGAGGAAACATAGATCACACTTGCTATGATCTGAATATTTGTGTCCCCCGAAATTCATAGATGAAGACTTATTACCAATGTGATGATGTTAGGAAGTAAGGTTTTGGGGAGGTGATTAGATTATGAGGACATAAGACCAATGCCCTTTTGGAGGTCATCTGTGCATTACTTTTAGAATTCACTTACTTTCATTTTCATTTTATTCACAAGAGCATTTGAGGTGTAGTGCTAAACAACCAACAAAGCATGACTTTTATTTTTCAGGTTGCTGGAAAATTGCTGAACTCTCCCATGGTGTTTTAAATAACTACCAAGCAAAATTCAAAACAGCCCATCCATCTTCTCTATGGAGAAATAGTTGCCATCACAGCACTGTATAAGATTCTTTATTTCTATCATTCAAGCTGCAGTTAGACATTCAGATGGTAGGGAGTAGTAGAAACAGGAAACTTTAAAAGGAATTGTCATCCCACTATATTTATTAATGTGAAGTGGCATTATCACTTTGGAAAGTCTGCTTTGACCATAACTCTTTTCTCACCCTGCCTTTAATTCTGAGTATTTCTAGCTGGAAAGAAGACTCGGTCCTCTTCTGAGTTCTCTCCTATCACAACTTTCCATGCTGAGAAGGGAGACCAGATGCAAGGTTACCCAGCAGACCCTATTGTTGAGGAAAAAGTCAAGGACAAAGAAAGGAAAGCCCCTGGTGAGCAACCATCCATCGCTGTTGCAACTCCTATGCGCCAATGGTGGGGTGGAAATTAGTACAACCACTTTGGAAAACTGGCACCAACTGTGGAAGTTCAACATTTGCACCCCCACTCCCATCCCCCAGCAAGACTCGGCAATCTTATCCCTGACTATCTATTCAATAGAAATATAAACATTTCTTTACCAAAGACATATAATAGATGATTTATAGCAGCATTATTCACAATCGTCCCAAATTGGAAAATACTCAAATTCCAATAGAAGTAGAATGGGAAAAATTAACTGTGGTATGTTCATACCATAGAACGCTATCCAGCAATGAGCATGAATAACCTATAACTACATGTGAAACATCATGAATCAATTTCACAAATATAATGTTGAAAGGGAAAAGCACAGAGAGGGGGAAAGAGTACATTTTTATGAAGTTTGAAAATAAGCAAAACTAATCTATAATATTAGAAATCAGGATGTTTATGTTTGCTACTTTTAGGGAATGGTGACTTGGAGAGGGCCTGAGGAGGGCTTCTGTGATGATAGTAATGTCCTGTTGTCAGATTTGGGTGTCGGGACCATGGATGTGTCCACTTGTCAAAATTCTTTGAGTTGTACACTTGTTTTATGCACCCCTCTATATGAGTGTTATCCTTCACTAGAAAGTTAAGGGAGAAACAAGATAAGAAAGAAAACACACAAGAAGGAAAACAAACAAAAAATTATTGCAAACTCTTCTTTTCTCTTGGTTATAGCCTATGATCTTCCCAACTATCCCTATTATAAAGTCTCTTAACATCACTCTTTGTTGTATATGTTCCAGCCAAAATTTCATATTCATTTGTGTGTCAGGCTTATACATGCCAAGAACAGTGCCTGACACATAATAGATATTCAATAAATATTTTTTGATTGAATGAATGGATGGATGAATGAATGTCTATGTTCCCAACTATTCAGTAAACACCATTGGGTCAGGAAGTGTGTCTGGGTTTGCTCACCAATGAACTACATGTCTAGCACAATGCCTGGTACATAGTAGTCCCCTTAACGTATAATTTTATTTCAAAGACAAGAATAAAAGAAAGGAGGGAGGAAGAGAGGAAGGAAGAAGGAAGGAAGGAAAGACGGGAAGGAAGAGAGGGAAAGCCTAGTTTCCCCAACTAAGAGAGGGCAGTTTGCAGGACCATAGTATGCTGTTTCTACTATCCTGCCCATGGATATTTCATGAAGAATTCATGTTTTTATCATGGCAACTTTTCTGTTGATGTTTTGTAGTCATGAAGCTCTAAAGTGGGGAACAATGGACTGACCAGAGAATTCTCAGATTTCTGAGTGGTGGGAGTTGGGGGGTCTCAAATAGATGGATTGGATATTCTCCCAGCACCCTGATGCCTCTCCCCAAAAAGACAAGCCAGGCCCTTGGGTCTGCATAAAACCCCATCATATCAGCTATATTTAGCAATAATAACTTTATAGTATTAATGTGTAAGAGGCCAGAATATGCCACCCTAGAATATGCCACTTTGGCATCAGGCTTATTTTGAGCTGAAGGTAATTGAGAAAAACCAGATACAAGAAAAGCTCTCTATTCTCCCTCTATTTGTCTAAAAACAGGACATAAATTTACAAACGTGTACCTCCTCCTCTTTCTATAAGGAAGGACAATGTTTGATCACCAAAGACAACTTTAGACCATTAACAGGCTGGAGTTGGCACCAGAGGAATGTACATGACAAACTTTACTAAGTGGAATTTATCCACCATCGGTTTCCCATATATTCGCCTTCCCACAATTTACCACCTCTAGAGACTCAACGTGTTTTCCGTTGTCATGTCACTTCTTTAAAAATGTATTATTCTAATCAACAAAAAGGGTATGCTTTAAAATAACTAAAAGAGTAGAATTGGAATGTTCCTAACACAAAGAAATATTAAATACCTGAGGTGATGGAAATCCTAATGACCCTGATTTGATTAATTCACATTGTATGCCTGTATCAAAACATCACATGTACCCTATAAAGATAAACAACTATTATGTACCCATAGTAATTTAAAATTAAAAAAAAAAATCTTTATGGCGAAACACAATTTACCTGAGTGCAACTAGGATGACCAGAGCTATAAGAAAGGTCTGGGAGATGTTTTTTTTGCCACCCTCATAAGTTTTCCCATTTGTTAGGTGTCCTCATAGAATACAAGTGATTGAATTGGTTTTTTAAAATATATGTGAAATAAGGAAATTGGCCTAGATGCATTGGGAGATTTGCTCAATTAAATTTTTTTAAAACCACCAGGAACCAGGATATATACATTAAAGTGTCTTGAGAAAATTACATAAGTTTGTAATTTAGATTTAACTCAGCCATAACCCCTTTTTATGACATCTATGGAAAAAAATTAGAGCGACTTTCTAGGGTAGTTTGAAGACAGGCAGGGTCCTTTGAAGGTGAAGAATATTGCTTTCCTTGAATCACTGCCAGCCATATCCTGCACAGGTTGAGTATCCCTTATCTGAAATGCTTGAGAGCAGAAATATTGTGGTTTTAACCTTTTTTTTGGATATTGGAATATTTGCATTCAGCATCGTTAGGACAAAATCCAAAATCTAAAATGCCTCAATGAACATTTCCTTTGAGCATCATGTCAGTGTTCAAAAAGTTTTGGATTTGGGGGCATTTTGGATTTTGGATTTTCAGAGTAGGGATACTCAACCTGTATTTGCTTTATACTATGCATTGTATATATGCTGCTGTTGATTTTTAATATCTAAACAACCCCCATGCTGATGTATTTATAAGCGATGATTTAGATAAACGTGGCAGCAGCTCATTATTTAAGTGCTATGTTGAGAAGCTCTTGCTTGTGGTTGCTAAAGCCAAGAACACTGGGGGAAATGGTAGCTCATCTTGGAGGCTAACATTAGAAAGGGTTTGTATCGGAAATGGCACCACAACTGAGAGAATGTATCCTCTGTGTACATAGTTCTGTCTTTTGACAATTCTTCAATTAGAAAGACTGGCACTGTGAGGATTCAAATTTATACTGTCATTCCAGAGAAACAAGAACAATTCAAGGAGGCAAAGCTCTTGAATTCTCCATCTCCCATAAGATCTAGAATAGCTTCCTAAATGTAATGAGCACCCAGGAATAGTGCTCAATTGAACTGAAGTTAGAACACTGCCTGAGAGTTAAGATTCAAATAATTACATTAGATTAGGAAATATTTGTTTATTGTCTTCTTCAAGTACCTGCTCCTTTCCCTCATCTGTCACAATTAAGTTTGTTGCTACAGCTTGCTCTTGTGTATATTTTAACAGACAACAGTTATGTTTTTTATTTAGGCTAACCCTGGAGGCCAGAGGAAATGCATAACAACTTCTCGTTCATTCTTTTTTAACTTGAACAATATACTAATGTAATCAATATCTAGTTCGACTTTCATCGTTAGCAGCAATAAAACATTGCTATCCAATTATGTGTTTTCTCAGCATAAGTGAAAGCATTTAATAACACTTCCCTTTGATCACCCTCATGTGAAAAATTAGACAGACATTTTGGAAAATGAAAAGAAATCAACACACTGAGGTGGGAAATGGAGCCCTGCCATTACAGGAGCTTCGAGTTCATACAATTTACAAAGTTGAAGGGCTTTTATATCACTGGGAAATTGAGCTGAGCTCTGGTGTTTTCAACAATGAGTTCATGGAAGATACAGTTTTGTATATTCTGCATCCAAAACTGACCCCAGCATCTTCCCTGTCTTTCTGCGCTTGACTTGATTTCCTTCCCAATATTCCTAATCCCATTCACGATGCCACGGTTCTCCCCAAGCCAAGGGCTCAGGTATTGGTGCCGCCCTCACTCCCTTCCTTTCGCACCCTCACCTTCACCTCCCATCAGCTGCCCTGTGCTCAGCCTGCACTATCTTTGTGGTTGGTGCTGTTGGTGGGCTCCCAGGTCCCCTGGGTCCCTTTATCAGCTCCCTGTGCCTGTCTTCCTAATTCTGCCTGTTTTGCTTCCAACAGTTTCAACCTGAGGCTTCTTCAGAGAGCTGCCCTGAGACTACTGTCACTCTTTCCTCCCAACGCTTGGAAGTTATTGTCACCCTGGGGTGGCCTATAGTCAATGACAAACTGGTACAGAAGTAGGAAAGCCCAGTTCCCTGGCCTTCAAGCAAAACAAACCCTGAAGTACAACTGATGCTTAAGAGCTCCCTGTGGGATCACACTACCCTGACACTTGCTTGCCCTCTTGCGCTTCCTTGTCCTGCTCACCCCACTCTCCTACTGGTTTCCACTGGGAGCAATGCCTTGATACACTACTTGCCCATGTACTCTCCCCTCAGGGTCTGCTTCTAGAGAACTCAACCTGAGATGGTTTCTCTTGAGTGTCCACCTTTCCGTTCCCAAAGCCGCTACCTTGGCACACTGCCTATAGTATAAGCAATTCCCATGGCCGCTGTGCCTCTTCCATCCACTCTGCCATCAGACAACCTCTTAATGCGCTTTCCTGATCACACCGTCTTTCCAGTCAAAATCTAGCAATATTTCCTCATTTGCTGTGGAACTAAAGACAAACTCCTTGGCCCGAAATTTAAAGCCCTCTGTCATGACTCCAATCTACTAATCTTTAATCCCTGCATGTAAATTCCTAATAGTGTATGGAACTTAACTCTGACAAACCCCCACCCCACTGTCCGAGCCCCCTTCCTCTGCTCAAAGCCTTTATTTTATATGCAATGCCCTCTCATTTTATCTAAGTAACAAAATCCTATCTCTCAATCAAATCCCCTTTGAAGTGTCTTTTCTATTATTAATACTTCAATGAGTCTCCATTTTATTAGTTTCCTCTTGTTGCCATAACAAATTGCCACAAACTTAGTGGCTTAAAACAACACACAAGTATCATTTCACAGTTCTGTAGGTTAGAAATTGAGGCAGACTTGACTGGGTCCTCTGCTTCGGCTCTCACAAGGATGAATTCAAGTTTTTGCCCATCCCAGCTCTTACCTGGAGGCTCTTGAGGATAAATCCACTTTAAAACTCCTTTGGGAATTTAATTCCCTGTAGCTGTAGGACTGAGGTCCCCAGCTCCCTCTGTGGTCAAAGGCAGTCCTTCTCAAGCTTTAATTCTCTTTGACTTCCCCTTGTGTCGCATCTCCTCTGTCTCCTGCCTAGAAAGTTCTCTATTCTTAAGAGGTATGTAATTAGACTGAGCCCAACCAGATAATCCATGATAATCTCCCCATCTCAAGGTTCATAACCTTAATCACACCTGCTAAGTTTCTTTTCCATGTAACATAACATATTCATGGGTTACATGGTTTAGAGTGTGAACACCTTTGGGTGGCCATTCTGCCTACACATATCCCAAATAAAGCCAGTCTCTTTCTGCTCTGAAATACTATAGACCATCATATTCCTCTTCCACTAATTTTTCCACATATAAAGTAGAAATATCCCACTTTAATAGTGCTATGTGCCAGGTACTCTTTTAAGCAGTTTACATAAACTGACTCACTTAATCTTCATAACAACCCTATGAGGTCAGTTCAATTACTATCTCCATTTTACAAATGAGGAAACTAAAACATGGAAAGTTTTATAACTTATAAGCTAATAAATGGTAGAACTAGATATGACAAGATTATGCCATGTGTTTACTAAATTGTTTGATTTTCTTTCCAATGCCATAGAAAGAATTTCTTTCCAACTGTCCTGCATCATGTAGGACCATATAACTGATTATGGCCATTGGAATGTGGCCAAATGTGATGAAGGTCACTTTTCCAGCCTGGCTTCTGCAGTATGCATTATGGTTTTCCATGCTCGCTTTTATCTCTCTGGCTGAAAGGAAATGACCCAAGATGGCAGAGCCACACCGTGAAAGGAGACTGGAACTCTGACTCACCCTTTGGAGGAGAGAGGGCCAGGAGATTCTCTTCATTCATACTGGACAGTGGCATGTGGGTTAAATCATGCTGTGTTGAGTTACTTGGATTTCAGGAATCTTTGTTGCAGCAGGGAGTACCATTTACTTTGATTAATACACCAGACTTCAAACTTAGAAAATCCACGTCTAGAATCTGTGCTCTTCACTGCAATGTTATTCCTTCTGTTCCTCCTTCGTTTTCTGAACAGCAATACTCTGAGGATTGTTGGATAAATCCAGCATTCATGGAGATAATGTAAGTGTGGTAATTGTAATGTGTTTATAGCATATTTTGCATTGTGGTGACTCGGATGTTTGTATTTTTAAGCCTAGGAGGCTGGGATCTGGCATTACTTTCCTTTCCACTCCCTAATATACTTAGCACACTGTGTAACATACAGGCAATAAATATTTGCTGAATTAAATGTTGAAAATGGGATTTTTTAAAATAAATTTGTTGTATAAGATATATTTCAAGAAAAGAATTCAGTGTACTTTAAAAATTAACCACTCTGAAACACTAAGAAAGTATCCAACTGACACAGAATATGTATAAGCCAAAGTGCTCTTACCTATCTCTTTTTACCTTTCAGGTGGTAAATCCTTGTAATTAGTTTATCAGGAATAAATTTATGTTATTTGGATATTTGGAAATATTCAAATACAGTAAAGATCTGTGAAACAGTATCTTACTTAATGATAGATGTGGCTATTTTACAAATTCAGTGTCTTTTCTAAGCAGTGAAATAAAAAACATCACTTTCTCTGACACGCAAGGTCAAATCATAGAGAAAAATCTTTTATCTCCACTATGACTACATTCAAATAGAACATATATATATATTTCACTTTGAACTTTTCATCAATTTATGTATGATTTGGTGAGATTTATTTGGCAGGAAAAACAGTAGAGGTGAGTGGAATTACTGAACTAATTCTACTCTAATGCCCCTGGTTTAAAACTACAGATTCTCAGAAGGACCACAAAATAGACATAAAACCAAAGGAACAAAAATATAAACTGTTTATTACAATACCAAATGTTAGAAACCTGGCATAAATATATCCTGGAATTGGCTTGAAAGTAATTTGCCTCTAATGTGATTCTTAAACTGCTAAAATTTTGATATCCTGTCTTTTTTTTCCATCTCTCTGGCCTATGCCACTTATTATTATCCTGGATGTGAAACTCTTTTACAATAACATTTATGAAATATCAATTCACATATAAATATACCTTTTATCTATGAATATATTTCTATTTTAAATGTTTATATTTGTAAATGTATATGTTATCACAGATTGCCAAATTATAAAGATTTGCATAAATGTTTATCTATAATGATAAAGATGTATGTGCTGTCTCCAGCCCACCCCTCTTCCCTGAGGTCTAGACCCAAATTTTCACTATGCAGTGGACCTCTCCCCAGGTATCCTGTAGTATATTAGATTCCAATAGTCCAAGATCGAGTCCATCATTTTGTCTCCAAAATGTACTCTTCTAAGGATAGTCCTGATCTGGTTGACAGCATGCCATCCATCAACCACCACAACAAAAAATCTAGGAGCTGTCCTCTGTTCCTCCTTTCTTCTTTATCCCAACTATTCAAATAGTTGCCAGAGCCTACAGAATCTACCTCAGAAATGTCTCTTCAAACTGTTCATTCATCCCTTCAAAAAGTGCTGTTGAGTGTGTACTAGGTCCCTTGTGGTGTTTATGTGCAGAGATTGCATGATGTGACAGAAGCCAGAAAAAATTCAAGAACAGGAAAAAAAAGGAGAAAGAAGAAAGAAAAAGAAAGAAAGAAAGAAAGAAAGAAGGAAAGAAAAGAAAGAAAAAGAAAGAAAGAAAGAAGAAAGAAAGAGAAAGAATGAAGGAAAGAAAGAAAGAAGGAAAGAAGGCAAAGAGGGAAGAAGGAAGAAAATTAGGAAAGAAGATGAGATATATTCAAATTTATGCTCTGAAGGAAATTAAACAGATATAGTGAAACATGATGAGATGCTACATCAAAAAGAAAAGAGAAGAAAGGCCTCTCTTAATAGATGATGTCTGAACAGAGACTAGAAGAAGGAAAGAAAAAAAATGTAGGAGAGAGTTCTATGCAGAGATAACAAAGCTCAGAGGAGGATGTGGCTTGGTGAGTTCAGCAAACAGGAAAACCAGGGTGGGTGGAGAACAATGGCTAAGGGGGAAGAGGTGTAGGATGACCCCAGAGAGGTAGGTGGCGTTGGGGCATGGAAAGTCTTCTATTTTATCCCTAATACCAGGGGACTCTGTTAGAGAGTTTCAAGCAGACAGTAATATGGTCTGAATTATCTTTTTTTCAGGAATGACTCTGGCTGCTATCTGGATGATGGACGGAT
Source organism: Propithecus coquereli (assembly GCF_000956105.1). Classification (NCBI taxonomy): domain Eukaryota; kingdom Metazoa; phylum Chordata; class Mammalia; order Primates; family Indriidae; genus Propithecus; species Propithecus coquereli. The sequence continues at coordinate 546,061 of NW_012139747.1, forward strand.
ATGAGAAACAAGAGTGAGAACGGGAGAAAATTGGAGGCTATTATGATCATGAAGGCTGGGAGTGGTATTGGCTTAGACTAGAATTGCTAAAGCAGATGTGGTAAAACATTGTCAGATTTGGAACATTCCTACACAGAGAACCGATGGTACTTGCCAATGGAATTGTGCGTGTTCTGCGAAGTAGGGCAGATGAGGGTGGAGAGAGAGAAAAAGGAGAATCAAGGATGACTTCATTTTGGTCCTGAGAGAATGTTCTCGCCCACCTGCCATAGTAAAGGCTCTCTATAACTCTAGCCTGGACAGAATTGCAGTGGTATCCTGGTTTCCTTTATTTATTTATTTATTTATTTTTCAGGATCCCAGTCTCCTCACTAAATCCTTCTTCAAAATTATTCTCGAGACCAGCAGTCCCCAACCTTTTTGGCACCAGGGACCGGTTTCGTGGAAGACAATTTTTCCACGGGTGGTGGGGGAGGAAGGCAGGAAGGGGCGGGATGTAGAGTTGAGGCAGGGTGGTGGTGGGAGGTGGAGCTTAGGCGGTGATGCTGACCCTGTTTTCCTACAGGCCACAGACTGGTACTGGGCCATGGCCTCGGGGTTGGGGATCACAGTTCTAGATTATCCCGTGAGTCTCAAAATCATTTCACTTGAAAACTGAATCAGTCAAGATCTAGTTAAGGAAAAAGAATCCACACTAAGTATGGTCAGAGAGTATTTAATAAAGAGGACCTGTAACCCTGATTGGAAAGCAGAAAGAACACAGAGGAGACACTGAGTTAAAACCTGATATTAGCAATTTCAAACTTATCACAACTTCTAGGGTCAAGGTAATCTGGAGAATTAATAATCGAAAAATGCAGTTACTCCCCTGAAGGGTGAGATAAACAGAGGGGAAAAGTGAGGTGCCTAGGATCTTGGAGCTTGCAGAGGCTCCTAAATTCCCTAGATTCCAGATTTATTATTCCCTTAACCAATCAGGTTTATTTTAGAACCAAGTCACCTTTGTGTATGTCATTTACTCTATTTGAAATTTTACTGACCCTGCCCAGGAAACAGCTCTGGAAAGACACCCTCAATTTCTTCAAGCAAAGTAAATCACACCCTCTTCTTGGACAGTTTCATGTTTCCATAGCTCTATGTCAACATGGATCATATTGGATTGTCATGTATCTATTTACAGAGCTGTCTCACCCACAGGACTATGATTCTTTGCAGGTAAGAATTATGTCTTGACAACTTCCCAGCACTCCTCTGGAGATGTGTGTTGAATCAATAGTAGCCATGGACAAGCTAAAGGATACATTCTGATATTTAGACAATTTTTTTAAGTTTCAAATTGAAGTACAAAATCAAATACTACTCACTTCATTGTACAAAAAGGATACACAATAATTGGTGGTCATCTTACATGTATGATATCTTTATCAGTTACTTTTTGTGCAATTAAAAAAAATTCTGAAACTTAGTAGTTAGCCCAGCATCATAAGGGTCAACAGTTTTGGCTGGGCTCAGCTGGGTGGTCATTCCTCTGGTCTCACTCAGCTTGCTCATGCATCTCTGATCAGTGGCAGGTGGGATCAGAGCTGGCTAGTCTAAGAAAGCCCATCTCTGCTGTATGTGGCACCTCACATCCAACAGGCCAGTCTGAGCATGATAATGGAGCAGGGCTCAAGAACTATGCTTACACTAGTTCACCATCATTTCTGATGCAATCTGTTGGACAAAAATAACCATGAGGCCAGAAAAAACTCAAGAGATGGAGACATAGATCTCATCTTTTATCAGGAGGAGATTCAGTCCTGATGACAGTGTGCCAATTCCAAGCCTTAGCCTCAAGAAGCCTTGCACACTTGTCATCACCATGACTGACAGCCTGGACTAAACTGTGAGGAAATTAATGATGTGACCACAAGACAGAGAGTACAGTTGTCCCAGCTGACACCATCCTAGACCAGTTTACAACTACTCACTCTCCAAACATGAAGGAGAATGCAGCAAAGATCAGCAGAGCTGCTGAGCAATCTACAGCTAACTCCAGACACACAAGTTAGCTAAGCCAAGACCAGAAAAGTAATAACAAATTCTTACTATTTGTGAGCCACTGAGTTTGGGGACAATTTGTTATGCATCAATAGCTAACTGATAGGGAGCTTATTACCAACCTGCCATAATATTGATAGTAATCTCTACGTTGATCTGAAGTAATCTTGAGGGTTTTTAAAATTTATTTATTCTTGAAGGTGTCTCCTCAAGTCACTCATTTGTACACATTGTCTCTCTCTTTCTTTCTCCACCTTCCAATGTCCAGTGGTAAGTTTTTGCAGTCATCGCCAGGGTCATGAATCCATACAGCCTGCGGCCAGGATCAGTTATGTTACCTGTCTTCAGTAAAGAGAGTGGGCAGAGCACAGCCTCCACAGTCAGATGGATTCAGGTTTAATCCTGGTTCTGACACTGACCCATAGTGGATCTTTGGCAATTTCTTTGACTCTTCTGAGCCTTAGTTTCCTCATCTGTAAGATGAGGACATGATGCAAACTCAGGACCCCCCTATAACACTGTCCTGGTTGTGTATGGTACAATTCCAAATGTCACCAGCTGTTGTTCTTCAGTATATAACCTGCATGGCTGGACACAGTAGCCATAGGTTGTTTGGGGTAAATATGAGGTGGCTAGGATGCAGTAGGTACTTAATAAAGGTTAGCTCTTCTCTCTTCTGTCTCCCAACTCCTGAACATAATATTAAAACCTGGAATCCAGGAATTGCCTAATTATGGGCCATGAGCCAAATCTGGCCCAGAGTCTGTTTTTGTAAATAAAGTTTCATTGGAAAACATCCACACTCGTGTCAATGGCTGCTTCTGCTCCTCCAATGGCAGAGATAAGTAGTTATAAACAGTCCATTTAGGTCCACAAAGCCCAAAATATTTATGATCTGGCCCTATACGCAAAAGTTTTCAGATGAAGCTCTAACAGTACCTTTAACTTTTATTGCACTTAAGAATCATCTGCAGAGCTTCTTTAAAATACAGATTCTCGAATCTCACCTGCCAGAGATTCCTGATCAATAGAGCTGGGTGAGGCCTGGGAATCTGCATTTACAAGAAGCACCCAGGTAATGCTGACACTGCCAGTTTAGGGACCACATTTGAAGTATCACTGCTCTAACCATCTGAGGTAACTTAATTGCATTAAATCCTCATTTTTAAAATGGCAAGATATGAATCAATTAAAACCCATGCAGACAAACTGAACCTACTTTATGAAAAAACTCAAAATTGTGCTATCGGAATTGACTAATTAACGACTGCAAGCCGTTTTAAGCCCAATGTGCCCTACAGATAATTCATGTTTATTCACAGGAGGGAAAAGTTAATTTAGGCCAAGGACAGCAATCACCAGCCAAAGTCAGAAACCTAAACGCAAAAACAAAATAAGGAATATATATTAGGCTTTAATTATTAGCCTGTGTACAAAATGAAAAATCCATCTAAAGGTTTTCTTAAATTAGAAAGTTTTACCCTCCTAATTAAGCCATTTGTCCAATTCCCTCTAAAACATCTAATAATGGTGTACTCGGTGACAACCACATACTCCATAGCTCAAAATAATTTATATTTTCCCCACTAATAATAGATCACAGATGATCTCTTGACAGTCTTAAACATTTCAAACTGATTACTAACAAAGCAGCTTACTTAAGACACACCAGGTCAGATCTGTTGTGATCTAATTAATGATATTTGAAAATCATTCTACAATGAGCCTTTATAAATTATTATAATTAAGCTGGTTGTTACGAGCTTGCCCTTCTTGGTCCCTAATTTAATTTCCTTCAATGATTTCTTTCTTCTCCCCATCTTTCTACTTCAATGCTTAAAATAAAAAGGGCAAATCACTTCCTTTTAAAGTTGCATAATGTACCCTCATTTTATCTTCATCATTTAAATCACACTCCTTTTATTAGTAGAAAAATGACCTGAATATTATTTTGAGTCTATTTTAAATATGGAATAAGCCTCAGAGAGAAGACTCTTAAAAAGCTAAGGGAGAGTTTGTGGTCATATTTGTGTCCAGTTCAAAGACATGAAGTTAAAAGTAAATGCTAGTGGCCAGGCGCGGTGGCTCACACCTGTAATCCTAGCACTCTGGGAGGCCGAGGCGGGCAGATTGTTTGAGCTCAGGAGTTCAAAACCAGCCTGAGGAAGAGTGAGACCCGTCTCTACTAAAAATAGGAAGAAATTAATCGGACAACTAAAAATATATAGAAAAAATTAGCTGAGCATGGTGGCGCATGCCTGTAGTCCCAGCTACTCGGAGGCTGAGGCAGTAGGATCGCTTGAGCCCAGGAGTCTGAGGTTGCTGTGAGCTAGGATGACGCCACGGCACTCTAGCCCAGGCAACACAGTGAGACTCTGTTTCAAAAAAAAAAAAAGAAAAAAGTAAATGCTAGCTTCTGTAACATGTGGGTGGGGCCTTAGAGGGGAGACCTGGAACAGAAAACCCACACACTCCAGGTGCAGATTCAAAGATTTATGAGCTGTTACAACTAAACACACAACCACAAACTCTAATGGAATTGCCTTTAGATCTTATAATGTGTTCCTGAAATAAATTCCCTATGCCAGATGAGGTATTAAAGTAAAGAAGATGAGCTTTGGGTAAAGAAAAATCAGGTTTATATCCAGGTCCTACCTCCCTCTTTTTCTTTTCTTCTCCTCTTTCTCCTTCCTCTCTCCTTTCTTCCTTCCTCCCTTTCTTCTCTTCTTCCTTCTATGAAAGTTGATCATAAGAATTGGGTCGCTCTTGTCACATTCAACTAAAACAGAGTTAAGAAGCCAGAGAGAAAAAGCACTCAGGACACATAACTTTGCTTCAAGAGTATAATTCTCTACAAGCCTGCATGCTGAAATTGCCTTCTGTAACCCAAGACTAGTTTTATCTAATGGCTACTGAAACAACCTGCTGCAGCTCTTAAGACTAGTTTTACCCACTGCTGTCACTCACCAATCAGAGCTTGCCAGCTCCTCCAAAACTCTACTATTGCCAATGAGCTTTCTCAAAGAGCAATAGGTAGTATTTCTGCATTTTATAAAACCTCTAACCTCGTCTTTGTTTTTCGAACATACAGAAGACCACTAGGTCTGCAGGTGTGCCTGGAATTACAATTCTTTCCTCCCAAATAAAACATTAAATGTAGAGATTCATTTCTACTTATTTTACTTTGACAATTCCTTCCTTCCTTCCTCTCTCCCTCCCTTCCTTCCTTCTTCCTTTCTTTTGGCTATAATTCCTTGAGTAGTTTTCCTAATTTATTAGAGTTACAGCTTTTTCCCTTGTAAAACAGAGACTGGAAAATTCCTACCACATAGGTTTCACAAGCTCCGTTAGGATCATGGTTTGACTGAAACAATTGTCTGTAATTTTATTTTTTTTCTTGCTGCTTTTCCACATTGTTCAAATCTTATACAATGCACATGCATTTCCAGAATAAACTCGAGAGGCAATATATAGCATAGTATTAATATTTAGGAGCGTGGACCTTTTCAGAATGCCTAGGTTTAAATTTTTGCTCCACTGATTACTAGTTGTGTGACATTAGGTAAATTAAATAATCTTTCTATGTCTAATTTCTCAGGGTGTAAAATGGAAATAAAATAAGTATCCTACCTCATTAGGATTTTTGAGGATTAAATTTATTAAACTTCATGAAAAGCTTATGGAAAATGCTCAATAAGTATTAATTATCATCATCATTATTTGGTGATTATAAAATAGGATGCTATTCATTTAATCTCTTTGTCTTTGGCATCTGTGATGATCTGAATGTTTGCATCCCCCAAAATTCATATGTTGAAATCCTAAGCCCAAAAGGGGATAGTATAAGGAGGTAGGGATATTGGGGAGGTGATTAGATCTTAAGGGTAGAACGCTCACAATGGGATTAGCACCCTTATAAAATAAACCCAAGGGAGTTCATTCACCCCTTCTGCCAAGTGAGGACACAGCAAGAAGTTGGCAGTGCTCAACCTGGAAGAAAGCCCTCACTAGAACCTGACAGTGCTGGCACACTGATCTTGGACTTCCCATCCTCCAGGACTGTGAGAAAATAAACTTTTGCTGTTCATAATCTACTCGGTTTATGATATTTTGTTATAGCAGCCTGAAGGGACTAAGATAGCACCTATCTTACCATAATGTAGAACCCAATTTTTATTGACTATGATCTCTATATCCTGGATATTCACATTTATATTCTTTTCATAATGCAAATAGAGTTTGGTTTGATAGATGATCCAGCTTTTTGGAATCACCTCCCAAACGAACATTTGCCTTTGAATCCCTGTCTCTGGGTCTGTTTGCTTCTGGGAAATATCAGACTAAGATATATATTTAATGCTGAGAATGTTAAATTAAAGGAAGCATGGATAAATCTAAAATTCATAGCAAAAGGAAGAAGTAGAACAGAATTCAGTGGAATAAAACAAGTATTACTCAACTCTGAAAAACAGAGTTTGAAGGCAAGAATGGGCTTGTTAACTAGGTCTCTGCATGCAAGGAAAGGCAGGCTGGTATCAATCTTGATCTTATTAGTGGTTCAGATATAAACTAGCTACAAAGATTACAGTGATTGGAAATATCTTCAAGACTTTTCTTGAGTACACTTGGTACTATTTTGAATTTAAAAAAACAAAATCACACAAGCAGGGGATGTGAATAGGAAATTCACAATAGCAAAAGAGAGGAGTTAATCTGTAGAAGTTATGAGAAACACATAAATTTATCATAAATGTGAAAGTCTTTAAAAACAAATGCCCATTTTTTTCTGGCAGTATTGAAAATTATGAAACAAGATAGACTCTCTTAGTGAAAACAATTTAAAATGTTAAGTAAAATATAAATAATATTTTTAAGTGCAAGCATGAGTGGATAAGAAGGTGTGGACTTCTCAGAGGCCAAACACTGGTTGAGATGAGGAAACCAGACAGACCAGCAGCATCAAAGCCAACTTCAGGCTAAGGGCATTTGCCACGTCCAAGGGACCTTGAGTTATGGTGGCTTTCAAAGTCTGGTTGGGGAATGAGGTTGGTTAGAATCTGGAGACAAGACCAGAAGTCACCCATATGCAATGGGGTCCACCACAAAGGGCTATGCTCAGAGGAAAGATACACAGAAAGAAAAAAAATATTTTTGCTGCCTACCCTCTCCAAAGCCTTCGATGCTTCACACTACATGGATTTGCAAGAAATGCTGATCATTTCAGACCTTGGCATTGGGTGGAAAAAATATATATATCCCCTGAGATTATAGTCATTAGATGTTATTTTCACAGGTTTGTAATCCAATTCATGTTACCTTACCTGTATGATCTGAAAAACCTCAAGCTGAGAATTTAGCTTAAAGTTGTGTTTTTAGGTTAAGATTAGTTTTAATATATAAACCCTGAAATGTCAGTGACTAAGGACAACTAACATTTATTTCTTGCTTACACCACATTCCATGGCACAGGTTGGGGATTGGAGGTGAGGAGCTCTCTAACAGAGGCCCTCTGTCTTCATTACGTGGTTCACAGGGCTTCCCTGAGCATCCGCATCTTCCTGTCAGTCAGGGGAGGAGGAGGTGTGTGGGAATGTTTAGGAGTAAATGTGGTAGAGCATTAAAAACAGCACCTACTGGTCGTGATGGTAGGCACCTGCAGTCCTTGCTACTCAGGAGGCTGAAGTAGGATTGCTTGAGCCCAGGAGTTTGATGCTGTAGTGAGCTGTGGTCATGCCACTGAACTCCTGCCTGGGTAACAGAGTGAGAGCCTGCCTCTCAAAAAAAAAAAAAAGAAAAGACCCTCCCCTCAATGAATCATGTCTCCTTTGCACCCATACTACCCTTGCAATGCGACTTTGAATAGGTGGAGGCTACTTTCCCACCCCTTTAATCTGGGTTGGATTTATGACTAGGATTAGCAATAGAATGTGGTGGAAGTAACATTACAAAACTTCTGAGCTCAAGACTTAAGAGGGCTGGCAGCATCTACATTTTCCCTGTTGGAGCCCAACTGTCATGTAAGGATGTTCAGGCAATCCTGCTGGAGAAAGAGGACATGTAGAGGTCACAGGGGATGGGACATCACATAGCAAGACAGGCCACTAAGGAGAATAGCAGCGCCTGGCTCACAGTGAGCACCAAGCCCCCATGCATGAGAGAAACCATGTTGGTCTTTCCAGCCCAAGGCACCTTACAGCTTATTGTAGTCACGACACGGAGCCCAGGCAAGAACAGCAAAGTACTGCCCAGTTCAACTGACTATTGAAATAAATAATAAAACAGATGCTGTCTTAAGGCACTAGGTCCTGGAGGTTGTTTGCAACAGAGCAGTAAGTAACCAAAATGGGTATTCATTCAGAGGTGAGGTTTTTATGGGCCAGGTTTGGAAGTGGGTGCAGCACTCCTCTTATATCCCATTGACGAGAACCCAGGCACAAGGTCACACCCAACTCCAAGAGGGGCTGGGAAATGTCATCTAGCTATGTATCCAGGAAGAAGAAGGAAATGATTTGGTGGACAACTAACCTGTAGAAATGTTCTTTATTGGATAGTTCCCATGCACTTAAAATAGGCAAAAACAGTGTCTGAAGAAATTTACCTTTACTCCAAACTTCGAAGAATTATCTCCAAATGAAGAAAAGGGAGACTTAATTCTAGCTATTACAGCTATTTCAAAAGAACACGGAAGAATGTTATCGCCCCCCAAAATTCAAAATCTACAACTCCTATAAATATGAGGCATCAACACTGAGTCAAGAGTAATAGGAAATCTGAGTGGCCTTATAACCATGAAAGATAAGGAATCAGCACTTTTAAAGCTTCTCCACAAAGAAAATCTCAGATCTTAACAAATTTGCAGGCAAGTTCCAACAAACATTAAAGGAAATAATAGTTTCAATATTACTCATACTCTTCTAGAGGATGGCAAAAGAAAGAACATTCCCTAACATTTTATGAAGCTAGTGTAATCAGGACACAAGAACCAAACAAAAAAAGATCCAGGGAATGGAAATTTACAGAAAATCCTCACTAGCAAACATGGGCATAAAAATCTGAAAGAAAATTTTAGCATACTGAATTTCATAGCGTATAAAAAGGCTATATCATAGTCAAGCTGGATTTGTCCCAGGAATGTGAGATGGGTTTAAACAAATTTATAATGAAATTCACTGTATTAACAGATTAAAAGAGTCTGGTTTCAGTTTGACATATAAGGAGCTTGGAAGTTATCATTCATTTTGACAATATGTAAAAAGCTAAACAAACTGAAAATCAAAAGCTTTTTGACTTAGATGCATC
>NW_012139747.1:558164-559199 GCF_000956105.1 Propithecus coquereli
AAAAAAGAAACAAGAAATTGTGTTAAGTTGATAAACAGTATCAGAAAGAAAAAAGAAAAAAGAAAGAAAGAAAGAAAGAAAAGTCTATGGCAAGCATCTAATTTTATATGCAAATTTTAAACTTTAAGAACAAGAAAAAGAAATAAAAAAGTTTTCTGTGACAACTTCTATTCAGTATTACCCAGTGAAGTAAGATAAGAAAGAGAACCATAAAGCATAACTATTGGGAAGAAAAAAATAGAGCAGTCATAATTCAAAGCTAATATAATTATCTATAGAAAATCCCTCCAAAATCTATGGGCATATTACTAGAATGAATAACAGAGTTCAGCAAATTTGCTGGAACAGAATCAATGTAAAAAATTTAATTGTATTTCTATAAACCATCAATACTGTAGTAGATTGAAAAATAATGTCAAAAATCATTTAAAATAAAATGTAGTACTAGCTTGTGACTTTCTATAAAAACAGTTAGCTGCAATATGGATTTTATTTTGAATCTATGTAGATCTATTTAGGCAGAATTAACATCTCAACAGTTTTGAGGCCTCTGATCCTTAAAAATTGTGTATTTTTCCTTTTACTTAGGTCTTCTCTGATTTTCCTCGTCAATATTTTGGAGATTTCATTGTACAAGTCTTAAGTATTTCATATCGTTATGCTATTATGGTAAATTTTTCCAGTTCATTTTCCAGTTGCTTATCACCAAATTCACTTATTTGTAGTTTGGGTTTTCTATAGGAATTTGATTAAAGATTGTTTAATTCTTTTGTCCTTCTTAAAATGTTCTCAGTCAAATAAATGAGTGAGCTGGTTTCAGCTGTTAAAAAAAAAACAAAACTGAAAATTCAATAAGGATAAAATAACCAAAGTTACATCTAACCAGCTGTAAATCGAAAAACATTATTTTCAATAACTCTTGGAGTAAAAACAAAAGGGAAGATTAAAGCATACAATTACAAACATTTTAGAAATTAAAGAACATTATATCAAAATCAACTGCATGGACCCAAAGCTGTCCTCAGGAAAAAAAAA
>NW_012139747.1:559249-561294 GCF_000956105.1 Propithecus coquereli
CAATTTGACTTAGATGCATCAGAGAATTGAGGTCACAGGACAAACTGCTGCCCTAAAGATTGGAGAGACAGACAGATAGATACAGAGAATCACAACTTACGGAAGCAGAGATGCATAAGTAAAAACCAAAGCAAGAAGCAGGATTGGTGTAAGAAAACATGAACTGCATGTGATGACTTGCTGGAGTCTCAGTATAGACAAACCTGAGAGTTAAAAGCTCCAAGGGGATCCAGTCTTAGGGAGTGCATGCACTTTTGTGAGTTTTACCTCCAGGAGTTCTACTAAGTTCTCATAAGAAAAGTCAGAGAAAAGTCCCCTCTGCTATCAACAGAGAGATAGGAAAAATAGCCATTTTGAAATATATTAGAGCATCCTGTTCTTAAAAAGACCTGCCCTCAAGAGAAACTATTTTACCAGAGCCTACACTACTAGGGTTTTATCAGAGCCCAACTTACCTGAGAGAGGGGAAAAACCCAACTCCAGTGACCTCTAGCCATCCTGTCCCATCTAAGTGAGAGAAAAATTGAGACGCAGTCCTGAAGTTTCCATTCCAGGGTACAGGCTCAAAAAGACTGAGACCTAATCATAGGGCTGTAGCATCCTTCCCCTCACCCCACATTTTACCACACATGCCAAAGGCCTATTTAGAGCAGTTCCTTTTATCCAATACATCATGTCTGCTTGTCAAGAAAAAATTACAAGGCACATTCAGATGTGAAAACCACAGTTTGAAGAGATAAATCAGGCACTGGACTCAGAATCAGCTATGGCAGGGACATTGGAGTTACCAGATCAGCCATTTAGAGCAACTGTGGTTAATATGCAAGGGCTCTAATGGAAGTAGAAAACATGCAAGAGCTGAAGAGTAATGGAATCAGAAAGATGGAAATTCTAAGAAAGAATGAAAAAGAAATGCTGAAGATCAAAAACACTGTAACAGAAATGAAGAATGTCTTTGATGGGCTCATTAGTAGACTGGACACAGCTGAGGAAAGAATCTCCAGCCTTGGGGATATGGCAATATAAACTTCCAAAGCTGAAAAGCAAAGACAATAATACTTAAACAAAAAAAAAAATAGAATATTCAAGAACTCTGGAATAACTAGAAAAGGTATAACATATGTGTAATGGAAATCCCAGAAGGAATATAAAGAGAGAAAGGAATGAAGGAAATATTTGAAGCAATAAGGACTAAGAATTTCCCCCAAATTAATGTCAGAGGCTAAACCACAGATCCGGGAAGCTCAGAGACAACCGAGCAGGGTAAATTGCAAAAACTACACCTAGGCCCATCATATTCAAACTGCAGAAAATCAAAAATAAAGAAAAAAGTCTTGAAAGAAGCCAAAAGAAATATTACCTTACCTATAGAGGAGTAAAGATAAAAATTACATCTAACTTCCCAGAAGCTGAACAAGCAAACAGAAGAGAATGGAATGTAATATTTACAATGTTGAGATAATAAAAGCCCACCAACCTAGAACTTTGTGTCCTGTAAAATAAACTTTCAAAAGTGAAAGAGAAGCAAAGACTTTCTCAAAAAAAAAAAAAAATTGAAACTTGTTGCCAATAGACCTGCCTTGCAAGAAATGTTAAAAGTTGTTCTTCAGAGAGAGGAAAAATGATATAGATCAGAAACTTGGATCTACATACAAGAAGTAAAAGCAGTAGAGAAGGTAGTAAAAGTAAAGGTAGAAAAAAACAGATTAAAAGAGATGAAATATTTAAATCATCTTAACAGATGTAGAAAGGATATTGCATGAAATTAAGCTCACATTCATTATATTTGTTTTAAAAAAAAACTCTTGGGCTAGGCACGGTAGCTCACTCCTATAATCCCAAGCACAATGGGCTCCCAAAGAAGAAGGATCGCTTGAAGCCAGGAGTTGGAGACCAGTTGGGGCAACATAGCTGGATGCCCGTCTCTACAAAATGATAGTAAAAATAAGTTGGACATAATGGCATGTGCCTGTAGTCCTAGCTACTTGGGAGGTTGAGACTGGAGGATGACTTGAGCCCAGGAGTTCGAGGTTGCTATGAGCACA
>NW_012139747.1:564164-593437 GCF_000956105.1 Propithecus coquereli
GTTTCAAAGACAGCCTTTATTCATTCCAATTTGTCTTTCTTCCCCATGCCTTCACTGAAATTGTTGTTCTGTCAGGAATGGTCACAAATCCAAGGATTATTTGTTCATACTTCATCAAATACAAACCTCAGCCCCATTTGGAACTGTCAACTGTTCCCTTCTTCTTAAAACACTATCTTCCCTTTGTTTTCAGCAAACCATACGTTTCTGGTTTTCCACCTACCTCTTGAGATTCTCCTTTTCCGTGTTCATTGTGGATTCATTCTCCTTTCCCCAGTCAGTAAATGTGGTGGTCCACAAGGCTCTCGTCCCTCAAGTCTTATGCTCAATTTTAATGACTACCTTCAGGCAAATGCCTCAGAGAGAGTTTTAGCATCAATTCAGGTCATCTCTCTGACCACCAGACCCAGATATGCAAATGCCTTTCTTCTCCCTTGCATAACCACTTGGATATCTCCAAATACCTTCAAACTCAAAATCTTGGAGAATGTTGTCCTAGCCAAGTTAACAACAATAACAAAACAGAATTTTTCTGACCAACTGACTATAAATCAAGGGTTCCCACAACCCCCTCCTCGTGTTCAATAATTTGCTATAATGGCTCATAAAACTCACAGAAACAATTTACTGACATTTACCAGTTTTTTATAAAAGACATTATAAAGGACACAGATGAACAGCTAGAAGACTAGGTACATAGGACAAGGTCTGAAAGGGTCCTGAGAGCAGGGTCCTCTGTCTCCATGGGGTCAAGGTATGCCACCTTCCTGGTACAAAGTTGCATATACCAACCTGGAAGTTCTCTGAACTCCATCGTTTAGAGTTTTTTTATAGAGGCTTTATTATGTAGGCATGGCTGATTAAATCATTGACTATTGGTGATTAGGTCAATATCCAACCTCTCTCCCCTCCCCAGAGTTCAGAAGATGGGGTTGACAGCTCTAACTTTGTAATCATGCCTTGGTCTTTCTGGTAACCAGCCCCTATCCTAAAGCTATCTAGGGACCCTGGCTACCAGTCACCTCATTAACATGCAAGAAGACACTCTTATTCCTCCAGAGATTCTAAGGGTCTTAGAAATTCTTCTGTCAGGAACCAGGGACTAAGACCAAATATTATAGCGAAAGATGCTCCTGGCACCTCATCCCTCAGAAAAATCACATGGGTTTTAGAAGCTCTGTGCCAGGAACCCAGCAGAGATCAAATATATATTTCTTATTATGTCACACTAAGTCAGTTCTAAATCAAATTGGCATACCGTTAAAATAGAAGAGCCTAACCCTTCTGACTGCACTGAAATTTGCCTGTGAAGTATTGCATATGCCTGAGGTAGATTGCACACCAGCAATATTAGGGGAAAAAATGAGCTGGTATTAGTGGGATTTATAAATTAATATTAACAAATTTCTCACTCACAAAGCAGATTCCACTGGTACCAAGTTTGAGAAGGATCCCCATCAGGAACATGGGAAGGTGTGTGAAATTCCACGCAACCCTCAGTCCCCATGCTTTATCCATCACCAAGTTCTGTAGCTTGTTCTACTTCTGGAGGCTTCTTGCTCCTTCAGTCTCCAGCGAGCCTTTTATTCCACTCTCAGCTCATAATTCACGTCTTCCACTGCCAAAACTGAAGTACCCTAAAATTCTCTTCAAGTTCCCACCACATCAACAAATCTAGAAGCAAAGGGGCTCATGTGTCCTGGTTTCTTTTCTGTTAGTTGTAGATGAAATTTCTCCTCCTCTCATCTAAGATAAACCCTCTGCTTGAGCACTGGGGTTATCACAATTTCACTCTCTCTCCTGCATCCTGTCTCTATGCTTCTCTCTACTGAATCATTCCTTTTAACATTCAAACATACTGTAGTTTCTCCCACCTTCAAAATGTCTTCTGGACCCCATTTTCCCTTCCAGGTAGCACTTCAATTTTGTTCTCCTTTGCACTAAAACTTTGTGAAAAATATATTCTCTACTCTCCCTCTATACTGCCTCCAATTTCTCTTCTTTCTCCCTTGAGCCATAAGAATTAGACACTCACCCCCACTATGGCAACGAAACTGCTATGATAAACATCATCTCTGATGTAGAGTTTAGGAAGCAGAGCAGAGGGACGTCAAAAAAGACATGCCAGTGAAGGAGGAGGAAAACCAGGACAGTGTGCTGTCCTGGAAACCAAGGAAGGAAAGTAATTCAAAAGGAAGAAAATGATTGCCTGATTCAAATGCCACTGAAGGTAGAATAAGATGAGGACTGAGAAGTGACTACTGGACGGGGCAACCTGGAGGTCATTGGGGACCTTGATGAGAGTGGGTTCCACAGAGACACTGGAAAGGAAACCTTAATGGAGGGGGTTCAAAGAGAATGGGAAGTGAGGAGTGTGACCAAGCCGACCTCCAGGTTCAGTGATAGTCTGGGAGTACTCACAGGACTCAGTGTGTAGTTGTGTGCACAGCTATGATTTATTGCAGTGGAAGAATACAAAACAAAGTCAGCAAACAGGAAAGGTGCACGGGGTGAAGTCTGAGAGAAAACCAAGCACAAGCTTCCAAATATTCTCTCCCAGTGGAATCACACAGTTGTTTAATTCCTCCAACAACGAGTTCTCAGGAATTTTGCCAACTAGGGGAGCTCATCAGAGACTCAGAACTGAGAGTTTTTATCTGGGCCTGGTTACTTAGGCAGCCTCTACTGACGTGTACCAAAATTCCAGACTCCCAGAGTGAAAGCAGGTGATCCCCATGAACCGTATCATTTGTGTGGACAGTTTGGATGCAACAAGCCACTCTTATAGTTAATGATGGTGGAGACCCTCCCCCAAATTCAACTTCCCTTGTAAGCAGATCTTTCATGCTGGGCTTCCTATGTTAACTCTTTTCCTGCAGAAGGAGAGTGTCAGCAAATAGAGACTATTCCTTTGATGAATAAAGGAACAAGAGAAATCAGATGAAAGTGGGAAGGATTATAGAATGTTAAAGGATTTTATTTTTTTATTTTATCTTGTTTTTAAGATGAGTGAGGTTATAGGATGTTTGAATGCTGACAGGAATGGTATAGTATGGAGAGGAAATTTGATGATGAAGCAGACAGAGGGGTCATCATATGAGTGATTATAATTGTCAATGGATATAATAAACATATGTCTGTTTTAGTTATAAATTGTTTTAGCAAGAGAGTTCAATATGATCACACCAAATATGATTAAATATGCAAAATCAATAGCTCTCCTATTTCAAAAATCTGAGGAAGAAGGAAACATCCCATTCACAGTATCATTAGGAAAAATATACCTATTTGATATATGAAGAACTTTTATGGAAAACACTATAAAATGTCACTGATAGGCATAAAATAGACAAGAATAAATAGAGAAACATATCAATGAATATTCTCAGAAAGGCTAAATATTATAACAGAGTATTTTCTCCTTATTTTAATCAAATATACTCATTCAAATCAAAACTAATTTCACAGGGAAGGAATTTAAAAGAACAATTTAAAAACTTTTTATTAACTGATTTACCCTCCAGTTATCTGAATAGAATTATTGATCCACACCAAAAACCTAATTGGATTTTATAGGAGTAAAAAGTAAGTACTGCATTTTTTTCTTAATATTATTTATTCTGTATTATACAAATAATACATATTAATTGTAGGGAAATTTAAAATACAAATTAAAAAATTTTAAACATAAACAACCATCTGCACATGTAAGAAACAGAGACAGCCACCCACTCTTAACATTTTATTGCCTATTCTTCTGGGCTTTCTTACGCTTGAGTCCTTGATTTGCATGGTTCCATATGCAAAACTTTTAGTTACTAGTTCACTTCTAACCCAGTCCCCCGACAAGATGGCTCAAGTTGCAGTTACCATGTTATATTAACTGTGAGTAATTGAGTCAAAGTTACGAGGACAAAAATAATTAAGTAAATAAAAACAAATGTAATTGCATAACCTACAAACTTTGCTTCTAGCTCCTCTGTCCACCAATCCCTTTGCAAATAATACACGTGTCATGATCAGCAGCCAATGATGTCGCTTCTTTCAAATCTGTCGGTGTTTGGTCACTGTACATTTGTTATACAGTTCACACACAGACAACAAATCTTGTAGCTGTGTTGCCCCAGTGATAAACCTATACAACATTTTATAAAAATGGATAATTGAAAGAGGGAATTGGCCAAAAAAGTGAAAGTCCAGCAAAAAGAACAAAAACAAACAAACAAACAAAAAACAAAAAGTGATCATGTTCAAAGTGAAATTCAAATAGAATGTAAATGGAATTATAGAAGAAATAGCAGACTGTGAGAATGTTAACATTGCTAATATTAGGGAGGAGCTTAGTCAAGGCGAACTTAGAGACATAAATGAGGAATGTTGTTGTGACAAAAAGAATGAAGATGGCTCAGAAGAAGTGATGCCAGTAAAAAAAAAATCTTTCCATTAAAGAAACTCTCAGAGATATTTCAAGACATTCAAAGTGCAAAGGATATGTTGGAAGCTGGCCCAAACTTAAAAGGGAGTATGACGATTGGCCAAGGCATAGAAGAGATGCTCGCTTCATATTGTAAGTTATATGACTAGAAGGCAAGCACTATTCAAACTACTCTTGATAACTTTTTATTAAGAAGTAAACATTTTAATTAACAATGCTTCTAATGGTTTATATTAGAGTGCATTAAATAGATAGAGTGATACAATACATAATGACATTTCAGTCAACAATGGACCACATATGTGATGGTGGTCCTACAGGATTACACTGGAGCTGAAAAATTCCTATTACCTAGTGACATTGTAGCCATAATACTATCAAAGCTCAACACATTAACTTTTCCATATTTAGATATATTTAGATATACAAGTACTTATGCATTATAGCTGCCTAAGTATTCAATACAATAACATGCTGTACAGGTTTATAGCCTAAGAGCAATAGACTATACCATAAAGCTGAAGCGTGTAGTATGCTATACCATCTAGGTTTATGTAAGCACACTCTGTGGTGTTCGAACTACTATAAGATTGCCTAACAAGGCATTTCTCTGAAAGTATCTTTGTTGTTAAGTCACTCATGGCTATATTAGTTTTATTGTTTTTTTCATTTTTGTATACATTTAGATAGTAAGAAACAGCTTGCATGGTCATTTTTATAATCTCACATTACTATGCCAACCAAGGGTTGCCAGTATATGGTATATTCTTTTTTTAATTCTCTCTTCTCTCTCCCTCTCTCTCCCCTTCTCCTCTGCATCTCCTAACTGTCTCATATCAGTATATGAACTTTAACAAAAATGGGACCATAATAAAAATATTGTTTCGAATCCTATTTTTTTTGTTTCACATATAATACATTACTTCCCTATCAACAAATAAAAAAATACATCATTTTATATTTAGTGAATGTAAAATTCACTAAAAAGCCCACTGACTGGCTGTGCCAACACACCTCCAACTATTCTCCTATTAACAAACATTAAAGTTGCTGCTTTTGCTTTAATGTTACGAGCAGAGCTGCAACAAGCTTCCTAGAAGCCCAATTGCTGAATCAAAGCATATATTTGTGCATTTTTATTAATAATTTGATACATACTACTGAATATATTACTGAACTGAGTTTCCAAAAGTTACCCCAATTTATACTTCCAGGAGTGAAGGAGAGCCCAATACTCAAAATATTTATCAAAAGTGGATATTTTTAATTTTTCATCAGAAAAATTTGCTGAACTGATAAGTAATTTCTTTTGCATTTTTTTATTGAATTGTTGAACTGAATTAAATTTGTATTGGAGCACAATATTAATAACATATCATGGCAAATTTCTATTTTATATTAGGAAGCATAAAATTTTAGGTCATATTGTTTAGAGATATATTTAAAGAAGCTTTTTTGCAATTCTCTATAGACTACTGTTGTATGGCAAATGCTATCTCAATCTTCACAGACTAGAGAACAGAGGCTACACTAAGAATGCAAGTTTTGGATTCTGTTTATTGTTCTTTTTACTGACCTGTTTGCCATAGATGTTTATGTTTTCATAATAATCCACCTGGTAATCTTTGTTTGCTAAAGATGCTTCCAACATTGGGATCCCCAGAAAACAAAACAGGGATTAACATATTGATTATGATGTGGACTTTCTATCAAGAGTATAAACATAACTTAACACTGACAATGGACAGAGGGAAGAAGAAAATTCAAGTTACAATAAGTTAAAAGTAAGCAATAAATCAAATTTATTTCAATATCAAAGGGTTAATTATAAACTTTAATATAATAATAACTTCAAAGTTTAGCAATAATTTCACAGTTTATTCTGTTACACGATGATGTTTTTGTTATTTATGAGGTTTGGCTGGCATAGTAGTTTTTTAATAGTTGACAAAATTTTAATACTGGGAGTGTTCAAGTTTCCAATTTTTCTCAAATCCTGAGAAGGTCTGATAAAATGAGACCTCTCATTCCCACATGGCAACTATAGACAGAGACAGAGAAGTAACTGCTTCCTTTACAAAAGGACAAATTTCATAGTCTCTAGCTCACCTTCTTTATTCATTTCTATTGCCTGCCTGCCCTTTGCTTAAGAAAATAAATCAATCTTAAATTTCCTTATAAATTTATATTACTAGGAGAAAGAAATGAAAACTCGTTATGGACACTGATTAGCATATCAATTATACTTCAAAGAGATAGCAAATAAGCTTATCATTCTCTTTAGACATTTTATTTCAGGAAATGATTTTTTTTTTCCCTTTAACATTGTTCTGCTAAGTTCTTTCCAACTACCTGCCCAAACAGATGACCTAATGCTGAAACACCCTGAGTTAACGCACCATTTAGGGGTTGTGTAGATTTCCACAGAATTTTCCATGATCCTAATAGAAGCACTTACCAGACTCGATGTCTGTGGGATCTGCTTTGTAGCTGAGAAACTTCATCCTTTTATTTGTCAGCCCCACAAATACCAGTTCACATCTTCCTGAGAAAGTGTGTATGTAATCTGCCCAAAATCACTCTCAGTATTTTGTAGGTAAATGTCAATGTCCTAGGAGAAGGGCTCTGTCCTTCTACTCTAATTGTAAATTATTTGCTTGAGAATTGACTTGGCTCTGAAAAAATTCT
The DNA here is from genome assembly GCF_000956105.1 of Propithecus coquereli. Taxonomy (NCBI): domain Eukaryota; kingdom Metazoa; phylum Chordata; class Mammalia; order Primates; family Indriidae; genus Propithecus; species Propithecus coquereli. The sequence goes on from NW_012139747.1 coordinate 571,288, forward strand.
CAAAATATGTGTTTTAGACAAGTAAATAAGCTTGTAGTCCTTATTCCTTTTGACTCAAAAAGTACTCTTTAAATTCCCAAAGGAAAAAAAAAATAAAGGCAAGGTAAAAAATATGCATATAATCAGAAATTGGGAGGATTATCCTCCTCCAATTCCCCTCAGTCTTGCTGAAGGGGGACTCTTCATGCCCAGGCACAGAACACACTCTTGGAGCTGTGCCAGATTTCTGGGATCCCTTTTCTCCCCCAGGTTCTGTGTCCTCCTCCTCTTCCTCCTCCTCCTGCTGCTATTCTTTCTCTTCTTTTTCTCCTTCCTTTCCTCTTTCTCCTCCTCCTTCCTCTTCCTCTTTTTTCCCCTCCTTCTCTCCCCCCAGCACCCCCCTTCTCCTTCTTTTTCTTGAAATGAGGACAACTTAGGTTGATTCCCATACCTTCTTACAAAAACATCACCATGAATTCCAAAAACATATAGAATCGGTGTGTTGTTTTAGCCAACTCAAATTTCACAAGTTGCAGTTACTGTCAGTGTCATGATTTTCTGAAAGGATGAAAAATACTTGGTAAAGCTCTGGAAATAACAAAGTACAGTATTAACACACGCTATCACTCCATACAAATGAAAATTACTCTGTGCTAAAACTGTGCAAAACATATATTATAATTTGTGTTTCTGTGTCAAATGGGGTTAGCTTCTTGGCTAAGATAAGTGGCTTTTTCACCTCAATGAATGTCTGATAGAATATTTGATCATCATGCTATTGATATTTGGGGTATTTTTCACTGTGTGAGAATGCCCTGTACATCTTTTACTGTGGCCATTCAAATGACAGTACTACTTCCCTCTCTTTTGACAACCAAAATGCCTCCCAAATTTTTCAAAACATAGCCTAGGGCTGGGAAATATTCCTCTATTGAGAATTATTGCCCTAGACTTCATCATCAACAATAGATGAAAACACTCTATCATCTCAGTTTCAAGGGTTCCACTCTTCCAATGCACACATCCTCTCTCCAGTCCATTCCCTACCACCCTAACACTGACAATTCTTTAACTCCAATGAGACCTACAAACCAGTAGCCCCATTGCCTCTTCCCTGTCTTCACCTTCCTCAAGTTTTCATGTCACCCCTCACCCAGTTTAAAGTCTATTTGTGCCAGGTGTTGTGGTGCACACCTGTAGTCCCAGCTACTAGGGAGGCTGAAGCAGGAGGATCACTTGAGCCCAAGAGTTAGAGATTGCAGTGAGCTATGATCATGAGGCACTGCACTCCAGCCTGGGCAACAGAGCGAGAATGTGTGTCAAAATAAACAAACAGACAAACAAACAAACAAATAAGTCCATTTTCTTCTTAGGTTACACCTGGGAGCTCCTTCCAAGGACTGCCCTGAGCTCTGTGGCCACTTTCCCCACTCACAGAAAACCAGAAGTGCCTGGGAGAGTACATCCCCCCAGGCAGCCCGTCGTCAAAGACTGATTGGTCCCAGAGTATAAAAGCCTAGTTCCTCTGCCCCAAGGCTCCGCAAAGTCTAAGGTGTAATTTATTCTCTGGAACTCTCCCAGGAGATCAAGGTGGAGCAAGTAATCACCTGTAATCCTGTGGCTTCCTCTCCTTCCCTGACCTGCTTCACTGACTGCCTTGCTGTTCTCTGCTGGGGGGGAAGTTCCTTTGTTATAATTTGGACATGATTGATTACTCATCTCAGAGTCTGTTTCTGGAGAACCCAGCCTAAGATATTAGGAAGAATAAAACAAAAGTTCACTTGTACAAGTGGATGGCAGGACTTCAAGAGAGTTTCCAGACCTGCCGCCCTTCCGACCTTCCTGAGGAATGGTCCTGTACTGCTATGCAAAGCAGGGAAATGAATACCTGGAATCTAATCTCATGCTCTCCCAGGGTCAGTCTGCCCAGAGTTAGTCATACTCCCCCAACCATTCTTAAGGAACCACTGGGAAATATGTATGTCTCCCAAAGCAACCATCACCTGTCAAGGACAGGCGCTGTGCTGGCCCAGCAATTCCTGTAAGAAAACTCTAGAAGAACTCTAATTTTGAGTCTTATCCATTTGACAAAGATTAGAAGGAGAGAATAAAAGGTTGTTAGCTGGTTTCCCATTCAGGAAACAGAATCTGTTATGGCAATGAATAGAGGCAAGAACAATCTAGGCTTGGAATGATATCTCCCAACTCCCTAAAATGAAAGCTTATCTTAAAAATGAGAGTTTATTAATCATGTTAAATCACCCCTTTCTTGATGATCTCATAGCACATTGTGTGTTCCTTAATAAAGGCCTTATTTCTATTCTGTGACTTACTGTAGCTACTTGTTTACTAATTGTCAAGGGTCTGTATCTTCATCTCCTTTACAGATGTTCCACAGTGACTAGCTCCTTGGTCTTTCCAAAGCAATCTCTCTGTAAATGTCAATCTGTTGACTGACTTACATAGTGATGGACTGAATAGCCTTTCCATGCACCTGACATGGGCAGGCATACCTCTTTCATCCATCAAATCGATCACATTGTCCCTTTAGCACTAATGAGTGTCTATCACATCTACCCTTCTTTCTTCATCCCTGCTGGTACAGCCCAGGGGCAGACGCAGGGAATCTCCTGAACTCTTGCAATGTCATCCCTATTGTCTTCTCTGCCACTGGCCACTTCCAACTTCAGTGCATCCTCCCTATTGTGGCCTTTCTAATGCTAAAATCTGAACATGCCACTCATTTAAACCTTTAGGGCCCTCTCACACCTGTCTAACTTCATTTCCCATCACACCTATGATCCTCTTGTAAATTCTAGCATTAGTGAACAATAAATGCATAAACATGCCTCTTCTCTCAGATTCTTTCTTTCCATAGGCTATTGCCTGGGACTGGAATGTACACTCCTTGCCTATGAACCTGGGCACCTCCCCCTCCTCCCTCTAAGCTCTACAACACCTTCTCTGAAATCTCCTCACTTCTCTATAAGAAGACCCACTAGATCTCACTTCCATTTGCACATATCTCCAATATATTAATAGTGCTCCAGATATTGTAATGAAATTTCTGTTTGGAAGTTTTTTTCACCCCTAGACTGAATTTCTCCAGGGAAATGGCTATCTCTGTTCTTATTTGCATTCCTGAAACTTGGTAATAACAGGTTGAGGGAGCTATGCACAGAGAAAGTAGTCAATTCATTTTGGTTGAATGAAAGAAAAGACAACAGTTGACTAACCATTACCTTGAGAACTTCATTTATTGGGTACTTCCTAAAAATGGATAGGCCATTATAATGAAAGCTCCTGGGGGGCCTAATAAAACACAAGGCAATTTGTTAGGGCCAGAGGCTCTGAAAGCCAAGCTCACTCATCTCAGAATTTTGCTTGGCCAACCATGTAAATATAATTTTAAAAATGTACATAATAAGAATAGTGACATCTCACATGTATATATCATTTAACAGTTTTTTGTGTTAAACATTTAACGGTGTTCGTGACCTGTTTATTACATTTTAAATCATTAGAAAATTTGGGGAGAAGCTTCTTCATATAATCATACCCATGTTATTAACAACAGAACTCTGGCTTAGGAAGATTATGCAACTTGTCTAACTTTACCTAGTGTGATAGAATGTGAAAATAGCCCAATTCCTCACCCGTTTCTGTACCCAAGCCTCTAGTTTGCTAACTTTGCAGTACCTCCCATTCTGACTCTGGTTCCAGCCACACAACTTGCTTTGGTCAGTGGAATGTCAGAGTGCAATAGCAACAGAGGCTGGAAATACCCCTGCACAAGAGAGTTCACTCACTCTTGCCCTCACTATCACCATGTGAAGGATCTGTTCAGGCTAGCCTGCTGGTCCCAAGGGAATGAGGAAAAATACCTAGAACAGAGCAGCTACCTCAGTCATCCCAATTAAGGCTTTATAGACAGCTAAGAATCCAGACATGTGAGTAATCCAGACGTGTGAGTGAACACAGCCAATACTAGAAGAACTGCCCAGCTTAGACCAGACTAAATCACCAGCCCTCCGACTCATGAGCTAACTATATCTTATTGTTTTAACTCACTGAATTCAGGGGTGTTTCTTTATAAAGCACTATGGTGACATTCTGTCCAGTTAATAAAAGCAAAGCTAGGACTAGAGAAGATAATGAGTAAAATCATATTCTTATAGTATACCTCTTTATAGATATTGGCTACTCTGTAGGACATTATGGGCCTAGGCATTGAAGGTAGAACACATCCAATTGAAAGATCTCCAATTGATCTCCATTTCCTGGAGATTACCCATCTTGAGTAGCTCTGACTTCTCAGTGAGAGAGTACAGAGATGCTTGTTGACATCATAGACACCTCATGATTTTCTAGCTTCCCAATTAACCTTATTAGAAAAAAAAAATTTATAGCACATTATCCCAGGCTATCTTACACTAAGATTGAGAGTCTAATTGTGGGTGGTGAACTGTTGACGTGAGGACAGCCAGTCATGGGGAGCTAGAAGGAAGTTTTGCATGTGAGCTCTAGGATCAGAAGTGGAAGAAATGAAGAGAAGGATGGAGAGGTCACTACAGGGTGTGTCTACCAAACCCCTTCCAACAATCAGGTAGAATGAGCCCAGGGAGAGAAGAAGCTCAGGAGTCATGAGGCATGAGCTGAAGGGTGGGATTTGGACAGGATTTGGCCAGCTGTATCAGGGCAAGATTGGGGTTAAGGCAAAGGTAATGCTTGGGAGCCCAAGTGACAAAGAACCTTTCTTAGTGGAACATAAACTAGGGTTCTCATGAAATGAGAACAGAATGGAACACAGTATATGCTTTTCAGTAGCCCTGGACTTTGGCAGCAGCTGGAGTACTGGACAAAATTGCTCTTGGTGGAGGCACAGTACCCACTTAGCGGACTTGGCATCCATGACTCCTATGCAAACACTTGTCCACACACCTTGTGGGCACCAAACACTAAGGAAGCCACCAGAGACAAACTCCAGAAGAAGGTTTCTGCAGACTCAGTGGATAATCCAAAATGACTGAGTAGCTTTGGAGTGTTAAGATCCTGCATTTATGTAGGTAGGGACAAGGGATGGCAAATTTTAGTGTTAAAATCAGTGTTTAACCTACAGGCTGGTGATATCCAGAAACTCGGGTTCCATTTAAAATTAAAATTGAAATGAAATATCTCCATGATGTGCTACCATACCTAAGAGAATAGCTATGATGAAAAAACAACAGCTAATACCAAATATCGGCAAGGACGAAAAGCCATAAGAATTCTCACACGACGCTGGTGGGAGTGTAAATTTGTACAACCACTGTTAGGCAATGTCTACTAAAGTAGAATATATGCATATTCTCTGACCCAACAAATCTGCTTCTAAATATAAACTCGATAGAAATATGTATCTATGTTTATCAAATGATGTGGATAAGGAAGTTCATAGCACTACTATTCATGAAAGGAAAAAACTGAAAACAGCTCCAGTGGCCTCCAGTGATCAAATGGATGAATAAATTTTGAAATGATCACACATGTATATGATAATGAGAATCTATAAGTGGGAGCAAAACGGGGGATGTACATGGTCATAAAGTGGTATGATGGACATTGAAAACTAGTAGTGAGAATCGGGGAGTAAGGAATAAAAATCTGTCTATTGTGTATAATGTGCACAATTCTGGTGCCAGGTACACTGAAAGCCCTACTTCAGCATGATACAATTCATCCATGTAACAAAAAACACTGTACTCCCTAAATTTCTGAAAGAAAAAAAAAAGGTATCAACAAATTGCAACCATAATAACCTGAATGGAGCTCACAAACTTAATATTGAGCAAAAGAAGACACAAACAGTAGACACCATAAAATTCCATTTACATAAAATTCAAAAATGGGCAAATGAATCAACGCTGTTAGAAGTGAAGATATGAGTTATTCTGAGAGAAAGGCAATAATATCCTGAAGGGGAATGACTCGGCTTTTGAAATGATGGTCATGGTTATGTGGGTGTTCTTGGGTTGTGAAAATTCATTGAGTCGTGCGTGCACTTATGATTTGTATACTATCCTATATGTATATTATACTTCAATAAAATTTTTGAAAATTGAAATTAAACATCAAGTCAAAGTAATATGTGATGAAAATGTGGTTGTCTTGTAGTCAAAACTCTATGTCTTCTTTGCTGAACCCATAAATTATGATCTCTGAGCTTTAGTTTCCTCATTTTAAAAACGGAGATAATGATTATCTGTTTTGTCTATTCATGTGGCTGATTTAAATATCAAGTGAGTTAATGGGCATGAAAAAAAGAAACTTTGTAAACTGTGGTGCAGTATACACATGGAAGGTATGCTTATTGGAACAAAAGCAAGAGAAGGTTTTCATTTTAATTTTTAAATGATTTTGCACTGTTAAGGAACACCTCCCTTTGGCAAATGATAGTAATTGTAAGTGTTTTGGATCAAGTTTTAAAAAGCAGGTTTGTCAATTATATAATAGTCTTTAATGTACCCAGATTGTTGCTTTTGTTTCAGAAAACAGAAAATTACATGATAGCTTGTAAATGGCACATTCAATTTCACACACGGAAAATGCTTGAAAAGCTAAAGGTCCACATATAATGCAGGAATTCAAATTTAATGGCATCAAATGATACATAATTTGATTCATTCAACCATATTTCCAGAAATTAATCACTGAGTGTCAGTATCTTTCCGTCCTTGGTGACTTGATACATCAAAAGAAAACTGCCCTTTTTTGCCATAGCACTACTAATCGGTAATAGTTGGTTCTTTCAATTTAGCATTTCAATCCAATGCTCAGCATCTGGAAACATTTTAAAAGGTTAGACTGCTACTCTCTTATTCAATTTAGTAAAGTTTCAAAAAACATAATGAGCTTTCCTTCTGTGCCTCCCAACACGCTTAGAATCACCTTTAGAAATCAATGAAAACTTTGCTTGTTAGAGTAAAAACTGGGAGTAAAGATTCAGAGAAGAAATTGGAATGCATAACCTGCAGTTTCTTTCTCTTTTACTGATGTTTCTCTAGATAAATATTTCTCAACAGCACCACAGTGGAACATGGAGGATGGCTATTATTTGTGGTGTGGAGCATGCTGTCCTGTGCGTTGTAGGATGTTTAGTAGCATCCCTGGCCTCTGAGCACCCGATGTCAGGGGCACCTCCCCCACAGCTGTGACTGGCAAAACCCAGTGTCTCCAGCCATTGCCAAATATCTCCTGGCAGGCAGTATGTAAACTCTCCTCCAATTGAGAACTACTGTTCTAGATGAATCTCTGCTAGCACTTTTGTCTCCAGATCTGTCTTCAAGACATTTACCCCTTCAGACAATTTCTTGCAGACTTTCTGGAAAAGGACTGCATGTGAGGTGCTTGTTCAGAGGGTACACACATAACCTGATGGTTTGGCAAACTTGTACTTTGCCTTGTCCTCTGGGCTTGGTGGGTCGCTATCTGGTATGTACATCTTCAGAGTATACCTCTATTGAGGGGACTGAATTGTGAGAAGATAAGAGAGGACAGTAAAAAAGAAAAAAAAAAAAAAAAATGAGAAGAAGGCAATCCCTGAAGGGAATGAAGATAATATTCAGGTCTGCCTGGGAAGGGATTTCACAATGTTACTGTGTATCTATCTCTGTGAACCTGGTGCATAAGGGTGCTGCCCTGCTTGTAAACAGGCACAAGAAGACTGACTTCTCATTGCCAGCAAGTAGGATTCTTTGCTTTTTTTTCTGGTCACAGAACCATGTTCAGCTCATGAGCAGGGGCTGAAGGTGGGTGCTAGGAAATTAGTTTCTCTGAAAGCAACCTGCAGTCTTTGTCAGGTGGTAATTGTTGGATAATTCTAGCTCTCTTGTCACTTGATGAATGAGAGTTAGTGGATAATGATCTCAGCCCCCTGGACCCTTCATTGGAATATCCCTGCCATATGTTCTAAAGTCTTAGAGTTTCCCAACAGGATTGGGCTCCAGCTGACCACAGTAATGACTCGGTTGCCTCCTCGTCATTGTTTTGCTCACTTCCTTCACCTCCAGGGTTTCCCTGGGTCACTGCCAAATAAACTACTTTCACTTGAATCCTTTTGGGGGGCTTGGTTCTGAGAAAAACCAAAACAAGCATCTGGTGGGATATGGTTTTGTGTTGTTACATTGGGTTCCTATATACCCCAAGCCCATGTGGCTAATCTTGGGAGGATCCAAATCTACAGGGCTTCTCCTGGTCCAAATTTTTATGTGATCAGAAAGAGTACCCTCTGCAGCTACACCCAAGAGGATTTAATCTTATCTTCCTTATGGGGATTTACACGGCAATAAACCATTTCAAAGGGCAAACAGCATAACATAACTAGGTGGTGTTTTCTTAGTCTATTTTTTGTTATTTACTCATGTAGGCACAAAATGTTGCATGGTAATTCAAAGCTCTGTGACCTGTAATTTACTCTTCGAAGGTTATAATCTAGTAAGAAATAATTTACAATGCCTGTTTAAAGAGGAAAAGAAAATGAATTCTATAGGATTTTGAAACTTCACAGATGCCAAATAAGTAATCCTAGAGGAAAAAAAAAATACTTGTTTTACTTCTTAAAACATAGCTTAGTCATATTTCTAATTGATAAAATACAATGCCTTTTATTCAAATATATGAGTTTAAGAATCTCTCCACATACAACTCTTCAGTATCTCCTCAAAATTCAACCAGGAATGATTTTACATGATGAATCGAGCCATGGATTGTGAATGAACGCAGTGAAAAAAACACCCATGTGACCTGCAAATATTGAATGGACAATGGGCTGTGGGAAGGAAACGTTTATCAATATTATTTGTGTATGAGAGCCTATTTATTTAATCTTTTTGAAATTAGGTTTAGAATTTTGACAAAACATATAGCATTTAAAAACTTTCTGGAATGCAAGACAATGCACAAAGTCTTTTAAAACATATTGCATCTGTTTACTGATTGTTTAGTTGATCAAAGATTGTATTCATTTTTATTTATTCACATAATCAAGTTTAAAAAGAGGTTTTAAAAGTGTAAAAATGACTGAACCATGAATGATAATTCTAAACAAAAGGATGCTAATAAAACTTAAAGAAGAGATCTAGTTTATAAAAGGGATAGATATTCAACACTGCAAAAACTAGGATACGTAAATAACACTGCAGACTGAGAGTAACTGAAATGAACAGACTAAAACATGGTAGGACTAATTGAATAAAGCACTGTTCGTGGTAGATGGAATGCACTAATGCCTGTATCCATGCCCTGTGGTAGTATCCTCGCACGTGGATGCTGGACTTATCCATGTGACTTGCTTTGGCCAATGAAACAGTGACAACTTGCAGCCATCAGAGACTTGGAAATGCATTACTGCTCCATGTGGTCTCTCATGCTCCAGCAGACTAGCTAAGGTTTATTCTCAGAGCAGTGGTAGGCTTCCAAGAAAAACTCCATGGAGCAGAGCTGTGTTGTTTTATTTGAGGCTATCCTAGACCAACTGGCCTCCAGGCAACCCACCAGCTGAATATCAATGCTTGAGAAAGCCCACCAGATATTATTAGCAGAGACTAGCCCAGAAACAGAATGGCCCAGCAGACCCACAGACTCAATGAAAGTAATAAAAGTGATTGTTTTAAAGCCACTAACTACATCTTGTCGTGGTTTGTTACTCAGCAATATTATATATATCTGATATATTAGGGACACATAGTCAATAATCACTGGATTAGAAAGCAAGATGGGAAATATTTATTATGAATGTGGGTTAATTCTTATACTTGTTATCCAAGATATGGACATGAGTTAACACATCAAATAAATACAGGCATGATAGAATGGTTTCATGACTCATTGTCAGAGTTTCTCTATTTGGAGATTTGCCAAACAATTATAAAGTATAAGATCCAGAAAACTGTGGGGACCTACTTGGGCCTCCAGAATTGATACAAAGATTATTTTAAAATAAAGACATTTGAGATTCAACAGATGCAGAAAGAAGCCTTCTAAGAGCTTCCCTTGTGTCAGTAAAAGCAGAAACTTCTAGAAATCAGGCTGCCATGAATCCCCGGTTTTAGGGAATTTTATGGCCATGAAGAAAAAAAAATGAAGAAGACCATTTGTATCTGCAACTATCACAGACTTTTATCTCTCATTGATTCTCCTAGAAACTCATTTGTTCTTCGCATGGAAGTCTTTTCTCCATAACGTTACATATACAAACCTCCATCTTTAGCCATTTAGAGAGTCACTCTTCGTGTGTTCCCATATGCATATGTATGAACTTTATTTTCCTGTTAATTTGCCAATTCCAGTTTAATTCCCCATCCCCAAACACTAAATCTAAGAGAGTAGAGGAAATGTTTTTCATCCCCAAAAGAACATATACAGAAGTACTGCTACTTAATAGTTCACATCAAATGCTGAGATTAAATCCTCACCTGGAATCATCCATGTTACCTTTGAACTCATGGCCAAATTAATCAAAGCATTGGAATTTTACTATCAATATCAATATTTAAATATTAATCATATTTAAATATACTAGTGATGTATATACACCATGGATGCTATAGATGCTACACTGCTAGTATGTTTCAACATGGTTTTAAAGTGTTGGTTTTAAGTAAAGGAAATATGAAAACAATGGCCACTAATTTCATAATATCAAAGTTTTGATAATGCTTTTTTAAAAATATAAATTGGTGAGAGCAGTGACTCTCAAACTTTGCTGCTTATTAGAATCACCTGAAGAGCTTTTAAAAAATCTCAATACCCAGGTAGCATCCCAGACCACATATACTGGAACTATGGGACTGTGGTATAGGTATCAAAAATGTTTCAAGTTTCTCTGGGGGGATTCCAATGTGCAGTTTGAGAACCGGTGACTTAGTCCTAGATCTGTGCTGTCCAATATGATAACTACTAGTCACATGTGGCTAGTAAGTATTTAAATAAATAGAGATGAGTTGAAAGTGGAAAACATATTCCAGTTTTTGAACATGTAGCATGAAGGAAATGTAAAATAATCCTGTAGACTTTTTTATATTTATTACATTATATTTTGATATTTAGGTTAAATAAGATACATTATTAATGTTAATTTCATCTATGTTGTTTTACTCTTTAAAATGTGAATACTTGCAAATTTAAAATTACATATGTAGCTCACATTTGTGGCTCATATTTTTCTTTTTCTATTAAATAGCACCAATCTAGATTGTTCCAATTATTGAGAATATAATGCATGGAAATCATTATTTTAATATTCATGTGATTTTACAAAAACTTGCTTAATGAAGTACATGTCTACATTCTAGAAACTGGATATAATGTTCTGTAGGAAATTCATTTTTAAAGAAAAACTGTAACTCAATACTGGACTTCTTGCCCTGTCTTTGTTGTTGCTTATGCAAAATAATTTATGTGCATTTAACCTTTATGATTATACTCAATTTGATATTTTAAATGTCTCACTGATGTAAATTTAACGTATAAGTTGAGATATAGGTATAATTAAAATAGGCAAAAGACATTTTATGGAAAAGTTGTGCATCAATCAATCACATTTTGTCAAAGGGCTGAAATACTAAATCAAAGAAGGAAATAGAACCTGTAAAGAATAGTTGATATTGTGCCTGCTAGCCATTTTGTTAAATTTTGATTTTTTTCATGATCAAATATTCTTATATGTAAGCTGAAAATGTTATAAGTAGAAATGTATTTAATACACCTAAACTACAAACATCATAGCTTAGCCTAGACTACCTTAAATGCGTTCAGAACACTTACATTAGCCTATAGTTGGGCAAAATAATCTAACACAAAGTCTATTTTATAATAAAGTGTTGAATATCTCATGTAATTTATTGAAGCTAGTACACTGTAGACAGTGTAGAATACAGCAGCTGACTGGGAACTGTGGCTTGCTGCTGTGCCCAGCAACTTGAGAGAGTATCAAACAGCATATTGCTAGCACAGCAAAAGACCAAAATTTAAAATTTGAAGTACAGTTTTTACTGAATGTGTTTTCCTTTCACATTATCAGGAAGTGGAAAAATCATAAGTCATCGTAAGTCGGGGATCATCTACAGTAAGAAACACCTATGTTATTACTATTCTCTTTACTGAGTGGGCAACAGTCTACTTGTGATACTGAACTGCTTGAATTCTTTTGAGTAGTATTAATAAAAAGAAAGAGCGTGAAAAGGGGAGTACTGAATAGTGTAGGGCTAATTGTGTTCTAAGTCCAATTTTAAACCATTTAGAGCTAGCACATAGATTTGTAAGGTCCCACACCAGGTTTGTAATTTAAAAAAACAAAATCTGGCCCAGGATGTATTTTAACTTATTTCATACCTGCTATTGTCACCATTATTATTCATCAGTTGATAACTATCATCCATGGCTTGAGGCCATTTCTTTCAATTATATTAAAACTTTTTCTTTTCAGTACAAGATTTCCTTTAATCCCGGATTAATTTATTTCCCGGTCACTGTGGCAAAACTCATGAAATTAATATATTCACAATTTCTCATAATAGAGTATCACCCTGATTATTTAAATGTTACTGAAATGCTGTGTATTCTCCCCAGACCACTTGTTTTTGTCAGTCCTGAAGCTGGTTTACTCTCAGCCACTATGGAATATTTCATTCCCAGCGAAAAGGAAAAAGAAGTCACTATGTGACAGCACCAGTCACAGGACAAACATGTTGGTCATCTTTGTCTACCTGGTTAATGGTTTCCAACTCAATCACTCATCGTCCTTTTATAAACCCAAATGCCTAACTTTTCTTATTTTCATGTTAGTGTTTATGTATTTTCCTCATACATTTTCATTAAGCCAGGAAAATAATCTCTATATTTTCTAACTCTAAAGTTACATTCTCCTTTAAACAAAACAGACAAGGCAAACAGAGAAAACAAAGAACTTTTATATCTGAATGGCTTGTGCCTTTCCCACCTCACCCTCTCTTACTGTATCAGGAGCAAGATTGTTGGCAGGTTGAGAATGTTGATTTATTTGACATTTATTAACTTTGCTAAAATCATATTTAAAAGATACTGGTGTACTTCCTTGGTTTTCACCGTACCAAAATATGCAAAGCTTTCACCATACCAAAATATACAAAGCTGGGAACCACAGTGGAGGCATGATTAGAAGAGTGAGCCCCCAGCATTAACTATGTGAACCACGTACAATTGGCCAAATCATTATTTGTGTTCCCTTTAAGGCACTTGTCACATTCTGCCTTAAAATGATGGTTATGGTTATTCATTTTTTCCTAGGCTATTTGATAAATTAGCCTAGCTATTTGATAAATTAGCTGAGGACGGGGATGTTGCCTAATACATAACAAATGGTCATTTTTATAGAATAAATGAAATATTTTAACCATTTTTGCATACTCCTCATAGTTTTAGGCTTCCCCAGAAGCCTATTCAATAAACACACCGATTGGGTGCCTTATCATGCAACTGCTCTGTGAGATTGGGAATCATTTCAAAAGTAAGCTCTTCCTAGGTTTTTCCTTCCTAGAAGCAAGTAGAATGAATTGAACTGGAACTTAAATTAAAATAAAATGTTCAGATGTGAACTCATATCTCTGATTTTCATGTTTGGTATTTTAGAGTACACCAAACAGTCTATCTTTAGTTAATGACTCATTAGGGCATTTATTTGCAAGTAATTAAAATATACATATGTATCACCTTTTTAGTGTGTCAGATCTAGGGACTCTAAAATTTCTTTTACCTCTTAAATTTGTTTTTTACATATTTATTATCCAGTGAACTGAGAAAATGCTTTCACAGTGCCAATATCCCCCTCTCCTCTCTTTTGGTTTTTGTCTTCAGTGTTCATTCATAAGTAATAGTAGTTGCCATTTATTCAGACTCTACTACATACTGAGTGCTTTAACCATTTTTATTTAAGTTTTTACAACCTCAGAAAGTAAAAATTATAATGCTTGTTTTCAGATGAGAAGTAATTTGTATATAACCTTTATAACCTTTTATTAGCCAGAGTTCTCTGGAGAAACAGAGCCAACAGCATGGAGATACATAGACATATATTACAAATATATGTCAAAGAACAAAATTTCAACAAATTGAGTTTCAAAATCTGATTGGCTTTTATTAGTGACTCATGAGCCAGGTAGCATCCAATTTACAATGTAGAAAGAAGCACTGATGAGCTAAACAGAGTGAGTTTTATAGGCAGGAAAAAAAAAAGAACGCAGGAATAAGAGATAAATAAAGGATTGGTAATTTTAAGATTACTTTCCTTATAGGGATATAAGGAAAATCGTGTTGGCTTAATGGTATTTGACTACCACCTTTCTCCTGCTTTCTCAGAAGGTCAGATCTCACAAGTAAACAACTCAGGTTGTGGTTCGGTAACATAGAACTTTAGCACAAATTACTGCATTCGGGGCCCTTTTGCACTATCAGGGGAGAAAGAGAGAGGGAGATGGATAGTTACTGGGATATATTTTAAGGAACTGGCTCATGTGATTGTGAGGACTTGTCAACTCCAAAATCTACAGGGTAGGCAGTCAGGCTGTAGATCTAGGGAAGTGCAGTTCTAAGGCTGTCTGGGGCATAATTCCTTCTTGCTTAGGGGAGGTCAGTGTTTTTCTATGAAGGCCTTCAACTGGATGACTTTCACACACATTATGGAGATTAATGTGCTTTACTCAAAGTCTACTGATTTAAATATTAATCTCATCTAAAAAATACTGTCACTAAAACTTCTAGAATAATGCTTGACCAACTATCTGGGTACCATGACCTGGCCATGCTGACATTAATATAAAACTAACCACCATACAAAGTAAATATTACTATCCCATGTTACAGATGAGCACAGGAAAGCTGAGAGATAAGTAATTTGGACAGTGTCAGTTTATTATGAGGCATCTGGATTTTATAAAAAGTGTTTTTGTTTTCCAAAGCCCAAGTGTCTTTCACTATTATACTGTCTCTCAAATTAACAGCTTTTCAGTTGAGCAGAAATATGTTTTTCCAGGGCCAAACTCACACTAAAAGAAGCATTTAGCGACCACAGCGATATTTTATAGGTCTAATTTATCCACTGATAAACATTTGCCAAAGGTGATGATCTCATCTAATGAGGTCAGTGCCTGTCATGATAAACAGCTCCCCACAAGAGGTAGGGACAAAAGCTAGGGACTCATACTGTCCTTCACACTCTCTGGAAACTTTTCCATCCTTTCTCTTCCTAATGCCAACACTTGAAATTAGGACCCTACTACTTCTTACCTAGAACATATACTACATCACTTCAAATCTCTACTCTTCACTTTATATTCCCAAAGTCTACATTTAATCAGACTGCCACTGGCCCTCTTAATTACCCGCTGAATAAATCTGAAGTACTGGGTAAGCGTTTAAGATTATTTCTACACGAGCTTCAACTTCCCCTCCAGAGCCATTTCACCTTCACTAAGAACAATATGCTCAGGTTAAACCTGTCCCCGAGAGGGCTCATGGGTTCACATATTCTTTGATCTTTTTTGCCACATCTTTGTGTTCACCGTTCTCTCTAGGTGAACTGATCTTCAGGCTACAGCTCTGCCTATCCTTCTCTTCTCAACGAAGTTTTCATGGTCACCCCAGCTAGCACCTACTTTCCTTCCCCAAATCGCTGTACACTGTGCAGTTTTAGCTACTTCGTGATCTCCATTTATGTACTGTCATCTGTTCAAACAGAGGGCCTGGAATCAGTGCCCGAAAAGGAGTCCCAAAGCCGGGTACAATCGGTCCCTCAATACAGGAGCATGCCCTGTATCCTGCACCCTGGCCATGCCAACGCAGGTGCTCAATAAATGCTTAGTACATGGACTGCTGAATGAAGCAGAGAAGAAAACTACAGTTTGCGGGACAAGGGCGAAGGTGCCTCCAAGTGAGAGGGCCCCTTCCCCACTTCCACCCGTCCAGGATCCCCGCCCACTCTTCAGCCGACCTTAGGACGGGGCAGACACTGCGCATGCCCCGTAGCCAGGGCCGCCTCTGGGCGCGCCGCTCCTGCCGCCCCGCCCCCTCCCGGTGCTCGGGCGCGCGCGCGCGCTCTCGCGGAGCGTGCCCTGCGTGCGGGTGCCCGCCGAGCCCGCCGGGCGCTGGATCCCCGAGTGCCCGGCCCGAGCGTGAGGAGCGGGCACCGGGCAAGGCGACGAGCGGCGGCAGTGCCTGAGGCAACTAGGAGCGCGGGCGGTGAGTGAGGGCGCAGTGGGCGAGCGAACGGGCGCCTCCGCGCGTGCGCAGCGCGAGACCGCCGGGACAGGGGCGCGCACCCTGCGGGCGGCCGGAGGGGCCCAGAGTGGCGGGGCCGGGCCGGGCCGGGGGCCTTGGGTCGGCCTTGGGCCCGGGGGTGCAGGGACTGCCAGATCCCCCGCGCGGGCTCTAGAGGCGCTGGCCGGGCGGGCGGGCTTCCCGAGGGGCTCCTGGTGGGGCGTGTCAGGCCCGCTTGGAGGTCCGGGTGCCCGGGGCCGAGGGTCAGGGCCGCCTGGACCGAGGTACCCCGAGGAGGGGCAAGGCGAGCTCGCGCGGGCTCCGGCCGGCCGCACGGGCGCCCGCAGGGTGCGCGACCCCGGAGGTGGAGGAGGTCCAGGGAGGGGGCGCGGCCGGGAAACCTGGGCGCCGAGCAGGTGGCGGGGGCCGCGCCCCTCTCCGGGGGAGGCACCGGGTTGGAAACGGGAACAAACTTCCCCCAAGTAACTTTATTGAAGTGCTGCCGGCGGGGTCCGGGGGGCGGGGTCCGGGCTGGGGGCTCTGGGGAAGGACACTCCAGGCTCGCTCAGTCCTGGTCCCCGCAGGACCCCAGCGAGTGATGGTGGGCAATTGCGGGGGTCGGTTTCTTTCGGGTGCCGGAATTCGTCTTCCAAGTTCTGAGTGGCGTTCGCGGCCCATTTGCTCTTAAAATAGACGTAGAAGTTTGGTGTTTCGGTAAGAAGGGTGTTTGCTGTCTTGGGAAGAAAAGGCTTATACTGCCTGCCGTTTTCAAAGAAAGTATTGTTAGGGCATGCTGGGGATTCCTATTTATCAAGCAGCCTATTGTCTTGTGTGTGCTTGGAGAAAGCTAACTAATTCTATTATTAGTCTTAAAAAGACAAAGGGAGATAACTGTGCTTGTTCGTTTTCTTTTTTAAATACTCCCCGCCACCTCGCCAAATCCTCTAATACAGTTTTCCCGAACTTGGCTGCACAGAAGAGTCGCTGGGGAGTTTTAAAACTCACCATGCTCAATCGCACACCAGACCAATTAAAATACAATGTATTTTTTAAAGATCCCAAGGTGATTCCAATGTGCCGCCGAATTTGGGAACCACGGGATTAGTACAAGGAAGTCAAGATTTTAGTTTTACGAGGTAGTAGCAGTTTGTAATTGATGGGATGAAACTCTAGTTCGTTTTCCCTAGACAGGAACTCACAAAGGGTGGTTTGTTTCCCTCCACCGAGGGAGGAAAGCGTCTTTAGTGGTTCAAAGTTTAGCTGAACTATGTATGATTCTAGCACCCAGGACATTGTTCTGAGTGGTGGTTTGAATTTCTATTGGGGCTACAAAGCTCACCTTCACTGACCCTCTGCCACAGCCAAGGGGTTTCCCCTTCTTTTTAGCCTTCCCTCAACTCCCCTCCAAACCTTCCACCCAGCTACCCTCTTTTAACCCTAAACTATGGGAGGATTCCCCTTCCTCAAAAGTTACTGGGTTTGAGGGGTTATTGCAGGTTCCCATAGCAACGGGTTCTCCAGGGGAAATGGGCGGGTCTTCTTCCCATTGGGTTTCTAAATACACTCTTCCTTTTCGGAAGATTTTGAATCGCCCTTTTCATTTTTTGGCCTCAGCGCAGGTAAGAGTGAGCTTTTACAATTTCAGGTTTTCTTTCTAAGATAATTACAGAATTCTTTATTAATGGGATGGTAACTACTAGCCGCTGTGTTGGTCTTCTCTGTATATTCACTTTTTCCCAATCCTTACACTGAGAACTTGATTAATAAGGTTCCAGAATGAAGTGAAAAAAATTTTTTTATTTTTTAATTTTCCTTTGGGGCACACAAACTTAAGAATTGTATGCACCATTTCTCTAAAGTCCTAAGACGTTTAAACATTTAAAAAGTGAAGTATAATCCTACATCTGTGTGAAAAGCTTGATAATTTGTGACAAAAAGAATGCCATTACCAGCTTTTAAGTTATTTTGTTCCTAGAAAGTGCTTTGCTGGCATTCTTTACAAAAAGTTAAACCAGTTGGCCCGGTGTGGTGGCTCACACCTGTAATCCTAGCACTCTGGGAGGCCGGAGTGGGAGGATTACTCAAGGTCAGGAGTTTGAGAGGAACCCTGAGCAGGAGCGAGACCCCATCTCTACTAAAAAAAAAAAAAAAAATAAAATAAATTAGCTGGACAACTAAAAATATATAGAAAATATTAGCCGGGCATGGTGGCGCATGCCTGTAGTCCCATCTACTCGGGAGGCTGAGGCAGGAGGATTGCTTGAGCCCAGGAGTTTGAAGTTGCTGTGAGCTAGGATGATGCCACGGCACTCACTCTAACCTGGGCAGCAAAGCAAGACTCTGTCTCAAAAAAAAAAAAAAAAAAGTTAAACCACTTATAATATTATACTTTAAAATGACAAAGGAAAGGCACAGTCTACACATTCACCCACTCCTTCCTTCCCCCAACACATCCAGAGCAATTAAATTTTTTTTTTTTCAATGCTCAACACAGGTATTCTGTAGCCATCTAATTCCAGTTTGCCTTACAAGGTACTGTCGAAACTCTTCTGAATAACATATCGCAGAAATATTTCATTTACATGTTTCAGATTTTTTATTTCGTTTTTTGAAACCTTTCAAATTTCGCTATGTAAGTCATCGGAATTCAGTCAATTTCAAAATGACTTTAGGATTCCAGTGATTTTTGGGTGTGTATTGGGAGTCAAAATGGTTTTCTCTTACTAACATATCTCCTTTTGTGTGCTAGTTAAATTGCTGTTAACTGAGTTATCAAGCAAATTCTGTAAGGCTAATTTTTCCCATTTCACTATGAGAAAGGAATAATGGTGGAAGCCTCTCTCATTTGATGGACCCTGTAGTTCCGGCTGTAATGCTGGGCTGCTAAAATAGTACTCTCTCACCTAGTCTTCCTTTTTTTCATTGCACATTTTAAAATTGCCATAAGCCTTTTCAATTTGATGTCTCTTTCAACCTAATTGTCTAGTAACAAATTCCTTGAAAGTGTGTATTCTTGTGCAGTTACTGATATTTTTTTCAAATTAAGTAGCTATGATTGAGAATTTATATTGTTACTTTAGTTTTTAAGTATTTAAAAATAAAAAGTAGTACCCTTGTTGTAGACATTTTGAGAATTACTGAAAAAACACTAATACGAATCACAGTCCATTCATCCAGAAATAAATAACTTTATTGGATGGTGTACTTCTGTTTGGCCCTTTTTGTCTGCATGGGCATGTTTCTAAACAAAATTGGTGTTTTTATTTTACCTGTAGTTTTAAATACTGCCCTTTTACTTAATATTGTATCATAGATGTGTCCTCTGTCCTTAAATCCTTTGAAAATAGGGATTTTAATGATGAATATGCCTAAGTTTACTTAACTAGTTTTCCATTGTTTGACATATTTCCATTTTTAGTGGTTGAGAATATACTCTCTGGCTGGCTGCTTCCTAAGTGATTTAACTAGCTAATTCTTTAATTGCATTTTCTTGGAATAAGGGTAATGGTGCCTGCACCACAGAGTTTTGGTGAGGTGGAATAAACCAAATAGAGGAAAACCGGCAGGGCCTCCTGGCAAAGGATGTAGGCTCAGTAAGTAATAGACATACAGGGAGAGCTGAAAGTTTAAATATTTCTGAATTACTTAGGCTAGATTTATGGCAGTAGAATTCCTGGGGCAGAAGTGAACTCTTAAGACTCTTTAGGCTTGTTGCCAATTTGTTTATGCCACGACACATTCCCTTACCGACTGCATGGTCTCCCTGTAGTGTGTCAGCTTTCCAGTGTTTAATCTTTCTTGATTGTCTATAAAACTGTCATTTTAATTATATTTTTTGTCACACTATTCTTTAAAAAAATCATAATATACTCACCTGTCCTTTCAGATAAAGATTATTATATTTAAATTAATACATGCACATTTTTAAAACTCTAAAAGGCTTATTGTAAAATAAGTGGTCTCCCATGCCTTCCCCCCAAGTCCCCTGAGTCTCCCTCCCCAGTGGCAGCCACTTTTGACTGTTTACTGTTTCTCTTGAGTTTTTCACTGGGGCCATTTGTAAAGTCTTTCTTCTTGGGCTGGTCAGAGAGTGGTGGTGTGGTTTGAATTTCTATTGGGGCTACAAAGCTCACCTTCACTGACCCTCTGCCACAGCCAAGGGGTTTCCCCTTCTTTTTAACCTTCCCTCAACTCCCCTCCAAACCTTCCACCCAGCTACCCTCTTTTAACCCTAAACTATGGGAGGATTCCCCTTCCTCAAAAGTTACTGGGTTTGAGGGGTTATTGCAGGTTCCCATAGCAACGGGTTCTCCAGGGGAAATGGGCGGGTCTTCTTCCCATTGGGTTTCTAAATACACTCTTCCTTTTCGGAAGATTTTGAATCGCCCTTTTCATTTTTTGGCCTCAGCGCAGGTAAGAGTGAGCTTTTACAATTTCAGGTTTTCTTTCTAAGATAATTACAGAATTCTTTATTAATGGGATGGTAACTACTAGCCGCTGTGTTGGTCTTCTCTGTATATTCACTTTTTCCCAATCCTTACACTGAGAACTTGATTAATAAGGTTCCAGAATGAAGTGAAAAAAATTTTTTTATTTTTTAATTTTCCTTTGGGGCACACAAACTTAAGAATTGTATGCACCATTTCTCTAAAGTCCTAAGACGTTTAAACATTTAAAAAGTGAAGTATAATCCTACATCTGTGTGAAAAGCTTGATAATTTGTGACAAAAAGAATGCCATTACCAGCTTTTAAGTTATTTTGTTCCTAGAAAGTGCTTTGCTGGCATTCTTTACAAAAAGTTAAACCAGTTGGCCCGGTGTGGTGGCTCACGCCTGTAATCCTAGCACTCTGGGAGGCCGGAGTGGGAGGATTACTCAAGGTCAGGAGTTTGAGAGGAACCCTGAGCAGGAGCGAGACCCCATCTCTACTAAAAAAAAAAAAAAAAATAAAAAAAAATTAGCTGGACAACTAAAAATATATAGAAAATATTAGCCGGGCATGGTGGCGCATGCCTGTAGTCCCATCTACTCGGGAGGCTGAGGCAGGAGGATTGCTTGAGCCCAGGAGTTTGAAGTTGCTGTGAGCTAGGATGATGCCACGGCACTCACTCTAACCTGGGCAGCAAAGCAAGACTCTGTCTCAAAAAAAAAAAAAAAAAAAGTTAAACCACTTATAATATTATACTTTAAAATGACAAAGGAAAGGCACAGTCTACACATTCACCCACTCCTTCCTTCCCCCAACACATCCAGAGCAATTAAATTTTTTTTTTTTCAATGCTCAACACAGGTATTCTGTAGCCATCTAATTCCAGTTTGCCTTACAAGGTACTGTCGAAACTCTTCTGAATAACATATCGCAGAAATATTTCATTTACATGTTTCAGATTTTTTATTTCGTTTTTTGAAACCTTTCAAATTTCGCTATGTAAGTCATCGGAATTCAGTCAATTTCAAAATGACTTTAGGATTCCAGTGATTTTTGGGTGTGTATTGGGAGTCAAAATGGTTTTCTCTTACTAACATATCTCCTTTTGTGTGCTAGTTAAATTGCTGTTAACTGAGTTATCAAGCAAATTCTGTAAGGCTAATTTTTCCCATTTCACTATGAGAAAGGAATAATGGTGGAAGCCTCTCTCATTTGATGGACCCTGTAGTTCCGGCTGTAATGCTGGGCTGCTAAAATAGTACTCTCTCACCTAGTCTTCCTTTTTTTCATTGCACATTTTAAAATTGCCATAAGCCTTTTCAATTTGATGTCTCTTTCAACCTAATTGTCTAGTAACAAATTCCTTGAAAGTGTGTATTCTTGTGCAGTTACTGATATTTTTTTCAAATTAAGTAGCTATGATTGAGAATTTATATTGTTACTTTAGTTTTTAAGTATTTAAAAATAAAAAGTAGT
>NW_012139747.1:606967-609015 GCF_000956105.1 Propithecus coquereli
TTCTTGTAGGCCTATTGTCACAAATAGTCACAGGACTTTAATTAAAATACCATGTAGCTGCTTAAGGATCCCAAGTGTGTATTTCCGCATTGGACAGCTCCAACTACTATTTTGACTTCTTAACTTGACTATTTTGACTTCCTAACTTGACTATGCGAAAGACACCTCAATCTTAATAGGATCCAAACTGAATTTCTGATCTTCCTCTGCAAACCTGCTCCGCCTGCAGCCTGCCCCAATTTGGTGGGTGGCAGCTCAATTTTTCAATTTATTTAAGCCAAAAAACTTGGAGCATGCTGACTCTTTTTTTTCTTTTCTCCCATGCTATCTATATCCAGTTTGTCAGCAAATCTTGCTGCTCTATCTTCAAAATGTATCCAGAATTCAGAGTTTAACCACTTTTCCCATCTCTGCTATCAGGGTTTTTGTCCAAGTCTCCAGCATCTTGCTTGGATTATTGCCATGGCCTCCTAACAAATAACTGATCTCATTTCTCCTTCCCTGGCTTCTCCTTTTTTTTAATCAACATAACAGCAGAGTGATCTTCTTAAAATATACGTCAAATTATGCTTAAAACCCTCCGGTGGCCTATGTCTGTCAGAGTTAAGGCCAGATTCCTTATAATGGTTGACAAAATTCTACACAACCTGGATCCCACTAACTCTGATCTCTTCTGCCACTTATCTCCCTCTTGTGCTTCACACTCCAGCCATCCTTAACTCCTTGCTGATCTTTGAACACAGCAGGCACATTCTCACCTTAGGTCTTTGCTCTGAATTTTCCCCTCCTCACCCCCCAGATATGGCCATCTCCCTTACCTCCTTCATGTCCTCATTAAAATAACTTCTTGTTAGTGAAGTCTACTCTATTTATAAATACAAGATATACCCCATATCCCTCTTGCAGTGCTCTACATTTTCTTTTGCCATGGCATCTATTGCCTTTTAAATTACCGTATATTTATTTTATTTTTTTGTGAATTGCCTTTCTTCCCCACCCCTGCTATAGGCTCCATAAGGACAAGCATTTTATGTGTGTTTATTAGTGTGTCCCAAGTGCCTAGCACATAGAAAGTGCTCAGTAAATATTTTTTTAATGAATGACTTCCATTTTTTTTTTCAGTGAATTTCTCATAAAGCAGCATATGCATAGTCCTTTGGTATTTGTGGATCTGACATTGCTGATTTAGCATCTCACCAGCAAAGGAGAAGTTCTAGAATGTGTATAATTTATAATAGAGATAATACAGAGACTGGTTGTGAGGATTAAATAGGGTACTGTCTGTAAAGTACTCAACTCTGCTAATGTGTAGGACCAGGTCACTTAACTGACAAAAAAGCCTAGTCAGCTGCCTTGATTCACATCTGAATAATACGAATTGTATTCTAGAATCTGCTGTCTTTGGATGTCGGTTTTTAACTAAGGTTAGGCAATGGCATCACCCTGGAGATTTTAGTAACATGCCTGGGTTCCCTGGTAAATATCAGTGATGTACTGTTACTGCATTTTGTTCTTTAACCGGTCTGCAAGTGTTTGTCTCTTAAAATGGACTATAATCTTCTGTTTCCCCCCTTTTAATGCTTTCATGCTGTTCTGGACATTTTTCACGCCCCCTTTAAGACTTTTTTCCTCTGAGGTTCTTGCTGAAATCACTTCTATAAGGTGATTTTGAAACCCTCCAGAGCCACACAGAGGCACATATTTGAATGTGATACTAAATCCACAAAATCAAAGGATCCCAGTTTTTTACCTTCGGTTTCCTAGACAAGAGAACATTGCAGTCATCATTACAGCAATCATTATAGCAGTTAAAGTTTTGCTTACTGTGTTTGTAGGCTCCCGTTGTGTCCTTTACATCCCTGGATATCTCAAAAATATCAGACTCCTTTTCCTTCTCTTTCTTTTTTAATAGAGCAAGAATATTTGTACAATTTGTACTGTTGCAATTGCTGTGTAAATAAGCGGTGTGATTTGCAAGAAAAAAGATTATTTTGGAGACAGTTTAAGCAACTGAAGAATAGACAATACACAGAAAACATGATATGTGT
>NW_012139747.1:610715-611727 GCF_000956105.1 Propithecus coquereli
TGTATTCATTGAAAAAATCTGCATATAAGTGGACCCATGCAATTCAGACCCATGTTGTTCAGTGGTCAAGTTCATTTTTAAATGAAAAGTTACTACTGGTAGATTAAATATTTCTTTTGGACTTTTGCAGAGACCCAACCTAAGGTTTATTTCCAACAAACCATTATCTTCTATTTAGAATATAGGAAGATTTTCATATTGTATGTTGTCAGATACCATACTATTTGGCTATAGTATAATGCTAAAATGGCACTGTGGGAGGAGGCAGATTCTGCCTAATATGTGTCTTTTTAAATGAAAGAAAAAAGTGAACAACAGATAGTCTTATACGCTGGCAGCCATGATTACGTAGGTTGCTATCCCTAATTCTAAAGAAATGTGATACAGGAAAAAGCAATTTTCAGAGACAGATATTTGCTTCTGTCTTGCTGGTTTATGTAAAGTTTCTAGGGACAGTTGTCTACTTCAAAGCTGATTTAAAATTGTTTTCTTAAGGACTTCAATGAGGGTGTCAATTAATAATGGTCTTATACCCTCTATTTTGTGAATTTTCTGAGGTTGGGTCAATGCCAAGATGCCAAACGATGCCATAGAACATACAGAATAGTAGCTCCTTGACTGGTATTAATTTTTGTGTTAGAGATTATTGTCTTTCTCTTGTGTCCTCCATTCTGTCTACAATGTGGAAAAAAAATATTTTGGTATGAATGGTTGAGAATTATGCTCTGAGAATTAGTTATGTTCTAGGAGAATGAAATGAAAAAGCAGGGTGTATGTGAAAACCTGGCTCTGATCATGTAGAGTTTCTTAAGAATCTTTTTGTTAATAACCTCTAGTGGCTTACCGTCATGTTTGCAATAAAATCCAAACTCCTTATGAAGCTGAGCATCAGTGGATCTTACACCTTTTTATCTTGGGACCCTTTTGTACTCTTAATTATTTTGAAAAGCCCAGAAAACTTGTTCAATATCATATCTATTGATATTTACTGGAATAGAAATTGAAACAGAGA
>NW_012139747.1:611777-613218 GCF_000956105.1 Propithecus coquereli
GTAATTGGGATATCCACCACGTCAGGTATTTATAATTCCTTTGTGTTGGGAACATTGCAATTCCACTCCTAGTTATCTTAAAGTATAACCTAACTTATTCATTATAGTAACTTTGTTATGCTAACAAATATCATTCATTCTATCAAATTATCTAGCTATAGTTTTGTGCCCATTAACCATCCTCACCTTGTTCCCCCTCCCCATTACCCTTCATAGGTTGATAATCATTCTACTCTCTGATTCCATGTATGAGTGAGAACATGTGAGATTTTGTTTTCTGTCTTGGCTTATTTTATTTAACATAAAGTTCTTCAGTTCCTTCCGTGTTTTTGCAAATGGCAGAATGTCATTCTTTTTTGTGGTTACATAATATTCCATCGTGGATATGTATTACAGTTTCTTTACCCATTCATCTGTTGATGGACACTTAGGTTGATTCCAAATCTTGGCTATTGTGAATAGTGCCACAAAAAACATGGGAGTACAGATATCTTTTTTGATATACTGAATTCCCCTCCATTGGATACATACCCAGGAGTAGGGTTTCTGGGTAATATGGTGGTCCTAGTTTCAGTTTTTTGAGGAACCTCCGTACTGTCTTCCATAGTGGTTGCAGTAAGTTACATTCCCATCAAGAATGTACTAGGGCTCCCCTTTCTCAACATCCTCACCTGCATTCATTACTGCCTTTTTGATAAAAGCCATTTTAACTGGAAAACTTCCTCTGTTGGCTCCTAATGGAAAACCACTGGGCCTCCTGGGAAATGCAGTCTAGGGCTCTGATGACGTCACCGGCGCAGTACCACGGGAAGAACTTACCGCCTTCTTTCTGCGCATGGTCAGCCCCGCCAACAGCCGCCATTATGCAAAGTTCCGGACCGTGTGCTTTAACGTCGCCCCCCAAGTCTGGGGTTGGATTCTGCGTCTCTCCAGGTTGGTGTGAGGGTCAAAGAGGAGTGCGAGTGTCAAAGAGGAGTCCGTGGTCCTCAGGGGGACCCTGGGAGGCAGGACGGCTGTCCCCATTTGGTGGGAGCAGAAACGCGGGTGGATGTTAGGCCGTGAGGCCTGGCGTGCAGGTGCGAACCGCGGACCTGGGAAGGGGCGACTCGCGCTGTGCTGTCCACAGTCGCTTTGTCGGAAGACAGCGCTGCTCGAAGGCAGGGGTGGGCTCCCAGGGCGCAAAAGCTCTCTGACCTGGCCTGGCGGTGGCTCACGCCTGTAATCCTAGCACTTTGGGAGGCCAAGGCGGGAGGATCGTTTGAGCTCAGGAGTTCCAGACCAGCCCTCCTTTTCACTTTTTTTTTTTGAGACAGAGTCTGGCTCTGTTGCCCGGGCTAGAGTGCCATGGCGTCAGCCTAGATCACCGCAACCTCAAAGTCCTGGGCTCAAGCGATCCTCCTTCTTCAGCCTCCCGAGTAGCTGGGACTACAGGCATGAGCCA
>NW_012139747.1:613268-614674 GCF_000956105.1 Propithecus coquereli
TGGCAGCCACTTTTGACTGTTTACTGTTTCTCTTGAGTTTTTCACTGGGGCCATTTGTAAAGTCTTTCTTCTTGGGCTGGTCAGAGAGTGGTGGTCCAGTGTTCTGCTCTGAGGGAAGAATATAGCTTCCAGTGTTCAGGGAGGAATCTGGCTGCCATCTCAGCATGTTGCAGGACAAGGGGAAGCCTTCTCCAAATGACTGACCCAGAGACCAGGTGAGGGAGAAGGCGAGCGTTTAGAGCGTTTATTCGCCGGTGAGGCTCAGAGGACAGGGTCCAAATTCTGAGCCCGGAACAAAGAGTGTAACAGTCCTTTATACATTTTTAGGAAGGGTGAGGGGCACAGTTACAATGTACTTATCTCTGTTCCTAGTGGGGGCAGGGTCTTGGGCAGGCAGTGGTCAGGCATGCATGTGGGCCTCTTTTTGGTGTAGGTCTGATCTTTGTAAGTAAGTAAGTTACAGAAGTCATAAAGCAAGTTAGCGGTTTTACAATCTAGATCCGTTAGCAGCTTTTACAACTTTAGTCCCTGGTGCAGAGATTCTCACAGAATTTCTTCCTGTTTCACAGGGGCTGGGGACCCCTACCACAAGCATCCTCTTGTGTATAGAGTCACTTTGGAGAAGGTTCCTGTGCTCTCACCATCCGGACTTACCTGTTTTATCTACTCTTCCAAGAACAAATCTCTAGTCTTGTGGGTTCTGGGCTTGTCTACTAGTGGTCTACAGTGAGGTGGGGAGGACATCTAGGGATTTCAGAGCTTCTCAAACAGATTTTGCTAACCTTATTTTAGCTTGCCACCCTTTCACCCTCAGTCTCTGAGTAGACCCGAGTACTTCTCAGCTTTCCTCACTGCTGGTGTAGCATTTCCTCTCTTAGATCGGAAGACAGTTAATACTTGTCCACCTGCTTTCCACTTTTATGATTTTGTTACAGTTTCCACTGTAGTTCTTTAAGTCTTTAGGTCTCTGTCTTTTGGAAAGATCTCTTGCTGTCACTTTAGTGGGGTTTAGGGAAAGGGTGTAATTGAACATATATGTTAGATCTGCCATCTTAATCTGGAAGGCTTGGAAGATGAATCCTTACAACTAAAAAATATTGGATCATGTTGTATTTTGTTTGCTTGGGAAGGACTGCCATCTGTAGAGTGTAATCAGTGTTTCTGTTAAGGGACAGGAAAGATTATTCAGACCTTTTCTCTCTCTCAGCAGAGTTATTTTCTTCATCTGAGTTCTAGTATTTTCTGTTAGGGTTCCGCTTAGGTGTGTTTTTGTTGATTTTGTGATGGGTTCTTCAAATTGTTGCTGATCTAAGATGGTTGTTGATTTTTGTGCATGTATTTTATGGCTGGCTCTTATGCTTACAGCTTTGCAGTTTATTCTCTTAGGTTTCCTGTTTATATTATCA
>NW_012139747.1:630179-684537 GCF_000956105.1 Propithecus coquereli
AACAGTTTGTTTACCTTTTCAGCACTACTGATGGTTTTTAAAAATCATTGCTGGTGGTAAAAGTTTGCTTTCACAAACATACCAACCCAGCAAGAGACTTTCCAGCTGTTTGTAAAATATTCAGCTTTTCTACTATTGATACCATTCATTTCCATTTATTCTTACTCCAATATTGTAAGGGAATAAATAGAAGTTGAGGATTCTTTATTTTTTGAAAAAATTAAACACCTGATTACTTCACACTCTAGTTCTTAGTAAAGACGCGCAGATGCACATGTGGAAGCAGTACACTTTTCCACTCGTGCTCCTGCTCTGTAGTAATCTGAGACACCGCCCATCCCAGCAGTGTGGTTTGTTTGCAGGGGAGGCCCTGTATACATAAGCTTATTTTATTACTTTGTTTGAAGATTGGGTGTGTCTAATATAGTGGAAATTCATCAATTCAGCGTTAAGTACACACTAAACACATTTCAGAGCCACATAAAAAGTCTTTTTAATTATCTTTTTTTGGGATTATTCATATGACTGTTTTCTTCCTTTCATGAGAATTACTGAGAATTTATCATCCTTTCCAGTTCATTAAATCACTAAAATTCTTTACTAGCACTATAAATAAATATGCCAGACCATGAATTGAGGCTGGTTGATAAAGGCAGCTTTGTCCTGGTAACCAATTCTTGTTCTTGGTTAACTCACACTTCTCTGTGAATATCTATCTGTATTATATTACATTTTAGCCTTCTAATGAATCAAAGCCTTACTTTGAGCATGTGAGGACTCGCTTTGAGTTGAGCTTTAGTGTTTTCAGTTGTATTAGCCACAAAATGAGTGTAATATTATAACATTACATTTGTGCTTAGGCATGTTCAGGAGAGCCCCAGGACACATTTAATAGGAGTCTAGGTTCTTTGCCACTCTACCTAGTCTAATCTTGCATCTCAGACAGCTAGAAACATCAAATAGTCTTGGACCGTTTTTATTCAGGGCCAGTTGTGCTCCACAAATGCAATTTAGAATGCTATTAATAATTGGACTTGGAAGTGTTGGGCTTGAACCTCCCTCTTTTGTAACCATGGAAAGCCAGGTGTGTGGGTGTGGCACTGCTGGCTCTTGTTGGAGATAGGGACATGCAGTCATCAGAGAAAGCACACTCTAATCAGGCATCTTAAGGCAAGATAGAATGTGAGAAAGTACTGCAGTTGGGATGGGGAGTCTGAAAGTGTTACCAGCATGGGCCCTTGGGCTTCTATGCAATAGAAATTAAACGGCCTAATGGGGGTCACAGGCAAGGCTTTATTAGGGCTCACGTTTGAGCGCAAGGGAGACAACACAAAAGAAAAGTCCTCGGACTGGCTCCTGAGGGGAGTTTGGAGAGAGTTTTAAAGAGGCGTGGTCGGGAAAAGGGTGCCATGTAAGCATGTAGCGGTGCACAGGTTTCTTAATGCATCCCCTGTCTCATTAGCATGTTAAATCTCTACCCAGGGGTGTGATTTTTAGCATTAAAACGAGATCATAATGAGGAAAAGTCAAGGTTAGGTCAGTGTGGGCGATCTGTTCTGGCTTGAGGCAGTCAGATCTGGATAGGTCTGGTTCTTTTGCAGCCAGGTGCCATGTCAGGCTGTGTCAGTATTTTGCTTCAGTGGCCCTGAAAAACATAACTCACAAGGCAAATGGTTAGGTCCCTCTCCTTATCTGGTTATGGGCTGAATTTCAGTGACTAGGAAGCCCCTTGAATTAGGCTGGGTCATGCTGTCCCCTGTTGTTTCCCTTGGTCAGAAGTGAGGCTTGTGTCCTGTCCCTGTGCTGTCTGAGAAGCACCAGGGAAACTTCCTTGCTGAGGTGTTCTTTGGACTGCACCTTGAAGAATGGGTCGGCTTTTGATTAGGTAGGTAGGGAAGAAGGGGCAGTAAGGATGGCAGGAAGCAGTGGACCCATTTGTAGTGTGGTGTGGGAATAGTCTCATTTGCAGGGTGGGTGAATGAAGAAGACGAGTCAGTCAAAGAAGTTAATGGTGAGTTGGAGCCAGGTCATGGAGATCCAAAATGCGTTGTGAGCCATGAGTCGTGTACCTTCCTCTCACCGAGAAAGGTGAGACAGAATTTCTTTTCTTCCTGGGTAGCTGCTCATTTGCACTCCTCCGGCATGCAGGGGAGACTTTTCTTCAATTCACATGATAGCCCCTTAGGAAGAATATTACATAGTGTAGTTAAGATTTGACCACATGCCACTTAAATACCTCTTTTCATCTCCTTTTTGATGTTATATTTTAAATTTTGCAAGAGAGTGTTACTTTAAGCAATTACGGACATCAACCAGGTCTCCTATACTGAACTCTTAGTAGAAATCATGGCATCCCCTCAGCTTGCTAGGAAAATCCTTATGCAGAGAGACCTGACTCAGATGTAAATTTTGATTACTATTTTCAGAGACTGTCTGCCTGTTTCTTGGTCTGGCTCCAGTCATCAGCATTACCAGGGATCTTATCTGAGTTCATGTCATTGTTAACTGTGGTGGAATGGTTGCTTCTCTGCGTTACTAAAAAAAAAATGAAGATACTGACAGTTACGTTGCCACTCTCTGAGGATGTGTTTTGACTTTAATACTTTTAATCTGCTCATTATAGTTGAGGCCCATATGTAAATGCTGGCCACCTATTGTTATATGATGCAGTGATTGTGGAAACCCAAATCTGAGAACATATTTCCATGAATAGTCCTTACTTTCTAAATGAGACTTATTTAAGCATTATTTTATGAGCAGTTAGATTATTTTATTTCTGTACCTCTGGGCAGTTGAAGTACTGATCTGCTTAGTTGCTTTTAATTAAAAAAAAAAGACTTGCCGAATATATTATTAGAATTGAATTTTTATTTGAAATACCTTATTTTCTTAGATCTGACACATGAGATCAAGCTAAATATAGAACCTCCTCGACTTTTATTCTGATTACAACAGCATGAGAGATGGAAACAGCAAAGGAGTATTTTATCAGTGCCAAATTATTTTCTGCAGCTAATGGAGGGAGTCTGAATGTTACTTGGTGTTGATATAGTTAAGGTTATGCCAACATTTACAGTACACTGTGCCTTTATATTCTGTCCTTCATAAAAATTGCCAGGGATTGTATACTTTTAAGCTAATTAAAAGTAGCAAAAAACATATTTTTAAATTTGGTCTTAAAATGGAACAGATTTTACTTTGAGTTTTTGCCAGAAGCTGGTTTCTGTAATAAGCCTCTGTCACAGGCTTCTATTATAATTCTACTTGAGTTTTTTGTTAAAGAATATTATTGTTACTCATTTTAGAAGTGTATGTGCCTTTTTCATTTTCATTTGGTGGTATGTTAGAAATTGAGTGAAGGCGCCATGTAACTTCACAGGTGTTTGTGCTTTCCCACAGCAGAATTGCTCAGGCTTTGCTCAGCATAGCAAACCTCTAGTGCTAGATCTTGTGGTGTTTGCCTAAAATAACAATTTCATTTTAGTCACATGCATTGTAAAAATGAAGGCAGGCATTTCATTAAATAGTAATTAATTGAGACTCTTGTGACATGTGTTTGACCATGTGATGGTCAAAATGTGTGAAATTGTAAATGGTCTTTTCTGTGTGGTTTTGTTTAAAAAGAAAAAAAGACTTGAAAATTTTTTTCTGGCCTTTCCCAGTCCTGCCGTGTTTATTTTATAGTGGGCATAATTTATAATCTAAGATAATTTGTATCATTCAGATGTTGTAGTGGTGGTAGGGGGGAGGCAGCAAATTGAACTTTAGGAGAGCATTTATTTCTAAGCACCCTCGAGTGACTAGGGGCATAGCATACATTTAGGTGACTTGTATTTGGGAATCTGTTTTTATTTCTTGTAGACTTTTCATTAAGAGTTGTAGATATTGGGGAAATTTGTCTGTGACACTTGGAACTACACTAATAATCAGGACTGATATAGAATATCTGGTGGTTTGGGAGTTGTCTGGATTCTTTCTTCCCATTCCATGTGCTCATTGGAAAAGGTGACTTTCCCGAATAGAGCAAGATGTTCTTTGATTAAGTATATAGGTGAGAGGGGCTTTGGACTTTAAATGATTTGATTGGGGAGATGTTCTTGGTAATTATCTTCCTAATATCAGAAAAAAATATATCACCAGCCAAAGTAAAAAAAAAAAAGGTAAAAAAAAAATTGGAAACATCTTTTTTTCTTTGACTAAAACACATTATTTTTCTCCTCTGTCATCCAGAGCCAACAGATGACCTGGAGAAAGCCATACCAATGGTTGGGCAAGGTTGTTCCATTCCAGCATTTCCAGTAGGATTAAAGTCCCCTGTTGGATTAGAACAGCCGCTGCCCCCCACCCCCCGCCTTCCAGCTTTTTCAGAATAGACCTTCTGATCGTTGTTTTTACTTTTCTTTGGATAAAACTGTTTTCGGGTACCTAGAAGAGAGTCTCTTGTATGAGGGCTGTCTGGAAATTATCCAGCCATAATTTTCATAAATTTTCATATTAATGGCTGGATACTTTCTGGACATCCCTTGTATAATGGGATCATTATATTATGATAATGTTTCTCTCTCTTAAAGTAACATTTTAATATAGATTCTGTTTGTTGGAAAGTAAGCAATAACTACTAAGGAATCATTTTAGTTCCAGGTTCAGCCTGTGTATAAAGTTGTTGTAAGTTAATAAATCTTTGATTGATTGATAAAATATCTTTAGCAAGTATTACCCAGAGAGTTATAGGCTTCTACTACTCAGTTTTATGTACATTTTATGTACAGTTTTATGTACAGTTGTGAACCATGAGAAAATATTAGAAATGCGTTGTATTAATGCTGTAACTCTTACCAGTCCTAGCAATGCAAGTTCTCATTTTTAGATTTCCATCTAGATATTCTACCATATCAACGGTTGTCATAGTAGCAGTCTCAATTGAGAATTGTGATTATATACTTTATCAAATGACTATTTGATGAAAGCTCAATTATTCTAATGTAGTTCAGCCAGAACTCTGAGCCATCATCTTGCCTGGTTAAGGGAGTAATTAACCAACCTAAAGAAGAGATTACTTTATTTCTGTTGAATTACACAGATTTTACCTTATTTTACTGACTGTAAGGTGCCATCAGTTGTAAGACATACCATTACTTTATGTACCACTAAGAAAGAAAAAAAAAGCCCAATAGTTATGCTCATGAGGTGCCATCAAGTAAAAGATACAATCCAATTTCAGAGATGTTAAAATGTGGGGAAGAAGGAATTGTAGTCAGTAAAATACAGCACATAAATATACTCACAGTTTTAGTTGAGTATTGGTCATAATAGTATTATTAAAATGTAAAGAAAACTATATTAAATAAATCACTATTTTTGCCAAACGTTATACAAATTCTTTAATCCCAGAAACCTAGAATTGGAAAAAGATAGGAGATCTTGTAGTTAATACTGACACATTAGGAAATTTATGAGATCATCCAAAGTATGTAAAAATTAGCAATTGAGGCCGGGCGCGGTGGCTCACGCCTGTAATCCTAGCACTCTGGGAGGCTGAGGTGGGCGGATCGTTTGAGCTCAGGAGTTGGAGACCAGCCTGAGCAAGAGCGAGACCCCGTCTCTACTAAAAAAAAATAGAAATAAATTAGCTGGACAACTAAAAAATATATATAAAAAAATTAGCCAGGCATGGTGGCACGTGCCTGTAGTCCCAGCTACTTGGGAGGCCGAGGCAGGAGGATCGCTTGAGCCCAAGAGTTTGAGGTTGCTGTGAGCTAGGCTGACGCCATGGCACTCTAGCCCAGGCAACAGAGCGAGACTCTGTCTCAAAAAAAAAAAAAATTAGCAATTGATTGCCTCTTTTACCAAAGTATCTTAAACTTTGCAAAAGAAATTATAGTAGTATTCCTTTAGATAGAAGTCTTTAGAGTATCTCATGATAAATTTTATATATCCCTTTTCAAGATCACTTCACTTAATGTTTGAAAGGAATAATTTGGGATTTAGATGAGTTTAGTATTCCAAACAAGGGGCACACTGACACTGAGACACAATATGTTTAAGAGCTATAATTGTCAAATATCATGTTAAATGCCATATGGAATTTTAAAAAGAATCATTGTTCCTGTCTTCTGAGAGTTGTCACATTCTACCTTTTGGTATTCTTTTTTTTTTTTTCCCCAAATTTAAAGTACAGTTCAAGGTTAACTGGCTCTGTGTGGTAAAAAGGCGACTTAATAGAACTTATCATGAGCTTTATTGTTCTAAATAGCACTGAGATATGCCTTTCCAATATGCTTGCCTTAGTTATCACCTTTGGTGCTAGAATGCAAACTGGGTTATTATTGAGAGAGGCCAAAATGAATTGCTAGTATAGACATTGCTGGGTGACTAAGTGAACTACTTGAAGCTTCTGGTTCTCTCAGGAGGTGGGTATAGCCGGCCATCAGCCAGCAGGTGGCCTCATGGAGGTTTGAAGTCCACAGTAGACACCCAGCCTACAGTGTGGGTTCCAACTGCAGATTTGGAACTAACGCTGCAGGATTTGGACACTGGATGTAGACCTGATCCACACCACACAACTTGAATCTCGATTATTGTTGAACCTTACCTGCAAAATCAGGGAAGATTCACAGCAACCTGGAACCTGCTTGGCCAAACGTGGGGCTAGAGCAAGCCTGCAGATGGGATGAAATGTCAGTAGCCGTGCAGCCTGAAAGAGTACAAGGACAGGAAGCCAGATTAATCTTCGGGTTTTTGTCTTTGGGGTGACTGAATCACAAAGGATGTTCCCTGCATGGGGTACAATTGCTACCAATAGTGGCAGCTTACTTTGTAGCGTGTCTTCAGTTTATCAAAGTGCTTTCACAAACAAATAATAACCTTGTCTTCATAATAAACCTAGGGAGGGGGACTGGGTAATTATCCCATTTGGCAGATGAGGAAAGTGAGGCTCACAGATACTAAGTAGCTGATCTTAAGGTCACTTGTTACTGGCTCTTGCTTTTTTCATTATACCATGCTGCCAATGTTTGACTCCATATTTATTTCTAAATTTAGAAAGCATATAGTGTGTTTTCCAGCAGCTGCTGCTGTCTTTGGGGACTGCCAACATTTTCTTGCCTATCTTTTTACCTCCCAAATCACAGGCATAAATTTGCTCGGTATTGAAGGGAAAAAATAAGCAAAAACAAAATGCAATTTCATAATAACTTAGCAGGTTAAACCACTCTCCTCTGTTAAGTTGTAATAATAATTTTTGTAAGTGTTAATTATTTCTTCAGTCTGTCTTACCTTGTTTAAACCTCAGTTAACCTCACCGCTGTAGCTTTTTAGGTGTCTTGTAGTAAACCACATACAAGTCCAGACAAGGAGTCCAGAGTTTAGAGCAAGTTAAACGAGAGTTGCCAGCATCGTTAGTTGTTGACATTAAACTTGGCATTAACCGTGAATGGCTGGTTTTCTAAGTTTCATTTTACCTGGAGAGCCTTTTCTGTTTTTGAGCAGCTTCCTTGAGGCTTTTTCTTCCTGTTAGAGTTCCTCTCCATTTCTTTCCAGAAACTATTCTTTCAACATTCTTTCCTATAGTGTGCTTCTGCAGGAGTGTGGGGTATATATGTTCTTGGTTTTCATCTCTGTAAACTTTGTACATGTATTTTTTTAAAAGTAGATTAGAAATATAAAAATAGAGCATTATGTAAGGATGTGGGGTAATTACTGTAGGTGAAAATTAGAGTGAGTGGAACAAATAGAGCATGGCAAGCAGGAGATCTGCCTTCTAGGCCAGGCATTGCCCCACTAGTTAGCTATGGACTTTCCACAAACCCCTTACATTTGTGACATCCGGTTGCTTTATCTGTGAAAAAAGAGTTGTATTTAAATAATTTCTAGAATCCCTTTCAATTTCAAACCTCATTCCAGTCTCCAAACTGAATATATAAGGTTGTACTAAGTAAAGGTGGGATTTGCTGGCAAAACTTCCAGTGGTGAAAAGGATGATCTAAGTGAGCTTGAATTCTGTCGGTAATTTTGTTATTTATTGGGAATTGAATGAAGTGATTCAACTTTCTAGCAATTATAAAATCAAATGAAACGCAATATTATTACCTAAACTTTTAAGCTTGGTTCCTAATCTTGCTCACCACTGTATACCCAAAACCTAATTACACCCCATATCAGCATGTTGTATTTTAAAATACTTTCATAAAAAATCGATGGGCTTCTTGGCCTATTTACCTCATTAGGGCAGATAACCATGCCTCAGAACAGCTCGAAAATTCAGGTGGTATAGGAACAAGTGATAGAATGCTAGCTGGAAAGAAATTTTAGAGGTAAAATTTGACAATAGGTAATGTGCTGGTATCCTTTATTATCCTTCAACCCAGTGGGTGATGTTTCTGGGCTACAGACTATAGATGACGTTTTAACTATTTATATTTAATTAAGGCGGAAAGGAAGCCATAAATTTTATTTAATGTAGTAGATTATAGAAATGAAAAGAGAACAAAATGATACTAAAATTTTGTATATTTAAGTCAATCTCAGATTTTGATAACATTTTATTGTGTTCTGGGTCATGGATTACTCAGGAGGACTATGGCTTCTCTTTTCAGAAAATAAATGCACACTGCCAATTTCACAGGCCATTTGAGGGGTTTCATGGAACCCTCATCATCTGGTGGTCCCTGGTCCAGATTCTTGATAGAAAAGAACCCGGGAATGCCAAACCTTAAAAGCCCTTAGAAATAATCTAGACCAGTGTTTCTTCACTTGTGGTCATGAGATTAATGGAATGGATCAAGACAAACATTAAAAAGAAGAAGAGAGGAATAAAATGGAAAATATCAGTATATCATATAACATGCTAAAAGTTAAGTTTTGTTTTGCGAATTGTTTCTTGGGATTTGTATGCCTGTATGTGTTTGTGTGGTAGTACTAATTAAGTCAGAATATAAAATGTGTTTCTTTCTGTGGATTTAGCGTGAAATGCTAGAAACTCATGTATTCTAGACTATCCTCTTCATTTTATCACTGAGGAAGCCGAGGACCTTAAAGGCTAAATGATCTGTTCAGATCTTCCCTTCCCTCTGTTTTATTGTAAATGGTCCAATCAGAACTGAATTAGATTGATTGCTAATTTTACCGTGACACATTGCTAATTTTTTAAAATAGAATTGTGAAGTAGATTATTTTAAAATATTAAGTTGTTCATCTGCTTCACACTTGGAATTTTTTAATCCCTTATTCTTCCCACTAAAATCATCTCTGTCATTATCCTTTGAAATAATCTGGCCTGGAGCTTCCTTTCCAGAGAATGGACAAATATCTTAGGCCCTCTCAGTTGGCTATGTGCACACCTGAAACTTAGAATTTTGACATTTAGGGCCTAGTTAGAAGAATTTCAGAATGAGCTCTGAGGGGTTGAGTTTTTAATGCCCAAACCAAATTAAATTGCTTTGATTGAACTTGACAGTTGAATGCAAAACGTGGCACCAGGTGTTGATACTGGATCATTGGGAAGACACTATAATAGTCCTAAGTTATCTGTGTGAGATTGTCTCAAAGTTTAATGCCGTACGACTTGAAGAGTCTTGTTAAAGGCAGTTTCTGATCCAGAGTCTGGCTGAGACTGGATTTCTAACAGGCTCCCTGGAGATGCTGCTGCTGCTGGTCTTTGGATTATACTGTTAGTAGCAAAAACCTGCATTACCTGCCTTATTACTGTGGTAAGAAAAGGTAGCTCTCAGATAGTTTTTCTTTCTTAATTTTAAACATCCATGTTCATCAGTCCCCACATACATTCGAGTGATAATGCCTCTGTTTGCAGCACTGTTCTAGGTGATTCATATTTAGCACTACTTTGTTTAACTAGATTTTCAGGATTTTTCTATAAAAATTTTCTAAATAACTGAAATCTTTAATTGCAGAAAGAGCATTTTCTAAAATATTGCATGATTTTCTTTCTCAAACTATTATATGCACTTTTTCCTTTAACTTATTGGTATAAGAGCCATGCTTTTTGGAGATTTTCTTGGTGATGGGTATTGAGCTACATGCAAAATGAATAAAAATCACAAGGCCTTCCAAGTTCTTATATCTGTGTTTTATGGTTATTTTCCTATTTTGTTTATCCAGCTGCCAATTAATAGTATATCTGCCTCAAAGCAGCTGGTTTTCCTTTCTGTTCTGGTTGATTTTGACCTGAAAAGCCAGATACTAGATTTGTTAGAGATATGTATGGGATTAATCCCAGTCAGAAGGGCCTGCCTGGTGTGTGGGGTTTCCTACATGGGAAGTGGTCAGGAAGTTCAGTAACAGTTGAGCAGGAGAGAAATCCTTTAGTTTTAACTCTATTCTGAATAGTTAGCTGAAATAGGTGCTTATTTGTTTCTTCTTCATGCCTTTCTCCATGTGCTCTTTAAACTGGTTTCTAGATTTCTCTCTAGCATTGTGTGTTAAAGGTGGTTTAGAAGTGTGTGTGTGTGTGTGTGTGTGTGTGTTAGCCCTGCTATTGGGAATATGATAATTGTAATAAATAAGCAGCACTTCAGGGTCCGTCTAAAGTGGAGATGGGTCACCTTGTGCTAAAGACCGTGTTTCTTTTATGTAGCATGTTTTGCAGTGGCTTTGCAAATGGTGATAATAAAGAGGATATAATGGTGATAATAAAGAGGGTATTCCTTGGTCCAACTTAGTGATTTAGGGTTCTAGGGATTTAAAGACTGATTTCTTGTTTACTATCTTTAGTAGATTATTAATTATAATAACAATCGTAGCTACCATTTGCGGAGCCCTTACTGTGTCAGGCAGTCATTATTCAGATGACTGTTGTGCAACAAGGAGGGCTGTGGCCATGAAGGGTCCATTTGACTGGGGGCTAGCAAATGGCTGCTGTGCTTTGAACAAATGAGAGTAATCCAGATAGATAGGGGTGAGATTAAATCTCTTCATTAGTCCCTTTTACAAATAAATAGCATGTGTAGGACCTACAGCAGGTGCTTTTGGTTTTTTTACTTGCCAAAACCAGAAATTGTTGGAGGATTCACATCTATTAAAAACCTGTAGTAGCTTATATTCTAATTTAAAGCGGAGGGAACCTGTTTGTGTTTTAAGTAGGCAGCATCAGAACATTTATCATTTTGAATAGCCTTATTATTGGCTCTGTGTTAGAAGTTATGGATTATATTTAAAATAATAACAAGACTAAATGTAACAGTAACAGTTAAGTTGGATTTTGAGATCCCGAACAGGGCCTCATCTGACATATTTTTAGTGAATTACAGCCTTTAAACACTGATTACCAAACTTGTCGCATTTGAATCTTATTTGTACATCTAGAGTTTATCTTACTCTTCAGTGCATTTGAACATGCTGGTATAATCTTAGTCTAATTAACAGTGTTTTGTGACCTGAGACTCCTGTCAAAGACCATTGTAGGAGCTAGGAAGCACTGGGAGGTAAACTGAACACATGGCCTCAGTGCTCTTCCTTTGCACTGAAATATAACTTGCATTTAAAGAGATGAAATAAAAGAAAAGGAAAAGTAACATCCCTTGCCTTTAAGCTGTAATAAATGTGTTTAGTATGGTTTTGCTATTAATAATCCCTTTTAGCTTCTAGACTGGAAGATTTTATTTGAAGTGTCTAAAACCAAATGCTACCAAGAAAAAAGATTTTACTAGAAATACAGAGTAGATGTCTGTCCCTGCCTTTTGTTAATTGATCCTGCTTGTTTAACTGGGGAAATACAAATGTACATCTACTGGAGAGCATTCTATGGGCATAAACCCCTCCCTTCCTGTTTTCAAATATATTTCACATGTTGTTTATCTTATTTAAATATACAGTAGACAAGAGAATGCAACTGCTGTTCCTTTAATATCAGAACTACGCACGTTACAATAGGTGTCACTGTTTTGCTTGGTCCAATCCTGATTGGTGGCTTCAGCTATTGGCTGGGAGCACTGGCTGTCTGACTCCATCTGCAGGGCTGTAATACCTACTCTCCTCCGATCCATTCACCACACAACTTCAGCCGGCTGAGCAGACTCACGCAGCTCCGGCACATCTTGCTAACCTAATTCAGAAAACAAGTGCTACAGCTCTGTGCCTGTCATCTTCACTCAGTGTAGCGTTTTCAGGTGATCTAGGAAATGGTTATTTTTATGAGCAAATAAGAGAAACAGGAATCATGATGGGGATGTATTTAACAGACCTAGTACTGGATAAAACTTAAAGCCAGTTTCTATTCAACATAGTGAAAAGGTCACCTTGCCTGGCTGAGAAAGAAGCAAAATATCAGCTTGTTGGTTTCTGTTAACCTCTTAGCTCGGGCTAGCCTCATTTCCTTGATGTTCAAACCAATTTGGGATATCTAACTATAAAGAGAGACACACTGTACTCATGGTAGATGACAAGGAAAAGAACATGAAATGTCTCACCTTCTTCTTGATGCTTCCAGAGACGGTAAAGAACAGGTCCAAGAAAAGCTCGAAGAAAGCAAATACCAACAGCAGCAGCAGCAACAGCAGCAGCAAGTTGCCCCCCGTTTGTTATGAAATAATTACCTTGAAGACTAAAAAGAAGAAGAAGATGGCTGCTGATATATTTCCCCGTAAAAAGCCAGCTAACTCCAGCGGCACCACTGTCCAGCAGTACCACCAGCAGAATCTCAGTAACAACAACCTTATACCGGCCCCAAATTGGCAGGGTCTTTACCCCACCATTAGAGAAAGGTAGGTACCGGGCCAGCATGTTTACTTTAAAAGTTTTCCTGTGTTGAAGTTTCTGCTTTTGCATAACCTGTAATGTATTTTAACACAAATCTGTGTTTCCTCTTTTCCCAGAAGCTTTATTGGTAATGGAAAACTGCCTTGTATCTTTTCCAAAACAGTACAGCTGTTTTCCTCTTAGATAAAAATGTTTTTGCAAGCTGTAACATTTAAGTGACAGGGTTGTGTCTATGGGCCATAGAAGATAGAAACCTTTTATTTGTTTTGAGCCTTATGAAAAGTTTGTATAACTTTTTTTTTAACTTTGATTACTGTCTATGTATTTGCAATGATTACAAACACAGTTGTTTAGTTAGAACCTTTGTTATTTTGCGTTGAAGTTACTAAACTGTTGCTTAGCTTTCGAATCTTTTGTGGGTTTTGTATGCTGGGGAAGAGAATATTAAAAATGCTGGCTGCTGTGAATTAATGAGTTGCTTCTGTTTATAGAAATGCGGTAATGTTCAATAATGATTTGATGGCAGATGTACATTTTGTGGTCGGGCCACCAGGTGGGACTCAGCGGTTGCCAGGACACAAAGTAAGCAACAGCTGCATGACCAGTTTAGTCTTGAGATTTACAAAGAGGGACCCTCTCCATAAGCCTGGAACTTGGTGTGGGCAGCTTGCTGATGGCAGACAGTGCATGTTTTACCCGATTCCAGGGAAAGTGTACCCTCTCCAAAGGGCTTTGGCCATGCTTAATTTTTTTCTTTGTTTCCTTCTAACACTGCTTTACATCTCACACAAAAAATGCCCTCTTAACTCTCCAGTCATGGGAAGTTGTTGTGACAGCTTTGTAAAGTCATATGTTTACCCTTCTAGAAATCAGTTATATAAGCTCTTATTTTATTTATGTAGTAATGAGGGGACTTGTGCATTAATCTCTTAAAGCCTTGACATAATTAGCAGCATAGAGACTGTTTTGCGTGAACATCTTATGCTTCCATGGCAAGATACCCTGTACCTTGGCTTTTTCAAAGCAGCATACCGTACCTAAACCTGATTGCTTATAGTTGTTTTTCTGGATTGATTTACTGGAAGTGCTTTCAATTTAGTGTGTGAAATAAGATTTCCCTTTCTACACAGTATGTTTTAGCTGTTGGGAGCTCTGTGTTCCATGCGATGTTTTACGGAGAACTTGCTGAGGACAAAGATGAAATCCGTATACCAGATGTCGAACCTGCTGCTTTTCTCGCTATGCTGAAGTAAGCATCATTCATACGTTTGGAAAGAGTTTGTTTATACTGTATTTGTACTCTGCTGGTTTCACAGTTAAATGTAAGTTCTGCGTAACAGAAAAGAAGACTGATGAAGAAAGAGGGTGCTGCTTACCTTGTAAATGTTTTTGGAGAAAACTACTCTTCATCTCTCAGGGGAGGGCATGTGGAATTATGCAGGCATTTGTAATCACACCTTGACATAGGATTTGGGGGCAAGTGGCATGTATTGTGATTTGATTTTTAATGACTTATAATTAAAGAAAAATAACTTTCTGGTATAGGCATTATCTAATAGGGCATATTCTCAAAGCATTGTATATGAAGAAGTCTTCAAAGAAAATTATGTTTTGCTTCACAATTCCAGATACTATACACCTTATTGAAATGCCACTATTTGGGAGATTTCTGAGTGTTCTAAGAGTTATGGTCTCCTAACAGCAAATATAAAACTTAGAATCTGTTGAAATAATCTGATCTTTGAGCGTACATATATACACATACTTTTACCTAAAATCAGATACCTTTTCTCAAGAATAAGAAGCATTTGCATTTTATATTTTATATTGGAGGAGAAATTTTTGAAAAATACGGAGAGTCTCCTATAGCTTCATGTGGATTTATACAGAAAAACTTTAATTGGTAATACAGAAATATACAACTATGTGATATGTGTTTTTTAAATACTGCTGTATCTAGTGGGTGTTTTGCAGGCTCTAGCGTATTTAACCGGGTAGATGGAATCAGCTTCTTTATCATGTACCAGTACTAGACAACATGATAGTCTACCATGTGATTAAAATCCAGTTACTATTCTAAATAATATTTATGTGATTTTTCTTAAA
The DNA here is from genome assembly GCF_000956105.1 of Propithecus coquereli. Taxonomy (NCBI): domain Eukaryota; kingdom Metazoa; phylum Chordata; class Mammalia; order Primates; family Indriidae; genus Propithecus; species Propithecus coquereli. The sequence goes on from NW_012139747.1 coordinate 644,997, forward strand.
CTGTGTTCTAGCACACCACAGTATATCAGTTCAAGGTTATCTGCTACGCTAGGGATTTTGGTTCACTGGAATAAATAAAACTTTTGTTGAAAATTATTCAGTGAGTCAACAAGTGGGACAATAGTCCCATAAATGGTTAAAATGTTGCTATACAATGTTTGCTTCCTACCGAAAAATAAATATTATAGTTAATTCTAGAACTTAAAAGTATTTAATTCTTTATTCATATTACAGTTTTGAAATCTAATTGCTGCTGACTGGGACTTCAACAGCGGGAGATAGGGAAATTAAAGGCAAGTGAGCATGTGAAGTCCCAAAACACAAACTAATCCACCACTTTTCACCTTTGTAATCTTTTAGGGATATATGTACAGAAACCAATTTTACCTGCAAGGATCCCCACCCCTTGAAGTGAGCTTTGTATTTTGGGCAATGTTTTCTGTTGCTGCGGAGACCGGGAGCACTAGTTCAGCATTTTGGCTTTACTGCAGTCATGTAGAATGTGTGTCGTTCCAGATACATACATAATTAGGAAACATGACCAAAAGTGGCAAAGAATTACATCTAACCTAAGTCATTTGAAAAGTATCTTTTCTCACAGATGTGTTGCCTAGAGTATATGTTGATATAGCTTTTCAAAATTATACATGCACACCATGGAAAGTAGTAAGAATCAGAAATGAGTCAGGTGCCGCTTGCTCTAGTGCCACACTTGGGATAGTGATGGCCAGGTTTCCTCACTCCTAAAGCATGCATGAGAAGCCAGTTTCCTGGGGTTGTCAAAAAAAGGGGGACAACTATTCACTGGACGGTTCCAGGGTAAGAGCTACAAAGTGCTCACCGTGCTCCTGGCTGCTCCCTACGGGTCCTGGCCCTCAGTCAGGGTGTCACTGAGCTGCAGGTGTATTGTCAAGCGGCTTTGCAGTGGTAGCAGACTTAGCCTATCAGAGAAGAGAAGGACTTGCTGGGAGCAAAAAGGCAACTTGCATTTGTGATTGTGGTCATTTTTCTCATTGCCATCCTTATGTTTTTGTACTTTCTTACAGAAGCTATCGCTGATTTCTTAAGTTATATATGTTTCACCACGGTGAAATTTAATAACTGAACCAGTACTTCAGATAGCATAGCTGTGCACCTTAGGTAGAAACATTTAAGTTAAGTGTAACCAGTATGTCTGCATATATTTCTCACCAATATGTAGTTCCCACTGACTCTCTCTTATGTCCCCGTAGCACTCTAAGAGAAGCAGATGATTTTTACCTTTATGTACCACTTGGTACATTTCTTGGTACTGCCACCATCTCCCCAGCACCATTTGCCCAGGAAATGTTTCATCTCCTGAAATAGGGACAATTCGTAGGAGCATAGAAATAATGCATATTTAAGCTTTCCTACTTTGTCTTTTAATTAAATATATCTGGAAATAATATATTTTCTGATGCTCAAGGTGAAAGGAATGTGTCGGGTAGAAGGAGGAGTTTAGAGCTTAAGAAAAAACAGATACAAAAGTCTCTTGGATTCTAACTGGATGAAAGCATCGAAGTCCATATTTGATAATCCATTGAACTTAGAACTACTTGAAACATATTTCATTTAATTTCAGGTTTTATTTTGTGTTTAAGAAAATTCCAAAAGCATCAGGATGCAATCGTTGTGGTTGCCATTATAGTGTTAAAGGCATTTGTTTTTATCTGAATGTGCAGAAAGTTTCTCAGTATCTTTGATTAAATGTAAGATAGTATATATAGTAGAATTTTGCTGTTTTTTCCATAATATTGACTATCTCTCATATGCGGTTCTTTTTCAAATAGTGTTAATACTTTCTGTTTTTAAGCAGACGCTGAATGTACCTTATAAAGTAGAGGCCAGAATGATAACATGAAGTTAATGTCTTTAATTATACAAACTTGCTACTGAGTTGAAATACTAATAATTTATGGATATATTTCAGATGTTTCTTTAATCTCTAAACATGTTTGTAATAACTGTCACGTAAGATGATATTCTTGGAACAAACTTGAAAATGGTTGCATCTTTTCTTGCTGGGCACTCTCATTTTGTGAAAATTCTATTTACATGTTTTGTGCTTTTTTCCAGATATATCTATTGTGATGAAATTGACTTGGCTGCAGACACAGTGCTGGCCACACTTTATGCTGCCAAAAAGTACATTGTCCCTCACCTTGCCAGAGCCTGTGTTAATTTCCTGGAGACCAGCCTGAGCGCCAAGAACGCCTGTGTGCTCCTTTCCCAGAGCTGCCTGTTCGAGGAGCCAGACCTGACCCAGCGTTGCTGGGAGGTAATTGATGCTCAGGCTGAGTTAGCTCTCAAGTCTGAGGGATTCTGTGATATCGACTTCCAGACACTAGAAAGTATCCTCCGTAGGGAAACTCTGAATGCCAAAGAAATCGTGGTTTTTGAGGCAGCTCTCAACTGGGCTGAAGTAGAATGCCAGCGACAAGATCTAGCATTGAGCATTGAAAATAAACGCAAGGTCCTAGGAAAGGCACTTTACTTGATCCGCATACCCACAATGGCCCTCGATGATTTTGCAAATGGTGCTGCACAGTCCGGAGTATTAACTCTCAATGAGACCAATGACATCTTCCTCTGGTATACTGCAGCCAAAAAGCCCGAGCTACAGTTCGTGAGTAAAGCCCGAAAGGGCCTTGTCCCTCAGCGCTGTCACCGTTTCCAGTCATGTGCCTATCGGAGCAACCAGTGGCGCTATCGGGGTCGCTGTGACAGCATCCAGTTTGCAGTTGATAAAAGAGTGTTTATCGCTGGCTTTGGGCTGTATGGTTCCAGCTGTGGCTCTGCAGAATACAGTGCCAAGATCGAACTCAAGCGGCAGGGCGTTGTCCTGGGGCAGAACTTGAGCAAGTACTTCTCAGATGGCTCTAGCAATACCTTCCCAGTGTGGTTTGAGTACCCGGTGCAGATTGAGCCAGACACCTTCTACACAGCCAGTGTGGTACTGGATGGCAATGAACTCAGCTACTTTGGGCAAGAAGGCATGACAGAAGTTCAGTGTGGCAAAGTGACAGTCCAGTTTCAGTGCTCCTCAGATAGCACCAATGGCACTGGGGTACAAGGAGGGCAGATTCCTGAACTTATATTCTATGCTTGAAAACTCACTTCCCCAAACAGTGTGAGCTCTGAGGTGTACATCTGGTCCCTACTTGCTTGATGCTTAGCTAATCTGCAGATATGTGATCAACGCAGGTAATTTGTAATGAATGAAGCGGTAGGCAGTTTCTAATTTCCTTCAACCTTTTAATTATGTACAGGCAAAAATGCAGCATTCCGCTTTTAACTATATGCTTAAAAGAGCCAAGTTCTTACTAAGGCTTTGCGATTTTTTAGAGTTGTGTCTATGTACCTGGGGAGATTTTGTGCTCTCCAAGTGTTCCACTGACCTCCCAGTTTTGTCCCTCTGAAGGTAATTTTGGATCACCCTGAATTTCCTTTTGGACTTTATTTGATAAATAGAAACAAATAGTCTAAAATAATAAGAGTTATTTTTGAACAGAACCCCTCTACTCTGAAAAAAGCAGATAAACCTCAGTGTACAATTCTGAAAGAAGTTTTGCTTTGTGATAAGTAATAATGTATAAAGTAGACATTAGTCATGTTTGGCTTTTATTTTATTCCTTTTAAATTTGTCTTCTGGGATTTTTTTTTCAATCCTAAATTCATAATATTGTTACATATTAAATGCTTCAAAGTATCAGTGTAAAATAGGAAAATAAGAAATTGGGCATTTGTTTAGGTTGTGAGTTCTACAGATTTATATTCTTTTAGTTTAGAAGACAAAATATTGCAATACGGACACCTCTTTTAGAAGTAACTAAATTATAAAATTTTATTGTCAACTGAAAAAAGTTACAGTCCTACTAATTTAAACTAAAACAGTTTGAAAAGGAAACGTAAAAAAGTCCCTTACTACAAATAGCTTAATTGATTTCATATTAGAATACACAAATTGAAAAAGCCAAACTTTTTTCTCTCTACTTAGCCTTCGATCCCCACAGTTTGCTTGTTTTTATAAGTTGTACTGTATAGAATTCTATTCCTTTATTCCCCCTTAAAAGGACCAAACAATTCTTTATATGAATGGAGTAACAATTAGTTTTGTAGCACTACATGTTAATGTGATAAGATATTTTGTTCTTTTTTTTTTTTTGTCTGAAATATATTTTACCTGATCTACTTTGACCATATACTCTTTTCTTTGTGAATTATAATTCTGTCCTGTTCCCTGGACTGCTAGAATCTGGCCTCTGGCCATTGTAAAGTGCCAACATATGCCTGCAAGGTTTTCAAAAAATGGTCTGGAGCAACACATTTGATTATACCTAATATTCACTGCATCGGCATCACATCCAGCTTTCTTACTTGTCCACGGATAATGTAAACAAAGGAGGGAAAAGCTCATTAAAAAGTTCTCCTTCACTGATGGCTTATGTTGGTTTAGTGCCTGTGACCCTGGCAATGTCCAATGTGTTCACTTCCAGCTGAAGTATCCATGTGTTTCTGGGCAGCTTTTCTGCTCAGTGTGATCCTGAGATGGCTTCCCCCCGCCACCCAGAGTGTGGTCCCTGGCCGCCTCCTTCTCCTGCTCTGCAAGCCTGAAACTGGCTTGTCTGGAGCCAGGGGTTAGTCCTGGGGTGTGTGTGTGTCTGCGCGCCACCGTGCGCATGCAAGTGTGTTTGCCAACTCAGGAATTGTCTCCTCCCTGCCTGGCTACTGAGAGGTGGGACAGTAATGGTCCTCCTGCTGGCCCCAGCAAAGCCCAGCGAGTGACTGGCCTTACTTATTCACTGTGTTTCTGGGCCACTTCCCCTGTAGACGTGGGCTTGCTGCCTTCAGCCGGCTTCCCTGAGGGAGGAAAACACTGGATTAGGGGAAATGTTTTAATCACTTTTGCCATTACCTATGTCTGTTAGCATAGATGATCAAAAGCTGTTACTGGTGATTACAGATGAAATGAGTACTCCCAGAACAACTTTCCAAAATTGTCTAATGAATATTTCTTATTTAAGGAGATTATAGGTAGTAGTTTTGGCAAAGCTGAAATCGATGAAATAAAGGCATATTTTCAAATTAAAAAAATACTTCTACAAAGGCTTCTGTTTTTAAATTATGGTTAAACCTTTCAGTAACTCATAGCTACCATGCAAATTGGTAGACCTGATTAGAAGGCACTCTTTGTAAGCCAGAGGGAAAGAAACTGTATTTAGCGCTAATTTTATGCTATCAGATTGTTGAGGTGGGCGTGAGAGCCTTAGAGGGAAGATCGTTCATTCACTAACACTCACCGTCATTGCTCCTGTTAGCTAACTTCCTCCATGTGACTAGGGAACTGCTGGTGAAAGCCACATGAGATCCTGTACACTGGGTATTATAGAAGAACTTACTTTTATGTTAATTACTATTATTTAAAAAAAAAAAGACACATACACCATCTTATTGGCTGGTGCCTACAACTGAGGGTAAAATTTGAAAATTGTATTTAGAATAAGAAATTTTACATTCAAAACCCTATTCTCCCTTCTGCATTTTTAGCAAAGTGGACTGAAGATTAATGTGCTTGCTTTATTTTCTTTTGTAATTTTGAATTTTGTAGCTTTTAAAACTAGAAACCATTGTTCTAACAAGGCAGGCAGTTCTAATGTATAAACACAACTTTATTAAACAGAATATGCTATAGATGCTTTTCCCAATGTACCTGGCAGTCTTTGTCATTGTTCCTACTAGGGATAAAGGGGAACTAGGCTAGCAGTTCTAATGTAACATTCTTTAAGCATATCTTAAAATAGTATTTAAGTAAATGGTCTAATTTCTACATAATTGCACTGAACTGTCATTTTTGTTTTTTAAGGTGTTTAAATAAGCTCAGCTAATTCAAGACACTGTGGCCACTTGTGCGTCAGTGTGCTTGGATTTAGTAGCTTACAGCATTATTTATGAAGGAAAAATATATAAATATGAAGTACCTCATGTTGAATGTTATTGTACTGTATTTTTAATGTAACAGTGCAGATCTTGTTAGACACCTGAATGTGTATAATCATGTTAAATGCAAATAAAGTAAAACTAGTTCATAGATTTGTTTTCCTTAGCATCTTTGTGTCTCCCTTGAAATAGTAACAAATTTAATCTGGCACTCTTGGTGACACTACATTTTGCAGAGATGGTTTCACAGGAGCATTTGTTTGCTCAGTATCCAGATACCTTTGATCCCTGAAGAAGTAAAAACTTGAGGCAAAAACATAAGAGAACAATGAATATGTTAATCAATTGCATTGTTCAAAGCTTGACTCTTAAGTTATTGAGAGGGAGTGAATGGATGCATTTATATTCCCATTGTGGAATTTGTGGTTGGCTGCCATTGTGAAACCGTAGTTGCTCAAATGTCTGGATCTCCCTTCTCTAAGAGGTGTTGATACTGAACGACATCTGACTTTTGATGTGACCAGTGCTGCTCCTTCTTGTGTTGTAGTAGCTTAAGTCTAGGAATAAAAAAGTAAATGCCATATGAGAATTTTGAATGCAGATTTTATGTGCTCAACTAGTTTTTAATTATATTTCTATGTATCAAGTACATATATACACCTGTACTCATACATGTACATATGTATGCTTTTTTTCCCCTCTGCAGTTTTTCTGATGCTTTTCTCCTGCAGTTTATTGTGAAACCTTGTATATTTGCTTAACCACTTCATCTACTCAGGATTCAGTTTCTATAGCCTACCTGCTCAAAAGAGTTTTGGAATTGTTCCAAAGAATAAAGGAACTGGAACTCTCTATTCTCATCAGTTTCATCACAGTTACAACCTGAATTGCAAAGATCTTTAATCCAGGAAACCCCAAGCCATTATCTCTTCTTTGTTGCTACTTAAACTTAATCCACGTTTGTTTTCATTATCCCAAGACAATTGGGAATGATCCTCCTCCTCCATTGTTGGGACTAGGGATCTACAAAGTACACTTTATTTCCAGTTGACTGTATGACTTGCTTGTGAAAGCCATGGCCTTAAATTTGGGAAAAAACAGGAAGGAGGAGAGCATTCCTGAGGAACTAAATGGTGTGAAACTTGGAGGCAAAACAAGTAGCCCTGAAAACTGGTTATCTTAAGGGTTTATTAGAACAGGGTTATGAGTACTTTTGAGGACTTCAGTAGAAGATGTACACACTTTCTGGATTTCTCATTAATACATTTCAGCATTTTTTTCAGAGCCGTTTGCATTTATTGACCAACTACTCCCTTTGGACTACATTTATCCTCTACTTTTCAGAATATGTACTCTAACAAAACGAATGCTAGGGAAGTAGAATTTCCTCATTTATTTCCATAACCAACATAAGCACTGGTCATAAAGTTTCTCAACCAAGAAATTGCCAGGTGGGTGAGATGGAAATAAATGTGAAGAAGAGGTGGAGACCATGGCTGACCCTGCCACACACCAAGCAGTGTAAGGCGCTGGCAGGTACAGACTGATCTCCGAACAGTGTTTGGATGTAGTTTCCCAACTTGGGTATTTCCCTTCTCATCACCTCTCACCCACCCGCCCCCACTCCCATTGCCTCTTCTAAACTTTTTTGGAGGATAGAGGCTGGTGGAGAGGGTATAATTCCTACTTGTTCAGATGCTATCCTTATTGTTTCCTGTTTGCCTGTTTATTTAAATGGGCCAACGGACAGCAATTTTACTAGCAGATGCTACTTTATATTCTGCCATCTAAAAAGTCCCTAACCTCAAGATCTGTAGTTCAAACAACCCACTCTTTACTTTGTCACATCTGTACATAGGACATAATGAAAGTCATCTATGAGGCTACTGGCCCTTAAAAATTAATTTACTCTTTTACTTACTGATTTCTCTTTAAGCTGTCTTTGGAAGTAACCAGAGTGGGTATGTGTTAAAAGTTACTATAAAGATGAAATCCTTTTTTCACTTCATGTGACAAGAGTACTGAAAATTATTTCAAAATTAAGGCATACTTTTTGTTTTTATGACTGGTGGACAGTTTTATATTTAATAGACTGTCTCCTTTACATCAGTGGTTTTAGAGGAGTGAAATTGCACCTGAAAAAATTAAAAATAAGTCACACTAGTAGCCTTGTTAATGTTAACGAAGTTCTGCAATAAATCTATGAGCAGCATAAAGTATGAAGACTTTATGTTCTGTGAGAAACCAGAAAAGTCTATGAAATAATATTTTGATATGTAGCAGTCTTTTCTGTGGCTATACAATTTGCATTTTTCTTCCTAAACTACTATGTTCCAAAAATAGTCAAAAGATAATGACTATTTAAGGAAGCTCAAATAATCTTTCAAAGCTTGAAGCAGAGGGTAGCACCTTCTGCTACACTGTAGACTATGTAAAAATGTACTTTTGAGAGACATTCTATATATCTTAGGGAATTTTCATTTTTGTGCTTGTCTTAAACGGTTCTAAACTTTGAATTATTTCAGCACTCTTTATAATAGTGTTGAAACAGTGCACTGAGCCTTAACCAATTCGAAATTAAAAGATGTGATAGATCTTCATTCTTAAAGAAAAATTCCAAGAATATTTGGAAGCATTAATGAACTGAAGAATATTTATAGTGTTTCCTATATAATTTAGCTCCCCAGAAGAGGCAGAGGTTTAATGAATCATTCAAAGGATCAACCCACCATTCGTTCATTCATTGATCATTTATTGATCTTTTGCTTCATCCCAGGCAGTCACAGAGGTGCCAGGGAGACAGAGACCAGTAAGAGGTGTTGTGCTATGTGATCTGAGAAACCGACGGTCCAGCGCAGTGCTGCTCTGCTGTCAGCATGTGAAAGAACCATGGACTGCTGGGCCCCACCCCCAGAAATTCCGATTTGGCAGGTCTTGGGTGGGACTTGGGAAATTGCGTATCTAATAGGCTTCTGCGTGATGTTTGTGTTGCTGTCAGGTCATCAGATGGCACTCAGTGGCATTGATGTAAATGAGGAGTGTGTAGAGGAGGGGGCTGTGTGGGATAAATCAGTAGTGCTAAGGGGTAGTAGAGGAATGCCTGGGGCTACTGCAGGATCACTGGAAAAGGGGCGTGCAGCCTCGGGGCGGAACAGTAAGTTTCCCAGAAGAAATGATGCTTGAGCTGGGTTTTGAAGGATGCATCATTAGAATTATCTAGGTGAAGACTGGTGATGCAGATTGTCATGGGGGGCGGCGGGTGGGTAAAAGGAATTCTAGAAGAGAAATTTCAGGGATACAATGGCAAACAGCTCAGTATATGGCTCCAGTAAAGGGTACGGATGAAAGAATGAGGCCAGCTACTGTGTGCCAGGTTTGGAACAGGAGAAGGACTCGGGCAGGAGCAGGAGGCAAGCACATCAGGTGCTGGACTTTCATCTACAAAACAAAGCAGTGGCATGGAAGGGATTTGAGTATTGATGAGACAACAGTTTTGTGTTTTTAGAGCATATTGAACTCTGGGAAAGATAGACTCGATCAGGCTGGAGGCAAGAGGAACAGTTAGGACTGTAAGAGCCATACAAATCAAGATCAAACAGGACATGGGATTGAGAGAAGGATGAACATCCTAGAAGTGGGAGGGGAGACCCCCAGGGTGCAGTGGAGCTTTCCAACATCCAGTTAGAAGGGGGCTTGCTGAAGCTGGAACGCGGCCTCCTGCTGCATTTAGTCTTATAGAAAGGGAAGAAAAACCATTTTTCCTCTACGATCCTCTGTAGACAGCTGGTTTGTAGATACCCATCTTTGATTCTATCTTTATATTCTTTTAGAAAGAAGGTAAGAGAGTTGACATAGTGTAGAGGTTAATAGCTCAAACCCTGGAGCAGGACTGCCACCTGGGTTTGGACCCTGGCTCTAGCTGCATGTGACCTTGGGGAAGTTACTTAACCTCTCTGAGCCTCAGTTCCCTCAAGAAAGATGGCAGTAGCAATAGTTCCTTCCTCCTTGCAGGGTTATTATGATGATTAAATTAATATTTCTAAAGCACTTACAACAGTACCTCCCAAACAGGAAGTGCCATGTAAGTGTTGATTCAGTGAAACAAAAAATGTTAAAGACCACAAATTAAACCCATGCACTTTCCTCATTTATGCATTTATGAGAACCAGTTTACTTTTAGTTTATACACACTTTTAACAATTTGTCAATACAGACAAGTCATTTTGTTGCTGTTTGAAATTGCCATGATCAATAGTTATGAAGACTATAAAGCTACAAAGAGCTGTAACACTGTTGAGGAATTCTCACACTTTAACCAAATTTCTAATAAATACTTCAATTTTGTCATGTTAATGAGAGATAGAAATGATTTATTCTGATGTAGGTGGATGCTAGCACATCAGATGCTTTTTCTACTAGAGAATTGTTTAGGATTCCTCAGAAAATTACTCTGTAAAAGCTGAACGTGTGATACATAAGAAGTTTTTGAGACATTTTCCAAGAGGAGTCTATTTTGCAGGTAAAAAAAAAAAAATCCCCTTTTCTAGGTCTACTAGAGTCAAAACAAACTCCTTTTTTGTGGCCTACAGCTGTAGGCAATTTTGGATATAACCCCTTCTCCAAATACTTTGGGATTAAATCAGTTTTAGTATTGGAATTATTTGTTGTGTGTTGAAAGCAGGTTTGACCTTTATTATGAGTGATTAATGTTACAGGGAATATTTGAATGGCTAATTTTTTTATTCAAGTAAACACAGGTGTGCCAGAAGCACTGTTTGGGTGCCCCCATAGCTGTTGACACCTCATTTTCGCCTTTCCTAGGAACGTTCCCATCTGCAGCCTCTAATCCTTGAGCCAGTGCTGGGGCCGTATTTGCCTAGGGCCCTGTCATCACAGGAGTTAATTCCTGTTCCCTTTTTCAAGACTGAATTCTCCTCTCTTTTGCAAAATAAACCTGTAAGAACTTTGCCCTCCCCCCACCAGAGATTCTCATTTAGGAGGGCTGCGGTGGGGCCAGCCATCTTGTTTATGTGAAGCTAGAAGAAGGGGGTAGTCGGGATTCTGATGGTGCATGTGAGAGGTTGAGAACCCTGACGTAGACAAATCCTGGAACCTTCCCTCACACCACAGGGACTTCCAGCCTCAGCACCCTGTTCCTTGCCGGGGACCCCTGTACCACACACTCTCAGAGATCAGTTTGGTGCTTATACTCTGAACCCTGGAACCCTGGAGCTGGCCCACAACAAAACCACTGTGTGCATTTGTGATGACATAAACTCAGGGTATGGGAAGGCCCAGTCTCTGACCCCCTAACTTTTTCATTCTGATCCCTGCTTGTTTCACTCCTGCCTCACAGTTTCCCTGTACCCTCAACCTTCTGTCTGCACCCCAGAGGCCCAGAGATCAAGGCCAAGATCAAGATGTGCTGGTCCCAACTCGCATCCACTTGACATGCCACCTGCTTAAGGTCTGGTCACCATGAACTGGTCTTAGTGCCTGCTCATGTTTTAGACTGTCTCGGTGACCATGCTACTTCATCCAGAGCCGTGCCAGCCTGCAGGGCCTCCTCTCCCAACCTCCAAGCCCAGGCTCACATTCCTGTCCATTGGTCCCCCAGAGCCCCTGTCCAGCCTGTTCTCTAGCCTCAACTTCCTGTCCTTTTTCTTCTCAGCTCTGACCCAGAATGTCATACTTAAAGCACATTTGTGTCAGCTTTCTGTTGCCCAAATAGTATAAAAGGAACGCGTGCTGAACCTCAGTAGTATAATGCAACACACATGCTCCCACAGGCCATCTAGACAGCTTTGCATGTCTTGACTGGGCTCACTCACCTGTGAGAGTTGACTGCCTTCCGCTAGGGCAGCTTTGCTGCCGTTGTGTCTCATTCCCCAGCACACTAGTCTGAATATGTTTTCATGGTGACAGTGGAGGCACAAGAACCTCACGCACAACTGGAGGAAACACACATGGTCTGTTGAGGCCTGGGCTCAGAACTCGTGAAGCATCACTTCCGCTGCACTCTTAGCCAAAGCAAGTTACAGGCCAGCCAGGTGCATGGGGCATGGAGTTAGACTCTACTTCTTTACTGAGAAGGGCTGCAAAGTCACGGGGCAAGGGCTGTGGATACAGAGAAGGGTGGCTTATGGAGCCATGCACGTAGTCAGTCAAGCAACATGTTACCTAGCTGGAGCCTGCAAATAGACACTGCCCTGGGCCAGGTCTGGTGGCTCATGCCTGTAATCCCAGCACTTTAGGAGGCCAAGGGGGGAGGATGGCGTGAAGCCAGGAGTTCAAGACCAGCCTGGGGTACATAATGAGACCCTGTCTCTCCAAAAAATTAAAAAATTGGCAGGGTAAGGTGCTGCATGCCCATAAAGCCAGCTACTCGGGAGGCTGAGGCAGGAGGATCCCTTGACCCCTGGTATTCGAGGTTATAGTGAGCTATGATCACACCACTGCACTGCAGTCTGGGAGACAGAGGGAGACTCTGTCTCTTAACAAAAAAGACAAAAGATACTGCTCCTTTTGAACCTGGACCGCAGACCCAATGCCACATGAAGTTACCCACAGAGAATCTACTGGCACAAAAAGCATTAGTGAACATGAAGATTTTACTGAAGATCTCATAGGGGAGAGGAGGAAGAATCTCTTTCTCATACTCACAGCATAAACTGCCCAAATACCCATTTGGCAGGTCCCCTCCCATGTAACTAGTCGGTTTTGCTAACGAGAATTGCCTCTCAGGCTTTGGGTCTCCAGGCAGAGCTGTAGCTTTTTATCGGCCGGTGTCTCACCCTCCCAGCTCTAGCTCCAGTTCCTCAAACTGCAGCCTTCATCTGGAGCTGGTAAACACCTCATTAGTTGTAGAATTTTTGTCTGTCACTTACAACCTTACCACCATTCTCATATACTGACCTGTTAGCATATACAGTTGACCTGTACAACTTAGGAAACCAGGCTCAAGCAAAGCAAGAAAAGGTGGTGGGGTGAACAGGAAGGAGCTTTCTCCTCTGTGTTTCTTCATCATCATTCACAGCGACACCCCTAGGAAACCTTAGATGGTCCATGAGCTTCTTCCATGGACAGGAAGATGGGGCGAGACTGTGTGCCGGATCTCAGGGGGTCAAGGAGAGAAGGAGATACACTTTGATAAAACAGCCCAGCCAACCCTTGGGGCCAGAGGGGACTGCAGAAGGGGTGTTGGCTGGAGGAAGAAGGAAGGGGTCTCAGGTTAGTGAGAAACCTCAACACAGCTTCTTTTACCTGGAGCTTTTCTCTCATTTCTTCATCTTTCCGTGACTTCTTCATGTGAGACTGACCCACACTGTTTAACCTGGGGGAGGTCAGCAGGTGGGAAAAGTTGAGGGCGAGTCCACCGGCCAGTGGCCTGGGCAATCACTCATACTGCTGAGAACTGTTTGGCAGGGACTTCCTTAATCTGCTATGCAGTTTGTGAACATATCACCAAGGCCTCCTCAACAGAGCAGGTTTCTTATATGGCCTTTCCAACGCTGCTATGTCCTGGTACCCTTTGTCATCTCCCATGTGCATTTGCAAAGCAGCTCTTTGCTCTGTGGTCTTGGGGAAAGTACGACCATGCCCTTGAGCTTGCTTGTGTTCCTTTCCTCTCTGAAGCACCACCACCTTGCCAGTGGCCCTGGAGGGAAGCCCTGGCTGCTTTCTCACCATCCTTCCACAGTACAGAAAATTTTAACTTCTGAAATGTCTCAGATCCAACATTCTTTACTGTCTTAGTTCAGGCTGTTATAAAAAAATAACTGAGTGGCTCGTAAACAACAGAAATTTTTTTCTCACAGTTCTGGGGCTTGGAAGTCCAAGATCAAGGTGCCAGCAGATTTGGTGTCTGGTGAGGGCCCACTCTCTGGTTCATAGACAGACAGCACCTTCTTGAGGTGTCCTCACGAGGTGAAAGGGTTGAAGGTCTCCCGGACTTTTTTATAAGGGCCCCAATACCATCCATGAAGACTCTGCTCTCATGACCTAATCACTTCCCAATATCTAAAGGCCCCACCTCCCAATACCATCACACTGGAAATTAGGATTTCAACATAGGAATTTCGAGGGGACACAAACATTTTTAAACCATAGCACTTACTGAGGAATTGTACTTAGTTACTGTTAGTTATCAGTCAAAAATTCATTTGTAGAGTTGCTAAATTACTCCACACCTTCCCCAAATTTGAGATTTATTTGCTATGCGTGTTTAACAGAAATCAAGAGAGTTAGCTCAAGCCATTTCATTTGTTTGGGTTTCGAGCACTTATTTTCCTTAAAGAATTGCTAAAATAGTTATTAATATTATAGAGCAAGTGTTCTAACATAACTAATATAGTTTAAATATTTTCATGTTCACCAATTAGTGCTGTTACCTCTTATACAAATGCTGTGACTCTAGATATAGTTTGGGTTGGTGGTAACATTCAGTGTGAATGGAAGCCACGGGACATGGTAGCTTCCCAGAGATTGGCTCTTTCACTCACTCCAATCAGAAAATCAGGGCTGCGGTGGACAATAGACCTCTTCCCAGCTAGAAAACATTAAAGCTTCTCATCCCCCTTTCCACCCTTCTCCTGCTGCATTTGGGAGGAGCACATCTCCTCCAAAGACCACACCCCAAGAAAGCATAACCAAGCAGAGGTAACTGCGTCCATTTCTAGGAGTATAACTTACTTCAATGCATAAACTTACTATATGTGAAAGAAAACTCTACCTGGGAGTGGTTTTTGGATGTCTATGATAGGTTTTCTTATCGTTCTTTAATTTCTCATTTATGGAGACAGAGTCCAGAAGTCAGGTAGTAAATGGACTGAACTATTCTCTGTAATTGCAAAGAAATACCCACCTTTTAAGTTAAACACTCACTAGATCCGTAAAACTAAATCTTCCGTATATACTGGTCACATTGGCCTCCGCCTCGAAAAAGCTCCAGAAATGAGCCATGGATGTGACCCAACTAGAAACAGGATCATGCAGGTGTCTTCGTCCATTTTTGTGTTGCTATAACAGAATACCTGAGGTTGGGTGATTTATAAAGAAAAGGGTTTTATTTAGCTCACAATTCTGGTGGCTGGAAAGTCCAAGAGCATGGCGCCAGCCTCTGCTTGGCTTCTCGGGAGGGCCATGTGCTGCATCAAGATGTGGCAGAGAAGTGGAAAGGCAAGTAGGCTTGTGCAAGCAGGGGCCAAACAGGAGGAGGAACCTCACTTCACAACAACCTGCTCTCACAGGAACTAAGCCATTCCTGAGAGAGGGAATCACTGACTCCTGAGCAACGGCTTTAATTCATTCATGAAGGATCCACCCCCATGGCCAAAACACTTCCCCCTGGGCCCCACCTCCCAACACTGCCTCACGGGCAATTGAACTTCAACATGAGTGCTGGTGGGGAAAAACCATATCCAAACCATAGCTGCAGGCAAAATAAATTGGGGAAGGAATGGGGTGGGAGAAAAAGAATGAGCACAGAGAGAGCACGAAAAGCGAGGAGAGAGAGCATGCCCCACCATTTCCTCTGAGATGCACAGCCTTTGGGAGAAGGATGAAGGAAAGGAGTCGGTTTCCTTTGGGTAGTGGAGAGGGATGCTGCTTCATGTCAAGCTTCTGGTGTCGGGGAGGTGGCTCTGGTAGACCTCTCTGGCCTGCCGCCCAAACTCCATAAGGAGCCTTTGTGGATTTTCCAAGCCTTTTGCTAGAGTCCCATGAATAACCTTCTTGAGTGTTTTCCTTGGGGGCTTTTCAGCTTTGGGGCCTCCAAATAGAGCCAGGAGTGCAGGCCAGATCCACCATCTATTTAGAGTTGAGGGATGAGGTGAGAAACCAAGCCATTCCTGATTCCTCCCTATGGAGCACTGACCTTAGGCCTTGCAGGGGCTGAGAAGGTGTGCATGGGCCTTGTCCTTCACCACAAAGAGCCCAGTTTTGCTCACGGCAGCCTGAGACACACCTGGAGTCCAGAAGTGGCTGTGGCGTCCGCTCAGGCCGGGTGAAGTCAGCCTCACACGGGGAGCCAGAAGTCCTCTTCGCTCCCCTTTATCCCTCCTTCCATTTCACTCTTCTTGCCTCACTCCATGCTGCTCACTGACCTCCAAATATAACCCTTGAACTTGGGCAGCCTGCAGTGCTTCCTGTCTCCCGCCCCACATTCATCAGTCAGGTAAGGGGGACTTTCTCTTGCAGAAAGGCATTCACACCTCACAGCTGAAAGACCACTTCACAACAGGTGGGAGAATAGAGAGGTGGCAGGTATAAGAGGCCGCGGGGGCCACAGCATCCCAGTGACAGAGACAGGTGGGAAGAAAGAGGTTAATGTTGCCAGACACCTGACAAGTGGCTGCTTACAGCCTAAATAAATAAAATGAGCCTGTTGTTAGGCTTTGCCATGTGACTGTCATTTACACAGGGCTGTGCAGTCTTCCCAAACTCCCGCTAAGACACCCTGGTTAGAAAAACAAATTACGGAGTGCGGTCAGAATGTAGTCTTTCATAGGTCATTATCAGAGCGGGTCTCTTGTCAATACCATGCCTGATTGGGAGCAGCTCTCAGAGTCATTTAGCTTCTCTTGTCAGGGGAAGCTTTTTAACTGCTTCCTGCTGTCCTGTCATTTTGTGCTAACCCCAAAAGCCTATGTTAAATTAATGTCACAATTCCAATTTCTTCTCAGAAGCATTTTCCTTTCTGGTTAACAATGGAAACATTCATACAATAATCAGGGGAGAAGAGTGGCCAAACATGAATGCTGTGAAAACCCATCAGTGGGATGAATGCATTTATGTACGTGCACATGTCCATCGGGGGAGCAGGTCCCCATCATTCTGGACGACACAAAGAACAAAGATGAAACTCATTCAGAGGGCAAGATAGGGGGAAAAATAACGAAGTAAAATGAAAGCAAACCCAAACCAAGCAAAAACCCCACTGCCTTCAGTCAAGAAGAAGATTCTATTTGAGACGATTGCAGAATTACCACCAAACAAAAAAAAAAGGAAGGAAATGTTGATGATCAGTGAACTGGGTGAGAGGTACATGGGTTTCCTTGTACAGTCTATGTTTCTGTATGCTTGAAAATTTCATAATAAAAATATTTTAAATTGTGGTAGGGATTGGATCAAAGAGCTCATACATGGCACACAGTTCCTGGGCAGAGACAATTTTTCCCCTAAATTTAATTTGCAATCCTAAAAGGACCCACTCCAATAACCTACAGCTGAAAACATGTTTGAAAGTAAATCTGGCTTATTCTACACCTCCTGTGGACAAAGGGGTCTCTGTGATCAACTCAGCTCTAGCATCATATAACATAGACTAAGGTTTTTACAAACACTGAAATGCTCAATTTTAAAACTTAAATTATACATCCTCTTAAATGCAAGGATTGATATTTATGTTTATCTGCTTAAATGAGGGCTCTTATTTCATAAAATTTCTAATTAAATAGAAAAGCATTCTCAGTGCTTGATCTTTGTTAATCATATCTTGGAAAAGCCTGGAAGTTTCGATCATGATTTCATTAGGGCATTCTCACAGTTCCCCTGGTGGCGATGTAATCTAATGTTTGCAAATTTTAATTGCCAATGCAGCAAGGGTTTATGTGGACTGGAGTTGAGTCTCAGATATTCTGGCTTCTGGGAGTAGCATCACTGTCCCTTCCACCTTAGACCCTCCATGGAGCTATGCTGACCCTAACAGTTATATGACCCAGGACAATCATACAAATGGCTACCTACAAATTATGTGTCTAAATATTAAAAGTTATAAATTAAGCTAACAAACTGTCAAATAAAATATGTTCCAGTATCCTACCTTGACAAATATGTTTTTGCCGCAACTTGGAAGGCCAGGTTCAAATTTCAAATTCTCCGTCCCTCGGAGTTTGATACCAGGGAATGTGGCGGTTGAGAAGAGGTGGTCCCTGGGTCCAGGGCCCCTGCCCACAGCCTACACCCTTTCTCTTACCACCCCTGACTTTATCTTGTAGCACAAGGTGTCCCCTTGCTCATGTGCGTTCTCTCCAGCTCATACATTCAACTCAGTTTACCCCGATCTGACACCAAAGAACTCCCCTTAGGGCCTAGGAGTGCACACCCTGGTGGCAAGGCCTGTCCTTGTGCGGAAGGATGCTCAAGGCCACAAGGGCAGAGAATGCCAGGGTCCTACATACTGCTTTGTCATATTCTATTTGAGTGGCTGTAAAGGAATCCCTGATGCTGGGTAATTTATTAAGAAAGGAGGTTTATTTGGCTTCCAGTTCTGCAGGCTGTACAAGAAGCATGGCATCAATATTTGCTTCTGGTGAGGGCTTCAGGAAGCTTCCACCTTATGGTGGAAGGCCAAGGGGGAGCTCCATGTGCAGAAATCACATGGCAAGAGAGGAGGCAGGTGAGAGAGGAGGCAGGTGCCAAGCTCTTTTTAACAACCAGCTCTTGCAGGAACTAATGATGCGAGAACTCAGTCATTATTGCAAGGACAGCACCAAGCCTTTCATGAGGAATCCTCCCTTCCCTCTGCTTCCTCCCCACCTCCTGTGACCCAAACACCTCCTATTAGGCCCCATCTCCAACACTGGGGAAAAAATTTCAACATGATTTGGAGGGTCAAATATCCAAACCATGGCACGCATAATGGAGGGGTTGAAGCGTGGATTCTAGGTGGGCATGTCCCCTTGACTGGTTTGCAATGAGCTCAGATGATCCAGGGGAAAGGAGTTTGTTTCCTCCTCCTCTATCAGACCCCCTGAATGTTGGCATGACCCTGAGGTCTTGGTATTAAGCCCTATAATCTTCCCTCTTGTACTCTCTGCCTAGAAAAGTGATCGCATCTGGTTCCATGGTTTTATATCCCTCGTCGATTCATTCAACAAATATATATCTTTCTAGGTACTGGGGTGTAATGGTTAACTTTATCTGTCAACTTGACTGGGCTAAAGAATGCCCAGATACCTGGTAAAACATTATTTCTCCATGTGTCCGTGAGGGTGTTTCCAGAAGAGAGCAGCCTTGGAATCAGCAGATTGAGTGAAAAAGATCTACCCTCACCATTGTGGGTAGGAATTATCTAATTCACTGAGGGCCTGAATAGAATAAGAAGGAGGAGAAGGGGAAAGTTCTTTCTTGCCTTTTTTGAGCTGATATATCCAACTTTTCCTGTCTTCAGCCATTGGAACTCCTAGTTCTCAGACCTTAGGACTCTTGGGACTTACATCAGTGGCTCTCCTGATTCTCAGGCATTAAGATTCAGACTGAATTATACCACCAGGTTTCTGGGTCTCCAGCTTGCACACAGCATATTGTGGGACCTCTTGGCCTCCATAATCACCTGAGCCAATTCCAATACTAAATCTCCTTTTATGTATCACTCTCTCTCTGTATCTCTCTCTCTTTCTCTCTCTCTATATATATCCTATTGGTTCTGTTACTCCGGAAAATTGGGACATGGAGATATAGGAGCCTGGTGTCACAGGACTTACTTTCTACTGGAGGAGACTGATAATCAGTAAGATGTGTCTCTTTAAGCATGATCCTAAATTCTTTGCTACTCCCTCCAGTACGAGGTAGGGTCAAGATCTATTCCCTTGAAATTGAGTGGTTCATAGCACCTAGTGGAAGTGAGGCTGTATGACTTCCAAGTCTAGATCATCAAAGGCTGTGACCCTGGTCATTGGAAATGCTTGCTCTTGGAGGGCTGAGTGGTCTTGTAGGAGATGGGCTACCCTGAGTCTGCCGTGCTGGAGAGGCTGCATCTTGGCATCCTGGCCAACATTTCCAGCTGAGTCAGCCCCTTCAGCCCAGGGATGAGAGAGACATGGGATTAGGGAGACCAGCTTGGAATTGAATCCTCCAGGCCCGGATATTCCAGCACCAGCCATTCAGGTCACTGCCAACTGAGGCCACAGACATCAGGGAACAGAGAGGGCCTGTCCTCACTGTAGCCTTATCCGAAAAAAAAGAAAAAAAGTGAAAAATTGAAAAGAAAAATTTAGGATTAAATACAGAATAAATATGTCTAAGAAAAGGAAATAAAATGAAACACACACACACCTACACACACACACACAAACACACACAGTGAGTCGGATGGAAGCTTCAGCCTTGCTGTCTTCAGGTCTTAACACAAGCAGTATGTCCTGTAAACGTCCAAGTGCCCCATGAGATATTTCCTCTTAGGAGTCCCCTGCTTAAAGTTATGGGATGGCAGTGGTTTTCCAAACTCATAAAAGGAGATAGAAAAGAACCACCCCTCTGACTATAGCTGCCTCTGACCATAGCTCCTGCCAATTGCAGGTACGAGGAGATGAACAGTACAGACACAGCCTTGAAACCAAGAGCTGAGCCAAGCCACCACTAGCTCTGCACCACCATCTGAGATCCAGCTCTGGCTTGTAGTGTGGAGGGAGGTCCAGGTAGATGCAACTGCAAAAGGACTAGACAGTGGGAAAAGGAAGTGTGTGTTGGAGGAGAATCTCCCATTTAAAATAAGTCATTAAAAGTCTCATAAACATGAAATAATCTAATGCCAAGAAAGACAATGAAATAAAAAAATCAGCATGGAGATTTGCTCTTAGAAGATCTGCATATCAGTTAGCTATCACTATGTGACAAATCACCACAAAACTCAGTTGCTTTAAACAATTAGTTTTATAAAAGATTGTTACACAGACTTTCAGTATTATTGAGCTCTATCTATCAGATAGATATATCTACTTGCCCTAGAAAGAGAATAAGAATTTATGAAGCACGATCAAAGTTCAGACATATAGAGAAACATGTGACAGACTCGAAGGAAGGAGCAGCTGAAGCCAGATTGCAGAAAATGTCATGGGGTCAAAAGAGAAAAGAAAAGAAAACCACCATAAATAAGGAAAGTTACCAGCCAAACTCAGGAACTGGGCTGAGAGAGGAGAGAAGAAGTGTTAGGTTTAGTGTGAGAGCTTCAACTGGCAGGGTCCGCCTGCACCATGGTAAGGAGAGAGGTGTAGACTAAAATGGGAAAATATGTTTCACTCAGGCATACACAAGCATACACACACATCCACATACATGCACACATGTGAAGAGAAAGAGAGTTCTTTTCAGCCAGAGAGGTGGACACCAGAACTCAAGGAGGGGTCCGTGGCTCTTAAAGCATCACCCAGTATAAGCCTTTTCAACACAGGGCACCTGGGGGCATCTGAGGTTGGGAGTTCAGGTGGTAGTGGTAGCAATAGCAGTGGCACCAGAGAGAATAGGTGGCCAGGATAGGTCTGTGCAGATACAGTCACGTGAACTAATGGAGCAAGAGAAGCAATTGCAGCTGACAGAGCAGAGGTTAGAGAGATCCAAACATGAGGCAATAAGTCCAACTTCTGCCAATTCTGCTTGCTAAAGAGATACGAGGATAGGGATGGGCTGAATCCTGTCATTTGCCTGTGGTAGCCAATGAGTCGATGGACTTTAGAACAAACTGTTGAAGTAGCATTCCCCGGGAGCTGCATGCTGGTAAGGCTGAGAGACATGCAGGAAATACAAGAGACTGATCTAGAAGGAAACAGACAGCTCTTGGAGCACCATCCTTACAGGTCTAAATCTACAAAATCATTGTGGCAGCCAGACTCTAAGAGGGCCTCCAGTGATCCCCACATCCTGATATTCAACTCACCGTGTGATCTCCCGCACATTTAATGGACTGATCTGTGAAACCAATGGGATGTCACACAAATAATGGCGGGCACCGTTAGTGACTAGGTCATAAAAGACATTATAACTTCCGACTTGCTTTGTTGGATTACTCTATGGGAAGCCAGCAGCCATGTTGTGAGGACACTCAACAGTCAACACTCAAGCCATCCTATGGAGAGATCCAAGTGGTGTGGAATTGGGGGCTCTGCTAACAGCCAGCAAGGACCTGAGGTCTCCTGATATCAGCCTTGACAGTGAGTCATATTGGAAGCAGATCCTCCAGCCCCAGTCAGTCTTTAGCTGACGGCAGCTTCAGCTGACATCTTGACTTTAACCTCATGAGAGACCCCAAACCAGAGCCACGCTGCTAAGTCACACCCAGGTTTCTGACCCACAGAAACTGCATGGAATAAAAAAATGTATTGTTTATTTATGCTGTTACATTTTAGGGCAATTTGTTATGTAGCAATGATAACTTTGGTACCAGAAATGAGGTCAGACAAAAGGCCCCTTAAAGATTTTAAGGATGTGCCTTCTCACAGATTCTATGGTTGCCATACTCTTGGGAGTTTAAACCCTGCTAGGCTGGGCTGACTCAGTTCTGCTTCATGTGGTTGCAGCAAGCTAGGCTGGGCTTGGAAACATGATGGCAGCAGGAATCCAAGGGAGAAACAGAAAACACAAACATTTTACAAGCCTCTACTTTTGTCAAATTTGCTGCTGCCCCATTGGCCAAAGGACAAGCATGGGGTCACCTAGCAGGGGAATACTCAAGGGCCTGGACATAGGCAGGGCCATTAGTACAGTTAATACATAACAACAATCTACTCATGTCTCTTTAAATATGTCAAGTTATAGGAAAAATGTTCAAGATGACGAAACCTTTATTTACATGTTCCTGTTTTCCACAGCTGTTTAATTGAATCCAATTTTCCTTAATTTTTAATGAAAGAGACCTTAAATATACACAGAATTTTTAATGTTATTTAATAAATCTTGTCCAATCTATCCGGCCAATTTTCACATCAAAATCCCTTGGAGGTCCCTTCTTTCATTGGTTATCAGAGGCTTCCCCTAAGCTTTCATATGCTATCTAATAATAAAACCTGACTACCTACAAATACTGTTTTTAAAATGTCATTAACTTGTTTTCTTAGGACTGCAGATAACTTCTCCCAGCACGTACATTCCTTAGCACTTTTTCTTCCAAGATCAGAAGGAAGATTCAAATGAAAATGCCATGCATGAGATGTTTGCTCTTTCTTTCCCCACCAGAAGGGAATACCATTCCTTTTCTCTTAATGGTAGCTGTTTGTCCTTTGAAGTCCAACTGCCGTTACTGATTTTGTACTGGATAAGTCTTTTACATTTATATCTGTCGGGTTAGCATGCATGCTTCTGACGCATATGCTTTCTTTATCTTTTTTTTTTTTTCCTAGGATGCTTTTAATCCCTTTCCAGTTGCATTAAAAAAAAAAAAAAAACTTAGAACATAAACGTTAAAAAAAAAAAAAAAACATATTGAAGCAACACTTGATGGTGTTTCCAAGAAGATTTACTATGTGGTTTCATTATATTGATATGTGTTGCAGGAGGAGTCCCTTGTTACAGAAAGCACCAGAGAAAAAAGATGTGTGTGTTACGGGCCTTGAACGCCTACGTTGGATCCTCATGGGAAAACATGCTCGACTTAGTGCAGGCAGCTCTCTTCTTTGAAGGCTTTCTGAGTGTAGAAGTCATGGTATTCGGTCTGTTAGTATTTTTTATATAAAGTGCGAGAAAACATTAGTACTTAAAACATTGACATTTGTAGATTTGACATTGAGATTTCAAGAATTTTCGAACAACTGAAATTTCAGGGAAGTCAGTAATTTGTAGTTTTGTTGTGATAGGACACTTAATCTGAATGTGCTGTGAAGTTGGCTTTTGGGTAAAAGCTGCTTAATCCAGCGGGGCCACCCTGTCATCCTCATCTCATTCCATCATCATACACCTGGAAACTCTCACACAGTGATGGCAGTAGGCAGGCTGTTTGCCTCCCAGGGATGACATCCATCCCCACTCCCCAATTTTCTTCCCTCTCCTTCCTAACAATGCTTGATGTTCACTCAGGTTTTTATTTCCACTTCCCCATCACAGCTTTAGGTGGGCATTGATTGGATTAGGTCCAGCCATTTGGTTTAGAAGTGAGCCTGTGACTTAAAACAAGGGATTGGAGGCAAGCCCAGAAGATCTGTGTATCAGTTAGATATTACTATGTAAGAAAACCCTGCAAAACTCAGCTGTTTTAAACAGTAAGCATTTGTTGTAACTCACGACTCTACAAGTCAACTGTGTCATTCTCCTGACCTCAGCTGGGTTTACCTGTGCGTCTGTGATCAGCTGAAGATCAGGCCAGGCTCTGTCATGTGTTTGGAGGTTGGCTGACTATAGGATGGTCTTGGTTGGGCCCAGTGGAGGTGGCTTATCTCTGCTCCATGAAATCTCCCATTCCCCATCAGGGTAGCTGAGGCTTGTTCTTATGGTGGAGGCAGGACTCTAAGACAGTGTGAAATATTTGTAATTCTCTTGAAACCTGAGCTCAGAAATAGCACTTTGTCATTTCCACCATATTCTATTGGCCAAAGAAAGTCATAGAAGCAGCCCAGATTCAAGGGGTGGGAAAACAGACTCCACTTCATGACGAGAGGAACCATGAGTTCACATCGCAAAGGATATGGTTTTAGGGACGGGTGGAAAATTGGAGGTGTTTTTGCAATTGGTCCACCAGAGAGCCAGAGTGAAACGCCAAGATCAAGACTGACATTTTCTTTGTCTTAGTTCTGGATCTAAACAAGGAAGTAGATGGACGCTCCCAGAGCTTCTGGATGCCTTCTTGCTACCAAGAGGGAGCCAGCCTGAGGACAAGGGAAGACAGACGAAAACAATTGTAGGAGAAAAGTGTCCCAGCCCTCATGACATTGTGGACAGCAGGATCAAGCCAACAACACTCCCACTGGGCTTTACAGATGCTTAAACTAGTAAATTCTG
Source organism: Propithecus coquereli (assembly GCF_000956105.1). Taxonomy (NCBI): domain Eukaryota; kingdom Metazoa; phylum Chordata; class Mammalia; order Primates; family Indriidae; genus Propithecus; species Propithecus coquereli. The sequence goes on from NW_012139747.1 coordinate 669,657, forward strand.
TTGTTATTCATGTTCATGCCTTTGCAATTGGAGTTTTCTCCTTGGGACATAAAGACACCTAAAAAATACTGCAATTCAACAAAACAATAGCTTTGCTTCTCCCTTCAAATGGCTCCTCTCCTGAGCAATTCAGCTGCTCCTATTTCAATGAAAGTGAAGAGAATGCAAAGATATGTAAGCAGTTCTTAGAAAGTCAAAGTCTCCTATAAATTAAAGAGTAAAATATCTTATTCAACAGAAGTTCATATCTATGACTTTAATCCTATATTTATGGAATATTTAAGAGTCTGGAAGAGTCACTTAAAATTTTCAGTTATAATTTACTGTCTCTTATAGGGAAAATTACATGTTTAGTAGACAGTTACTCAAGCTTTTTTTTTTTCTAACTTAAGTCTTCTGAAATGCTCTCTCAGTTTATTTTCTCTCTATTCCCACTAGTTAAGGTTTTTGTTGACCTTTGTGTTTTATGACTTCTATTAAAAATACTGTTGGTATATTGAATAGACTTTTCTTAAATTGTACAGTGCACAATTCTTCAAGAATTTAACAAAACTCTTTGGGAGGTATTGAGATGATACTCTCCCCACCCAGTTTGAGAATTATAGCTTTAATAGTATTTGAAAATTTGTAGATTCACAAAGGACTTTGGGATACATCTTCTCCAAGTATTGAGAGTCTACACTATTTGCTATTTATTCATTTAAACCATAAATGGATATCTAAGCTTTAAAATACAACATGAACATCAACAGCAGGAATAAAGCCATGTGGTACCATTCTGAAGATAAAGGGCATCATTTTTACTCTGCTGTGAAGAGAAATCAAACATGGATGGATGGAAACACTCTGAAAACTCATGGAAAATCAGGCACAATCTCAAATCAGCCCTAATTCTCAGGAAGAAAAATTCACCATCCCCAATTTTTTGCATCAATTTTGCGTTAGGCCTAGCCTAGAGAAAGCTGTCAATGTTTCAAAGAATAAAGGTTAATATCAACATGTGTCTGAGAATTTCCACATTAATTCAATAATTTACAAGTTTATACCTAAACAAGGCAACCATAGACTGCTCTGTAGCTTGTGCACTGCACAAAGTCAGGGAGTACTGTTTCCATAGACGATGATGTGAATGGCTCCTCCTGTTCTAATGCAGGCACTATATACACACCTATTTGTGGTAGTCACGTTCTCAAGTCCCTTGTGTCATTTATTAACTGGGTTGACACAAGTCTAATTCAATATCAGAAGCTGTGTGTATACTTTCCCTGGAAGCTCAGTCTTTTGGCCTAAGCTTTTCCCAATTAAGGAAAAAGTAGTCCTAGAACATCATAACCCCTCAGTTACTATCAAGCCTCTCCCAGGGGACAGGACAATAGACGGGTGGAAAGGAAGGGGCAGCATCCATCTCAAATCAACCAATCGGCTCTTTCTCTCAGGAATTATCACCAGCCAAATGTGATTCTTTTCATTCCTGAGAACAGTGTTTCTTTCTGCATCCCATTAAAGGCTGTTTGCTTGAATACACATCAAGCCCTTCCTACTATTGATGAATCAGCTCCTCTAATACCGGTCACTGCTAATGGAGTCTCTTTGCCCCACTCCTATTCTCATTCTGTCCACTATTAGGGAACGGTTGCATTGTCCTCTCAGATAAGAATAATGGTAAATGCTATAATTTATTGAGCATTTACTCAGTGCCCAGCATTGTGCTAAATGCTTTACCCATTTTCCCATTTCTTTCTCACAAGAAGGGAGTGCTTTCCCTCCTTCCCCTTTTTTAAAGATGAGGAAAGTGAATTTGAAGACATAAAGGCAGAACTGGCACAGAATTCAGACTGTGTCACCTTCAAAGCCTTTGCTCTCAGTCCTGGAACTGGGGATTTCATGACTCTGTCTTGGCCTCAGGCAGAGAGGAGAAACAGCCCTGGACTACTATCATGGTATTCTTTAAATATTGGGTCAAAATTGATTTAAAGGAGAGTCTGCTGTAAGCAGGAAAGGCAGAGTGGGAGACCACTGGTGAAGGTGCTCAGTCTCTCCTTGTCTCAAGTTACTCATTCCAGCCGCAGCCATCCTCTCATTGAACAAAACCACAGCCCTACTTTTAACTGGTCCTACTGCCTTAGAAGGCGGGTTAATGGCTGGGGTAGCTTGATTGCATTAAATGCCCACATTGATTCTGCACCTGCCATGGAATCTTCTCTGGCCCGTGGAACAGTAGCAAATGGGACATGAGCAGAGACTGGAAAAGCTCTTGCACATTTCTACCTCCTCTCTTCTTCAATCCCCAATGCTCCTGTGAGAACAAGCCCAGGCTACCCTGCTGGAGGCATCTCAGCAACACGTGGAGCAGGGGCAAGTCATCCAGTTGAGGCCATCCTAGTTGACCCATTAGCAAACAGCTGGACGCATGAGCAAGCCCTGCCAAGATCAGCCAGACTGAGCCCAGATCAGCAGACCTGCCCATCCAATTTGTACACTCATGAAAAATAATAAGCAGCTATTCGAAGCCGTAAGGTTTTCATGTTTTTTATATAGCAATAGATAACTGATACATTGACCGTAGGTTATTACTGGACTGCAGGCATCAAAGTACTTTTCCCCAAGTGGCCCTTAAATGCATGCTGAGATCAGCACAGATGTTTTATGAGAGCAAGCTTCAGCAGCCTGCACCATGTAACCTTCAGATTTATCTGAGGTTACCCCCGCAGCCCCTGCCTCTACTGAGACTGCTCCTCGCTAAAGCCAGGATAGTGTTTGCTTGTCTGGGCCCTACCCCCTGGCTGATGTTCACTGTCTACCTGGCTTGTGATTAAGGTTGCTCCTAGGAGAGATGCAAAGGTCAGCGTCTTTGCTGAAACACTTACTTTTGCTCACAGCCTTGCCTCCATGTATACATAGATTCCTCCATGAACAAAGCCTCCACGAAGGTGAAAGCCTATGTGTTTGGTCCCTTAGACTTCAAGCCCCCTGCCTGGATCATAGCAGTTAAGGGCCCAACTGCAAAATGATAAAGCCAAGCCCGTGGCCAACATAAGCGTCTGCAACCTACTGTGTTCAAAACGTGTGCCCATGCCTGTGTTGCAGGCACACCCTAAGCCTCTCCGTTTGCTACTGTCACCAATCAGTGACATTCCCTCTATGTCCCTTGAGATTCCTGGACCAGTTTGCCAGTGGCTATAGTTTTTCAGAAGGGGGGGTGCCAATAAAAAGTACCCCTCTTCTTCTCCCAAGTTCTGAACCAACTGGTAAGTAAGATTTAAACACTGTGGACAGAGATGGATTTTATAAAATAGAGCTGATATTTGAGGATGTGGCTTATCTCTGTGGGAAAGTGGATTTCTGAATATTGAGCCTCAAACTTAGACTTAGTCACTCAGACATGGTAGGATGTACTGAGTAGGTGTCCCTACTTAAGAGGTTGAACAAATGCTTGTTTCTTGTGAGCAACTTGATTCTAAGAAAAACACATAGGCAAGAGCTGGGCTAGGCAGTCTCAGCTCTTGTTCCAAAAATGTTCCATCTACCTTGGCAAGAGAGGCCTGGAGGGTCACACTGATGGTCTCCCTGGACTTTGAAGGAGACAGCACAGAGGGGAGGATACTTCCTTCCCTATCAAGGAATTCTGATAAATTCAGTTGTGGCATTAATATATTTTTTAATTCTCATGTTATTTCTTAGAATGTTTGGGGGCACCTTTTAGATATGGGCTTTGAGAAGCTGCAAGGCTGGTCTGTCTTATACTGTGTTTTTGAAAAGAACTGACCTTTTCACAAGTCTGGCAGGACCCCTAAGTATTTTTTGTTCCCTCTTTTTGATTATAAACTTATTTGAGATGTATCCCTTTAATGGGGACACAGTTGAAGGCTTTTCCATAGGGACAGTGAGCCTTTGCTCACATACCATGAATATTCCAGAATTTGAATAGCCCATTTGGGCTCAGAGCATTTAGGTAAACATGAAGCTGCTAATCCCAGACTGTCCTTCAGTGGTTGGTTTAGTGAGCCTGAGGCTTACTAAAGGCATGGCTCCCTCCCCCACCCCCATGTTGTGATAGTCTGAGGACCTTTGCATGTGATATTCTGCATGTCTGGGAAACATTTCTTCCATATTGCTGTCTGGATGGCTTTCTTGTCGCTTACATCTTAGTTCAAAATTGACCTTCTGAGAGTAGCTGTTGCTAACTTCCTAGTCACTCTCTATCCTATTAGCCTGTGTGGTAGTTTTCAACCATGTCTACAAATTCTTTGGCACTCCTGTCATCACAAGTCTAAACCTCCACCCCTTGTATGTGGATCAACCTTGAGGACTCTGTTAAAACCAACAGAATGCAGCAGAAATGACATTGTATAACTCCTGTAACTTCTGAAGTCAATTTATTAAAGGCAATAGGCTCTTGCATTGCTTGCTAGAACACTTGCTTTAGAAATCCTGGTCCAGCCTGCATGCAGGAAGGCTACCCTGAGGCTGCCATGCTGGGAGGAAGCCCAAGCCACACAGACAGGCCATATGGAGGTGTTCCAGTCAGCACTCCAGCTCATGTGCCAACTAACATCACCACCAGATGCACATGAGACACATCCAGATGATTCCAGCCCCTGAGTTTAAGCACCCCAGCCTTAGAATCTTCCCGGCTGAGGCCCTGGATAGCATGACAAGGACAGTCCATTTCTACTGTTCCCTGTTCAGATTCTTACAGAATCTGTGAGCATTATAAAATGGTTATTTAATGACATTAATTTTTGAGGTGGTTGGTTGTGATTCAATAGTAATTAGAAAACCCTATTCAATTTTTTATGATATTACTTAACACTGTCAAAAAATTGCATTTTTTATTTATTGACTTACTTACTTGGAGACTATCCTCCCTACTCAAATGCAAGTTAGCTCTGCTACTGCAGATACATGTCTGCCTCAGACCTAGGAACAGTCTTGGCACATATTAGGCAGTCAATGAATGTTTGTTGAATGAATGAACACACAAATGCCTTTTCCCTTGTAGAATAGAAATAAGAGTTTCTGGGAGAGTATTTCGATCCTTTTATTCTTCATCTCCAGGCCCTGGACAACAAAACTGAGGCTGTTTGTGTGACATATAGACTGTTCCTTTACAATATCCAGGCAAACTATCCTGTCAAACATCCAATTATTCATTCAATAAATATGTGCTAAGTGCCCACCCCACACCACAAGCCAGCCACTGTAGTTCTCACTAGGGACATTGAGATAGAAAAAACTTAGACAATCTTCAAGGAGTTCATTGTTTGGGAGGATCATGGACGAATTAAAGCATAGAGAAACATCTTTAACAAAATACAGCCTCAGGGGCAAGCCCCTCACAAGGCAGGGCCAGTGACTCCTGTTTGCATACCATAGTATTCTCTAGGGCCCAACTCAGAGCCTGGCACATACAGGTGGTCAAATAAATATTTGTTGACTCTTGAGTGAATAAAACAGATTTTTCTGAGCTGAGCAAAAACCAAAAGGGTGCATAGAAAGAGAGGGTGAGTAACCATGAAAAAGGGAACTCTTTTTTTTTTTTTTTGAAACAATCTTGCTCTGTTGCCCCAGGTAGAGTACAGTGGCATCATCATAGCTCCCTGAACCTCAAATTCCTGGGCTCAAGGGATCCTCCTGCCTCAGACTCCTCACTAGCTGGGACTATAGTCATGTGCCACAACACCTGGCTAATTTTTCCTATTTTTAGTAGACATGGGGTCTCACTCTTGCTCAGCCTGGTCTAGAACTCCTGAGCTCAAGTGATCCTCCCACCTCGGCCTCCCAAAGTGCTAGGATTACAGGCATGAGCCACCGCGCCTGGCCCAAGAGGGAACTCTTGTTAAACATCTAAGCAACATTTGTCTCCCAGTCCACTTATTCTGCAATCATAAAGAATTATTACAGAAGCCAATGTAAAATACCAAGGATCCAGCACAAACATGCTGCTTTCTTTTCAAAGCAAGCCTGTTAAAACGACATGAAAAAAATAATGGCATCCTCCTCAGGTTTCTGCTTGGAGATGGATTCATGCGATCTCAGTGTTTTATCCTCGAAGCTCCCCTGAGAAGATTGCACTGGGGAAGCAATTTGTATCTCTTTTGACTAAGACAGGGAGCCTTGAAGTCTATGGGTTGTCCACTTCTGCAAGACTCTAATCCAATCATGGTTGAAAGGTCTCAGATCTGAAGGTTTTGTGTACTATCAACTGCATGCAATTTTTTCCCTTGGTACTTACATCTAAGGCGATGCCAAGCCTCTGATTTTACAGCCAAGTTTGGATTCTGAGAATATTCCTGAGTAGAATGTGCCTGAAATTAATTAAGATATAGAGAAAATTTGGGCATATCATTAAGAAGAGAGGAGGCATTAAATTATGATTTGTTGAGTGAATGAATGAGAATAATTAATAAGACTGATTTACGCTTTCTATGGTTTTATACATTTTAAATGTAATTTCCCCCAGCCCCCCACACTCTGGGAGGGGAGGAGGACAGGCTTTACCAAGACCATTTTGTAGAGGGAGAAAGAGGATTTTTGAAAAGCAACACACAGAGCAGTTGCCCAGTGCAGGAGGATTCCAACAGTTTCTGATTTACTGAGTCCTTATGCATGATGCTTTTTACCATTTCACACCATGGTGGCTAATATGGACCTTTCTTACCCCCAAATCTTCACTATCAGAGAAGTCAAGGGTGGGGCTCAACTGGAACATACACAGAAACAGATGAGTCAGTGGACAGTGTTGCCCGGGGAAAGTGTGAATATAATATCAAAGTAGGTAGTGGTCTCTGAACATCCTCAGCATTTATACATTACTCTCTTGTGCCATTTAATCCTTAATAACCTGTCTACCAGTTCTTGTGTATATACCTTACCTCCCTTCTAGGAAGCAGAAGTACTGGGAAAACAAGTGTTTAATTTAAAAAACCTTGTTTCCTAGACTTTGCAAGCCTTGAGTTCCTCATTTATAAGTCAGGGACTATCACACCTATAATCATAGAATTAGTGTGATGATCAAATGTTATATCCTGTATGTAAAGTAACTTATACATGGTCTGCCACATAGTAAGGCAAACAAACATTAGTGGCCTGTCCCTATTTTCAAGCCCGTGTATAAGATCCTTGAAGGCAGAAAGCTGGCACGGTGCCTTGCATATGAGAAGATTTCATGAATATTTATTGAATGAGTGAATGCATGAATAACCACAGGATGAAATAGCGCATTAATCAGGATAACTCTAGCAGCAGAAACAAACATATTGCGGTGGTTTGTCAGAAGAGAATGTCTTTGCTTACACACCTAAGAGTCCGATTTGGGTGTTCCCATCAGCAGGTGGCTTTCTACCTCATGTTGACTCATGATCCAGGTGACATATTTTGGGCCTTGGAGTCCTTGGAGATCAATCCCGACAGCTTCTTAACCCTAGGCCTGGAAGAGAGGAGACATTCATCACTCCCACTCACTCTCCACTGGAGACGCTTGGTCCTCTGGTCATACCTGGGTACAAGGGAAGCTGGGAAGTAAGATCCCTCGTTAGGAAGCTGCCTTTCTACTTCACACTACAGGAGAGGGAGCCAGTCATTACTGCCAAAATAGCTAAAAAAAAAAAAAAAGGAGTTGGGTGAAGACATGCCAATAATCTGAGTAGAAGGTACTTTCATAACATGCCTTAACAAGAGACATTCTTTAATAATTGGCAAACTCAGATGCCTAGAGGAAACAGGCAACTAAGATAATGGGTCAAATGTAGGACTATGGTGATGAAGGCCAACGATGGCCAGCTGGTGAGTACTTAACTTTCCCTCATATCTCAGGCTTCGGAGCAGGGAGTTGAATTCATCATACCCCTCAGTTCATGTCTTGTCATTGTCATAGGTCCAGACTGAACAAGAGCCCTGTTTTGCCTTATTATTTTGTTTCGTTTGAATTTTTAATTAAGTTATAACATACCTACAGAAAGGTGTATGGCTCAGGAAAATTTTTACAACCTAAACCTACTCAGTGCAACCAGCATCCAGATCAAGAATGAGAACATCCTCAGCATCCCAGAAGGCCTCCTTACCCTCCCTTCCAGTCAGATCTTCTAATATTTCAAAATAAACTGGAAGTCTAAAATTGAAAGTAATTTTTCTTCTAATTTTTATTGTATTGTGGCAGCCATATAAGAGACATTTGCAGGCTGGAAATATCTCTTATATAGATATGAGACATTTCATGTATAGAAATGCTTATAGAAATATTTGGAAATATAGACATGTCATATATTTCTTATATGATAACAGGGTTCTTATTTAGTCTCAACCTGTGACAATGACATGACATGAACTGAGACCTGGTTTAAGGCAATCAGGCCACCCAGCTCTTCCTCCACCCAGAGTGGGTATCTCTTATCATTTGTGCCTAACAAACCACCCTCAAGTTCAGTGGCTCAAAACAGAAAACGTTTATTCTTTCTCATATGTCTGACTAGGCTCACGTAAGCATTTGCAGTCATCTGGAAGGTTGTCTGGGGGCTGACTGGTCTAGGACGACCTCAGCCACGATGGCTCATCTCTGCTCCATGTGGTGTCTCATCCTCCAGCAGCCAAACCCAGGTTTGTTCATACTGGGTGGCAAAGTTTGAAGAGAGAAATTGGAAGCCCCCGGGGCCTCTGACACCTATGCTTAGAACTATCTCAGCATCACTTTTGACACATTCTTTTAATGAAGGCAAGTCCCAAGTTCAGCTCAGATTCATGGCGTGGTGAAATAGACTATGCCTCTTTGTGGGAGGAGCCACAAAGGCATGTTGCAAAGGATATAGATATAAAGCAGGAAAGAAGAGAGACATTTTTGCAGTCAGTGCATCATGGGGTGAGTATCCCAAGCTACCTGAAAAGCAGTGGTAACTTAGGAACATCAGGCAGGAAAAGGAAACCACATAATACTCATCTAATAACTTTTTCGATTAATGCACCAGTATTTATTGAGTGCCAACTATGCCTGCATTGGGTTGTAAGAAGGCAAAGGAACAAAAAGAGCCTGTGGTCTCTGCCTTAGAGAACTTTCAGCCAAGCATAGCATTAAAACCAAGACAGATGAAGCCAAAAGAGAATTAATATGTTCTCAGTGATGGTTACAATCAGAATTCCTGGATGGAGAGACCTGGAGGAGCCTTAGGGGAAAAAGGGAGAAGAATGGAGCTTTTAGAAACAGAGAAAAATATCATAATCAGAGAGGTGGAGGGAGGAAGGATGGAAGGCAGAGGAAAGCCATCAGGACCTCCAAGTTCTGTCTGCCATAGACATGGCGAGGCTGGTGTGTGGAGTGTGGCCTGGCACCCGGAAGCATTTTGAAGGAAGGTGCATTATTTTATAAAGGAAGAGATGGAACTATGTGTGCCAATAGCTCCCAAAGATGCCCACATCCTTATTTTTGGAACCTCTGAATGCTACCTTACATGGCAAAAGGGACTTGGAAAATGTGATTACATTAGGAACCTTGAGATGGGGGAGATCACTCTTAAGATGGGGAGTTTTTTGGGTAGGTTCAGTGTGATTACAAAGATCCACATAAGAGGGAGAGCAACCCAGGGCCTAGCAGGGCCAGAGCCAGAGAAGGAGATGTGACTCTGGAAGCAGAGGTCAGGCTGATGTGGCCAGGAGCCAAGGAATGTGGGCTGCCTCTAGAAGCTAGAAAGGGCAAGGAATGAATTCTTCCCTCCAGAAGGAGCACAGCCTTTGACTTTATACCCGCGTCAGACTTTGGACCTCCAGACTGTAATATAACAAATTTCTGTTGCTTTAAGATGCTGCTTGTGTTGATTTGCTACAGCAGCAATAAGAAACTAATACACCATGCTTTTGCCATCTTGCAGGCTCTGCCTTTCATACATGCCTGAGATGACTATAGATGTTCTTACGTGGCCGAAAACATTACTGCCCAAGAGTCAGGCTGCCAGGCACAAAGACAGCCCCCTCCAGCCCCTCCCCAGCCATATCCCTCCACAAGGAGCCCAGAGTCTTTGAGGCCAGGGCTACTCCGGTTGGATTTGTGTGGCAGCAGCACTTAGAAGTTTGTTGGATCTGCCAATTCATGAGCTCCCCCCAGCCCTACTGAATCAGAAGCTCTAGAGTAAGGCTCAGAAAGTTATGTTTTAATAAGCCCTCCATGAGATTCCCCAGTTGGCTTAATTACGATTGAGAACCATTGTTTTCCAGGATCCATAGAGGCCTTTTCTTAGGATTTGTCCTTCTAAGGGGGAACCATGTTAGCCATGTGTGCAGCCCAGGGCCCAGGAGACGGCTGTTTCGGAAAGGATTGGGGGAGGGCCAATCTTAGTTACGTGGGTTGGGGTGTCTGGACCCATGCAGAGGAGGTCCTGGCCGTGCTGGAAGGAGCTGGCAGTGGGAAGAGAAGAGGAGACGGATCCATTTTTCATTTACTCTCTTGTTCCCCAGAGGTTCTGGTCATACTAATGTACCGAAATAGGGAAAAGGGAAGGTGCTTTGAAAAGTGCTGAGTTCTTTACACTTGGAGAAATCATGATTGTCACCTCATTTAGGAACCCAAATCACTTTTATACAATACGACTGCAATGATAATAATCATTATTATGATAATAATTATGACAGTTACTCTCTTAGGTCTGTTTCCCCAGAAGCAGTGCCTGACATGGATCCACATTTGAGTGACTTACTGAGGAAATGCTCTCAGGAGGAACCTGGGAGTCTGCAAGGACAGAAAAGGGGAAGACGCCAAGCCAGGGAGCAATTACAGACAGAGTCCCAGCCTCAGTCTGGTCAGGAGGGGAGCCTGGAGCATCGATTGCACTTCACAGTGTGCACACAAGGGAGCTGGGCACTCTGACTCCTGCCCTGTCAGTAACTGGCTGCTTGGGATAACTCCTGGCACTTGGGCTTTCTGTTGGTCTGTGCAGGTAACGCGGCTCCGGAAGCCCAAGGGCAGGCCCCTACAGAGGTTTCAAGTGCAAGCCGTCAGCAGCAAAGCACACAGGAGCTGGAGGATGGACACCTACAACCAGTCCCTTGAGCCCCCGAGGACTTAGGGCACTGACATGTCCCCTGACATGTACCCTGAGCTCTTGCTCTGTGACAGGCACTGTTCTTGGTCATTCAGCGCTTACCAGGGAAGAACAGTTGCCACCCTCCTTTTGCAAATGTGAAAGCTCAGGCACAGGAAGACGGAGTAATTAGATTAAGGATCCACCAGAGGTAGGAGGTGGCCAGGCTGAGACTCGAACGTAGGCACGGCAGTTCCCCAACTGCCACTCTTAGTGGCTCCCTGCCTCTGCTGTCCCACAGGGTCCCTGTGCCTGTCCTGCCCCAGGCTCCTGGCAGGGACAGCCTTTTTCCGAGGAGCTGCAGGAGGGCGGTTCTCCAAGTCCCCTTTATCCAGGAAACCAGAAGGAGGCTTATGAAGAAAAGGGAATTTTTCATCAACCGAGACAGAAAATCTCAATCTATATCCTTAATTAGGTCAGATACCCATTTTCCTCTGGGTCTTTTTCAGTTCTTTGAAGTCAGAGGAAGCCCTGAGCTTTGGAGAGGGGTGGGGGGAAAAGTGCAAAGAAAATTGGGAGAAAAACTACGTATGTATGCACACACACACACGCACACACACACACACACGCACACACACGCACACGAATCAATCCATCAATCCTCTTTAAGGGTTGAATGCAGATAAAGTTAGCTATCAACCTTATCAACGTGGAAAAATTGCTTAAAATAAAAACTAGGGCAATCCCCTGAAGGAGGAAAAGCTTGGCATCAGTCTGAGGACTTCACCTACCTCGTTAAGAGCCTCACTCCTCACTCTGATGAAAATACTGATCGTGTTTGCAGTCAGTCCAAAGACTCCTTGGTGATTTAGATATTTTAGGTAAAGCAGAAGACTCACAATATAGATTTGAAATTTTCAAAGGGGGCGTGAGGGGTAGCCTTCATGGAGCCGGGTGCTCCGGGGGCTACAGCCCTAGAGTGGTGGGAGCGGTGAGAGTGGGGGAGCTGTGGCCTCGGCGTGTCTGCTCTGGTGCTGGTCCGCATGGCAGTTCCAGAACAGCACCATCCGGTGCACCTTTCTGAGATGGTGGGAGTGTTCTGTCCCTGCGCTGTCCTGTGCAGTGGCCACTGGCCATGTGTGGCTATTAAGCACTTGAAATGCAGCTAGTGTGACTGAGGAACTGAATTTCACTTTTATTTAATTTCAGTTAATTAAGTTTATGTTTAAATAGCCACATGTGACCAGTGGCTACCACGTTGGACAGCTCAGCACTAGGTCTTAACTTTCTATGGGCTTGGTTTTTCAAATGAAACCTAAAAAATGAGATCTATGTCACCTCCCTTTGTTGTGCTGATGAAGAAACCAAGTATGTCAGTTAAATTTGGCAGCACAACAAACCACCCCAAGGCAGTGGGACTTGAAATAATCATCATTTATTTAGTTCGTGATATTGTGAGTCACAAATTTAGAATGAGTGTAGCTGGATAGCTTTGTCTCCCTGGGTTAACGCGGTGCATTTTGGGGCAGCTTCTGCTTAGTGAGGAACTGGCTGGTTTAGGATGGCTTCGGCTGGGTGGCTCATCTCTGCCCACATGCTCTCTCATCTTCCTCAGAGCTCCCCTGAGCGTCCCACAGATGGCTGGGCGGGTTCTAAGAAAAGGAGCCTCAGTGTGCAAGGCCCCTGAGGCCAAGTCCCAGAGCTGGCAAACTGTCACGTCTGCTGCATTCTGTGGGCTGGAGGAAACCACAAGGCCAGCCCAGATGGAGGGGCCAGAAAAGGGACCCACTTCTTGATGGGAGACACAGCAGAGCTACACACAAAGAGTGTGGATAGATGATTGTGGCCATTTTTGTAATCGGTTCATACTGAGGTTCAAAAGGTAGAGTGACTGGCCTGAGGTCACCAAGGAAACTTGCAGAAGAGCTGAGACTCTGACCTGGGATCCTCAGCTCTTAGACCAGAGCTGGCCCTGAGTTTATTTCTTGGATCCCCTGTATAACCCTTGTCTTCGTGGGCCTCGGTTTCCTTACCTACAGAAAGAGACAGAGATGCGACGATTTTGCTAGCTTCTTCCAGCTTTCAGTCGGTGTGAGTGTTGGACCCATGGTTGCCCTTAGGTGGGGTGCTGGGGAGGGGGCAGAAACACGGTCTGGGCAGATCTGCCAGAGCCCACGTGGAATTCCCGAAAGCCACTTCTTGTGCAGAGAGCTGTCTGGAAGCCAGAAATAAAGGCACACTCGACAAATGTAAGCTATTTACAGTCAAGCTCAGCCTTTTGGAAGGAAGTTCATAAAAGATTGGGTTTGGAAAGGATAGAGTTTTCCTTTCAGATTTTTCTAATTTATAATCTACCCACTTCCTTTTCCTTTCGTAAATATGATGTACGTGAGTGGAGCGATCTAAATATCTTCCTGGTTCCAGAAGCTTGACAGTATTTTCACATTGATCTCTGGCTCGATAAATCAAGCCTTGCGGGTCTGTGAGCTGCACCAGTGGGACTGCTCTGGGGGAGAGGGGCCAGGCCAGGAGTCCGCACGGAGGCATTCCTGCCGATGGAAACGCCTAGCCTGGGAGCAGCCGCCCCACAACTGTCAGTCCAAATGTGTGCATTTTGCCAAATCGCTGGCTCACAAGTCTTTACTTGTGAAAATAAACAGCAATGAGTACAAGGAGAAAGATTCAGAGGAAAGGGGCCATGGGGAAGACAGGGAGGATCCTGAAGATGATGATGAAGATGATGGAGGGGGCGGAAGAGAAGGAGGAGGGAGGAGGGAGGAAGGGCAGGTGGAGGAAGAGAGAGGGAGAGTAGAGGAGAAGGAAAGAAAGGAAGCAGAGGAGGAGGAGAGGGAGGTGGGGGAAGATAGGATGGGCAAGGGCCAGAGACTGTACGGGAGCCCCAGAAACTCTACACATCTCACAGGCAGACAGGGCTGCTCTGTGCTCAGAGTGAAAACATCTGGGTTAGACCATCTCTCTTAGGTTGCGCTCTCTGGAAGTGCACTCTGAGACAGGGGTGCAAATGATCTATTAAGGTCCTACCTGCTCCCAGGAGGGAGTGAGGAAGGCAGGATGGGGGAGGGGAAGGGGCTGGGCAAAGGTGTGGTTTCAGGCAAATTCCCAGCCTCAGCCCCATCCTGTGGAAGATTCTGGAGCATCGGCTATACTTCAGAATTTATCTCTATCAAAGCAAGGGACCTGGGTTTTCATACTCTTAGCTAGAGGTCACCCAGAGGGCTATAGCTCCCAGTAACTCCCAGCCGTCTGTGCTGGTGAGAAAGTTCTGGGATTGGTCACAGGGCCACCCCTCAGCAGCAAAGCACTGATCTGGGCGATGGGCCAGGAGTCAGCAGAAGGGATCCCTGGGGGTCTGGGCACCAGTCAGGGAACCAGCAGTGTCTGTCATACCGTCTTTACAAGTTTCTCCAAAAACTGGGGTCTGTGTAGGCAGCTGTGGTCCACAGAAAGAGAGCCCATCCTAGACGAGAGACAGGAGCAACTGTCGCACGATTGAGCCCAGCCCAGATCAGCAGAACCATGGAGTAGGCCCAGAGTTGTCAGCTATACAAACAGTGGTTGTTGTAAGCTATTAAGCATTGGCAAGCTTTGTATGCAGCAACAGCTATCTGATCCAGAGGGAAGGAAATTATCTGAACCCCGAGTCTAATGTCTAGCCCAACAAACATTTCGAGGTAGAATCTGAATACAGGGTCAGTACTGGCGTTACAATTGGCCTTCATCCAATTTTCATTTTACTCTCCTTCGCAGTGGCAATGAGCTTCATAAGGTACCAGATAGTTCTGCCTGGAAGGAGGCAATAAGAATAATGTCTCTCCAGTTATTACTGCATTAATATTAGACAATTGACCCCTTTTTTT
>NW_012139747.1:684962-726869 GCF_000956105.1 Propithecus coquereli
ATGATCTTTCTGGAGATTTTGCTGATTACATGTTAAGGGTGCATCCTATTCTGGCTCGAGTGAGGTACCTATCACTCTGCTTGACATCATTTCTCCCCAGAATCACCCTATTTGCATAAGAAAATTAATATAAAAAGTGCGGTGAGCCACTAGGCAGATGGAAGCCTTTGACTAATTAGTTGAGAACAGTGACAACTTTGGAGACATGCTTCCAAACAGATTTAGTGCTAACAATGTTCTGCAAATATGGGGACACAGTGTCACTTTCTTGGGAGCTGTGAGGGTAGGAGGTACTTGAGAGGCTAGTATTTTGGCTTTGGAGGAGGAACAACCAAGAGGATGTGTGCAAGGTCTCTTTGGGCTGCTCAGATGACAGTGCTGCTTGCAGAGCTCTCAGGAGCCTTCTCGGGTCTTGTTGGAACCTTCTTTTTCCTCTTCTTAGCCCTAAGGACTGGAGACTCTTCCTCCCCGTCAGCCCCAGACCCTGTCTTAGACCCTCTTATACCTCTGTTCCTTATTGCTTCTGGACTACTAATGTATTTGTGTGTGTAGGAACCACATGAAAGGCTTGCTAGGCCCAGATACCTGGGTCACACTCCCAGAGATTCCAATCCTGCATGTCTCACTAGTTCCGAGGTGATGTGGATGTTGATGTCCCAAGGGACCAAACTTGGAGTAGCTCCGCCCTAAAGAAATGTTATTAATGCATTGATGTTAGCATGGAGCTGCAAACCAGCCTCCTGAGGCCAATTCCAGCCCAAGGATCCATTTCTTTGCTTGTAAGATTTTAAAGGAAATGACCCACAAATATCTAGATGTTTTGTCTTCTTTTGTAAAATAAAAACATCTGTCATTGTCAATGGAAACAATTGCCTCAAAGCTAGTACCAGCATCCCTTTTTAGAGGGGACATGTGCTCTTCAGTTTGCCACAGTCCCTACTGCTGCCACTTGCACGACACCAGGCCACATCCATTGTTTCTTTAATGTGCCTGGCCTCTGTTGGCTCCTAAGTTTTTGTTGCCTAATTTAAGTTTGCATAATACAAATTAATTAATACTAACCTTCAGGGACTTCTGGAATAAAGCCTTAATTCAGAAGTGTGGTACTGATGGTAGACATCTCAGACCACAGTGGACAACATCTACAGAGAATTGAGGGGCTTCTCCAGTGATCCCACAGAAGAGTCACCTACCATGTCTCCATGGGGAGGATAACCTAGTTTCCCAAAAGTTGATATATAATGCAGTCATGTGCCACATAACCATGTTTCAGTCAATGACAGACTACATATATCCCATAAGATTATAATACCATATTTTTACTGTACATTTTCTATGTTTAGGTATGTTTAGAGACACAAATACCATTGCATTACAGTTGTATGCAGTATTCAGTACAGTGACATGCTATACAGGTTTGCAGTCTAGGAGCAATGGCCATACCATACAGCCTAGGTGTGCGGTAGGCTATACCATCTAGATTGACGTAAGGACACTCTACGATGTTCGCACAACGATGGACTCATGTAATGATGCATTTCTTAGGATGATCCACTTCATTAAGAGACGTATGACTGTAAAGTGGAAATAAATGAGAGAAGACTATGTTTGCCCTCTTGGGAAGAAAGAGCCTTTATAAAACCAGAGATTTTTTTACTACAATGAATCTGGGGTCATAGAGACTTTCGTCGTGTTAAATGTAAAAAGTTTACTAGGCTTTTGCTTATGAAGAACCCCTTGTTTTCCTTCCATTTCTCTTCCCTCAGTTCCCTAAAAGGTGCCATGAGTAGTTGACTTGGAGCCCTGCCTGAGTTCAGATTCTGGCCTGGAAGTTCACGTTCTGCATTGCCGTGGTTTGGAGAACTTTGGCTTCCTCATTCATAAATCACACCAACCACACAGCATTATATATGAAGATTAAATGAGATAAGCCAAGCAGAGGTCTTAGAATAGCCTGATGCCTAGTGACAGCTCGATAAATGTCCGCCATTGTCATTACCATCTGCTTCTTGTCATAGAGAGTGCAATGGCAGAGGGTATTGAACATGTGACCTTGAGAAACATTTCTTTTATTCACTCCTTCAACAGATATTTATGGAGCCTACATTTCCTCATTTGTAAAATGGGGATAGTAATATCTACCTTACAGAGTTATTGTAAAGATTAAATGAGAATCTATGTAAAATGTAGTGCCTGACATGTGAGTAGAACTTAATAATTGGTTGGTCCATATGAAATTGCTATTTTTGTGAGTACAAAATGGCTGAATGTTGACAGTTTTCTATAGTTCAAACTATACAAGCAGTACTATTACTGCTTTGCATATCTTTATTGTTGTTGCTGTTTTATTAATACCAACTCTGTAGGGGGCATATCAGTTAGCTGTTCTGTGAAACCAGTCACCCCAAAACTCAGACACATAAAACAATGACCCTTATTCTTTCTTATGAGTCTATGGATAAGCTCAGTGGTTCTGCTGTTCTGGGCCAGACCTGACTGATCTTGACTGGGTTTGGCCATGAGTCTATAATCAACTGGTAAGATGGATGGGGGCTTGCTAGTCTTAGATGGCCTCACTCACTTGTCTGGGGCAACAGCAGGGTAGCCTAGACTTATTCATGAGGTCGTGGCAAAGTTCCAAGAACTGTATTGTACTGACATTGCATGGCTTCTGCTGCATCCTATTGGCCAAAATAAGTCACATGGCCAAACCCAGATTCAAGGGCTGAAATGCCACATTGCCAAGGTCACGGACACAGAGAGGGGAGGAAAATTGAAGCTTTCTCCACCCCCCCCACCATTCTAAGACAAATGATACTTGTGTTCCTTTGCCTCACCGATTATATTATTTATGTAATTTAAAAAATGATTTTTGATAGGCCCAAAAAGTTTTCCATCCCTTGATGATTAGGTGTTTTTTTTTTTTTTTTTTTTTTTTTTTTGAGACAGAATCTGGCTCTGTTGCCCTGGCTAGAGTGCTGTGGCGTCAGCCTAGCTCACAGCTTTTTTTTTTTTTTTTTTTTTTTTTAATCTTCCCATCGTTTGGCTCTCCTGGAATTTTAGGGAGTTCCTGGATGAGACATGCATGGGCAGACTCACTTAGCATCTTGAATGACTCCATCTCTCTGCCTTAAAATAAAAGAAACAGAGTCACCTCTGTAAGAAACCAAAGTTAATTTGGAGTATCTTGGTTGGTTTAATCCAGGCCTCTTGCTGATGAAATGCACAGATAGCCTTTGATACCGTTTTTATCCAGTGCCTCTAATCATCAATGAAGACTTTTAACAAGACACTGCTAAATGCAGGATACGCATATCATAAGGAGGGTAAAAACAGTCTAGCCTCATTTTTAAGAGCTACAATTACAAAGGACTTTATGAAAATTTTAAAAGGCTTTATGGATTGAACTCATAAAAGCTAAAGTTGCTGTGTCACTCTGTACATGCATTCACCTGCTTTCTCCTCTCAACAACATTTTAATGAAGTTGCTAATACTAGCATTGCATTATAGGTTTGAGAAGATGGAGGCACAGACAAATTAGAAACTTGCCCAAAGTCACACAGCTAAGAAGTAAGAGAGTCAGGATTTGAACTCAGGAACTCTTGGTTGGAGGCTATACACTTAACCATTATGCCATCTTGTGAAAAAGTAAATGATTATCTTCCGTCTACCCAAATTATATTAAGTCATTTTCAATTCTACTGAAAACTCTGAAGCCATTACTGGGACAGTAAATTCATGGAGGCAGATTGCAGCTCAGGATAATAACAAACACATATACTAACTTCTAAGAGTTGCCCAGTAATGGAAGGTGGTGTGAGCTAGGGTTTCCCAGATGCAATTGAACATCAGTGATGCAAGAACTCAGGCCTAAGAGACTTGAGTTCAATTCTTACCATGTGACAGTGTTGAAGGCACCTAAGTTACCTTTAGTCTTAATTTCATCATATTGGAAAAACACAAAAACCAGGAACAGCTATAAGTAACTCCAAAAGTTATTGTGAAAATAAGGAAACATATTTAAAGCTCTTGACTAGTGACAGGTCACCAGCAAGGATTCATTTCCTTTCTTCCACCATCTTAGGAGTTGCCCAATAGAGCTTCCAAGTGATCTTGCAGGAAGAGGAGGTGTAAAAGAGGGACTCTTGTATTAGGAAGGCAGTTGATTTAACTAGTTGGTACTAGAAGCGTCACCTAGGGAGCTTGTTAGATAGGCAAATTCACGGCCTTACCCTTGACCTACTGAATCTAGTCACTCTGGGCCCTGTAAACTTTGCAATGCACGAGCCCAGCTGTCCTCCAGAGACTTTCCTGCTTTAATCCTATAGTTCTAATTTTTCCCTCCTTCATCACCACCGCCCATCTAATAATTACTCTGATTTGTTGAATACTTCCTTTGCTCAAGCATGCGAGTAAATTCTTTGCATGCACATATTTAATCTTTACACCAGTGGGGTTGATTCTGTTGTCATCCCCACTGTGCAGATGAGGAAACTGAGAAGTTAAGGCACTTGCAGACTAGGATTCCAGTCTGAGTCAGTTTGGAGCACTGGCTGCAAAGCACTTTGCTAAACTAATCCTTCCAGAAGATCCCTTCTCTCATGATTCTGAAACAGACCTAAAGGGGAGCTATTTGTCTTTAAATTCATTCGTCTGATAGTGCAATGGGATAAAGAAATTAATCGAGTGATCCCAGACAAGCCACAGGAGGCCTGTGTGGAAGGTCATTGGCGTATAACCTGAGTCCTCCCAAGACTAGGAGATGCTGGGAGGACATGGGCTGAGGAGAAGAGGGCCCAGTGCTTTGTCGCAGAAGAATGGTCAGCAAGGCGTGACTTGCTGATTTAAGTGCCCTGCCGATGAGAAACCCAGCTGCAGGTAATTACTTTTTCCTAGCTGTAGATAAAATGATCCTGAAGAAGAACAAGGGAGAAAGAGCAGTTGTAGAGCCTCATGCATGCCCAGCCCACCCGCCGCTCTGGATGACAAAGCGATCAGTTGATTTTAACTGCTTCCTGCCACCTGATGCCTTTTCTGCTGGTGCTGAAAAGGGAAGTGGTCTTAAAGCAGAATTTGTGGTCAGCTGAGCCTTGAGAAGAGTGTATCCTTCTGCTCTGTGGTCCTGACACAGGAGAAACCCACAGCACAGATCTGAATAGTTTATCACGTGGAGGGAGAAAGACTTTGTGTCCTACCACTCTGGGGCCCTTTCCTCCCCTCTGCATCTGCTTCAGCCACACATATGTCTGTCTCCAGCACCGACCTCATACCTGGGCACTGGCCACTGTAAGTGGGTCCTCAAGATGTGAACAACGGCCAGGATTTCAAATGATTTGAGAAGGATGTTTTCTGGGCCCAACTCAAACCACCTCCAGCACTAGAATTTCGCAAGTTCACCATCACGCTTTTGACAAAGCAATCTTTGTCTTGTAAAATGGTAAATGAGAATGAAAACAGACGAATCCTCCTCTCTCATTTGAACCATTGTAAGCAAAAAAGCTGTTCGTGGTTCTGATCAGCAGCGTTGCACCCCGAAGCCTGTTCAGCCATGTGTGGCAAGAGAAGAGGGCCAAGTGGAGGTAGTTTAGCCTGGTGGGCAAAGAACGCATAATTTAGATATAAAGGCAAAGTCCTTAAAATGCATGCAAGTCCGAAAGCAGCTTAAAGATCAAGGCCTCTTCTCTGACCACAGGCCAACTTTTATATCAACAGCAACATCTCATGGTGGCCTCTTGGGGACAGAGCCCTGGACCCCCACTGGACAGTAAGGAAGGTAGGGGTGGTATTGCCTGGCTGGCATCTGCTAAACAATCCTCCACAACAAAATACCAGTTTACAGAACACTTCGAATGTGTTGCTCTCACAAATCGTTGTTCATCATGGTATCTACCCAGAACACATTTTGGTTTGCAGCACCCCCTTGACTGTTGTTCATGAAGTGCTTGCCTTAGACAGAGTCAAGCTGTGAGCTTCCCAGAGCCTCGTCTTGATGCCTGAGGGTCCAGGAGTCTCCAGGTTCTTGAGGCTAAAGGTGGGGAAGAATCATTGTCCTGGGCACTGTAGGTAAAAGAGGTTACCTACTTGCTTTCGAAAGATTATTACAAATCAGTAGTTTAGTAATTTCAATAATATCTCATAGACTTTTGCATTTAGAGGGTCTTAGTCATTTCCAGTGGATCCTCAGCTGACAGTGGCTTTAGGTTCCTAAGGCCCAACTTCACCGTGAGCTGCTTTACAGCTCTAATCTGAAATATTCATGAACGGGAGCTGAAGTCTGTAGGAACCTATAGCGCATCCTCTGTAACAGGAGGGAATTTTGTGATCCCAATCCCACTCAGGGTGACTTGGGGTTCCAGGTTAGGGTATATCATCTTCTGTGAAATGAAACACATCTATATGATGATTTAGCTTCAGTGGAAACGTTGAATCCTAACAAGATGCACAGAGACTGCTCTGGTACCTGTGG
This sequence comes from Propithecus coquereli, assembly GCF_000956105.1. NCBI lineage: Eukaryota > Metazoa > Chordata > Mammalia > Primates > Indriidae > Propithecus > Propithecus coquereli. The sequence goes on from NW_012139747.1 coordinate 691,430, forward strand.
GACCACATCGCTAAGCCCCAAGTGCTGTCTACCTAAGATGTGAATCTCCTTACCCCCGTGTCTTCATGTATTTCATTCAGTTTGAAACTCTTGAAGATTATTCTATCATACCCACACGGTGAGTGAGAACTGGGGACCCTAGTTGGGAAGGGAGCAATTTATAGAAATGAAAATAGATAATTAAGCTTTAAACTGAATAAAATTGTTATGAACTATTTACTGAAATGAAACAAGAGAATTCAAATGAGGCAATTTTCTGGTGCAAGCTCTCGGCAGGTCTAGATTTTCAGGGAGAGGCCACCTTTCTTGTTTATAAACCAGGCTTTTATTGCACAAGGTTTAATTGGGGATGCTAACAACATGCGCCTGTTCTCAGTCATGATGTCTCATCCACAATAAACTCCAAGGTTCTATCTGCATCGTGAACATTTGGTAGCCTATGGAAGGGTCTCTATCCCAAAGCGTGGGTCTCTTTCCCTTCCTGCCTCCTCTATGTGTTACTAAAAAATTAAATCCACCCCAGTATCCACATTCCTTTAGTCTCATTTACTCAGGCACTGTTCTAGAGATAGGACAGATCTTGCTGTCATGGCGCTTACCTTCTACTGGAGGGGACAACAAAAATACATGCAATAAATACACACCTAAAGACATCAGACCAAAAAGGATACTAAGACAGAGTGTAACTAAGGCAGGTGACTACTTATTGTTCATGACAGTCAAGTAGGATGAGGTCTGGACTGATAGAACTGGAAAAGCAAAGGCCCTGAGGCAGGAATGAACTTGGGGTATGTATTTAACAAACTTTTATAGTGCTTATCAAATACCAGAAACTGATCTAAGTACTTTGCAAATAATAACTCATTTAATCCTTATAAAAACTCTATGAGTTAAATACTATTTTTATTTGTAAAATGCTGTATTTTACAAATGAGAAAGTTGAGGCACAGAGAGTTTAAGTAGCTTGTCCAAGGCCACACAGCTGGTAACTTGTGAGGCTAGGATTCAGATCCAATCCTGACCCCAATGTCTGTGCTTATAATGATTTTGTCAGTGGTTTGAAAACACCACTGCACATTAGAACCCTCTGGAAATCTTAAAAGAAAAAAAAAAAACTGATGCCTGGCCTCCTCCCCTAGCCACTTGGGTATAATTGGGTATAATTGGGGTGGGGTGAAAGTCGAGCATTGGGAGTTTGAAAGTTGCTAGGCAATTGGGATATAGAGCAGATTTGGGGACGAAGTACACTGTGCCATGCCATGTTACATTTGAGAGTTTGAGGGCCTGAAAGAACACCAACATGTCTAGGCTTGGTGAATAAGGGAGAAAGGCATTCCCTGCCCTCTCGTTCCAGTGGTTGACTTTTGCCTGTTTATGCCTTTGCCAGAATCAAAATTATCCACATATAAAAGAGATAGGCTACTTGGATGCCTATCTTTGAAGCAACCAAGAGGACCCTGGTTGCAACAGAGATATCAATCCTATCAGTGGTGTGGCATCAGATGCTCGGTGTGTGCTTGGCTTTTGTCCATTGCTGGTGCACCACCATCTTGCTGCCTGACCTCAGGAGAGCATCACAAAGGCCACCAAAGGCCAGTCCTGCTGGGGTAGTGTCAGGGGCAGGCAAAGCTAGTCCCTGACCTCAGAGACATCAGCCCATCATCGCCGAGTGGGCTCATTTTCTATTTTCTGCAAAAGCTGGTGCTAACTCAAAATGGACTTTGTTCTTCCTCGCTCTACCAACTGTCTGGCTTGTGCTCATGCTACATATTGCTTCTTGCTTCACCAGAAAGCTGTGTGAAGCCAGCTAGTGGTCAGCTTCAGGCAGTGGGAGAATGTCTAGACTGTGTCTGCATTGGGATCACAGTCAACATGGAAACTCCAGAGGACATCAGGGAATTTACTTTGCCTGTAGCTACTACAGAACTAGGTAAGGACAAGACTTACATTGTTGATTCCAGTTTTTGGCCCAGACACATTCCTAATATCTCTCCAAGGTTGGGAACTAGGGCTATTTTCTGGGTACCAAGGTTCTTAGTAGAACTCAGAGCAGGTTAAGTGGTCACGCTGGGCCTTTGGCTCAAGCTTTCATTGGTATGTAGGGAAAGTTGGTTTGAGCATCTGCAACAGGCCTTTCAGAAGGTCCCATACATGAATAGGAGAATGTTGGCTGCTCTGGAGACCAAGGTGATGTCCATTTCCGTGTTGATTAAATAAGAGCACAAGGAAGTTGAATGAGTTTCCCAGAACCACCTTTGGTGAGTTGTTGAACTGGTATTAGAAAGGAGGGTGTCTTTGCCAGGTGGGGCTGACTGAACTCCACACCCCTATTCATGCAGAGGAAAGCCTTCTAAAGACTCCTAAATGGGCAGTGAAGCGATGAAAAGAGATAATTAAGGCACAGATGTCAGGGGCAGGCTCTGTATTACACACAATCCTAGAGCATAACGTTTTATGTGATTATAATGTTTCACAAGGGTAGCAGAGACTATGCTGTAAAATGCCCCATCAAAGTCCCAGCTGGTGATCCAGAGATTATGAAACAAAGTTGTAGGTTGGGAAGTCAGTGTCATCCACATTCTCCATTAATGTTGTGTACAATTAGCATACACAAGTAATGGCTCAGAGCTGACTCCCAGTGTAAGGATTTATGGGGCTTTCTACAAAGCAGAAAAGTCAGATGCATCTCGAAGATACTTGATTATATTCTACCTCTTTAATTATGACATACCTAAGACTAAGAGGAGTTTCATTTGCTTCTAACTTCAAACAGTTTGGAGGTATCATTAAAAGTAATGTGCTAAGGGAAAATTTTTTAAAATGTTGGTTCTATGTGGTAAGTATTAGCTAAGTTAATTAAATGATGGGCATCCATGGGGCCCAGCCTGTTGGCTGTGGAGAGAGGATTGCAGTGAGGGGGCTCTGGAAGGATTCACGTTATTGTCAGGATCTATTACAGGGAGTCTGAATCTGCGTATACAGTTGAGTCTTGAACAACACGGATTTGAACTGCATGGGTCCACTTCTACATGCATTTTCTTCCACCTCTGCCACCCCTGAAATGACAAGACCAACCCCCTCCTCTTCCTCCTCTTCTTCCTCCTCAGCCTCCTGAACCCATGAAGATGAAGAAGATGAAGACTTTTATGATGGTCTACTTCCATTTAATGAGTAGTAAATATATTTTCTTTTCCTTTTGATTTTCTTAATAACGTTTTCTTTTCTCTAGCTTACTTTATTGTAAGAATACAATATGCAATACATATAACGTACAACATATGTATTATCTTAATTGACTGTTTATGTTATTAGTAAGACTTCAGTTCAACAGTGGGCTATTAGTAGTTAAGTTTTGGGGGAGTCAACAGTTAAGTGCAGTTTTTTTGGGCTGTGCAGGGGGGTCAGAGCATCTGATCGCCACATTGTTCAAGGGTCAACTGTATATCAGGCATTGTATATAGACTATATATGTATATGTATATGCATATATACGTATTTTAACTGAATGCAGATGCTAGTCAGTTGAATAAAAAGTTTATAGATTTCACACTGGTTTGTTGCTATATTCCATTTTCTTAATCAGCAAACATTAGAATCTTAATAATAACTGCCCTGGCTCCTTTTTCTTGAAATAAAAGGAATGAATTTCTTGAGTTAATTATGTGGTAGTGATTAATAAAAGCAAACAAAGATGATTTGGGAGAATGATCACTTGCTCTCTCTTCCTCCTGGCTGGGAGAACTCTGGGGCTGCCTCCGGATCTGGACCGGATCAGGCCACTGGGCAGAGTGACAGGACTGAGAGGGGCCAAGTCATGCTGTACTTAGCCACACTGGAGAGAGAGGAAAGCTACTATCTCAAGACTTTGGCAGAACAAATCCAAGGATGGAAAAGGTTGGGGATGAAGGGTATGGAAATGCAATTGGTCTAGTTTGATGGAGTTAAGTTAGGAGAGTTTTAAGAGGGAGAGGAGAAGACACTGGGGTAGTTTCTGCAGTTATGAAATATTGAAAATGAGAAATATTAGGAAATAGGATTATAAATTGTCCTTAAAGTTAAAATGGGCAAATATAATCCCCTTTCAAGAGATTTCAGGAAAGATTCAACTTGCATTTAAATATGTTGGCTGGTGGGTCATTATTTCCTTGAATATGGCACCGTATAGGAATGGACTTTAGGGCAGAACCCAGGGAAGGCCTTGGCTTATACAAATTATAATGGTTCTGCAATCTCAATGTGTTTTCTCTTTTTCTTCCCCAACTGACACCTGTGTGAATGGGAAAGACAACTATTGCTGCTATGGATGCTTTCCGAGTTCAAGGAGGCCAGAATCTCTGAGTACGACAAATAAATTTAGAACTTGTTATTCTTTGTTTAAATTTTAATAGATTTAGGGGGTACGAAGTGTTTTTTGTTATGTGGATGAATTCTATAATGCTGAAGTTAGGGCTTTAACTGTACCTGTCACCAGAATGTGTACACTGTACCCAATAGGTAATTTTTTATCCCTCACCCACCTCTCACCCTCCCACCTTCTTAGTTTCTAATGTCCTTTACACCTCTTGTTGCCTCTTGTTACCCATCATTTAGCTTCCACTTATTAGTGAGAACATGTGGTTATTTTTCCATTCCTGAGATACTTCACTTAGGATAATGTTCCCCATTTCCATCCAAGTTCCTGCAAAAGACATTATTTCATTCCTTTTTATGGCTGAGTAGTACTCCATGGTGTGTATGTGTGTGTTACATTTTCTTTTTCTACTCAGGACAAGCACTTAGGTTGATTCCACATCTTTGCAATTGTGATATGATAAACATTTGGATGTGGGTGTCTTTTTTATAAAACAACTTCTTTTCCTTTGGGTAGATACCCAGTAGTGGATAGATAGATTGAATGGTAGGTCTACTTTTAGTTCTTTGAGGAATCTCCGTACTGTTTTCCATAGATCTTGTATCAGTCTACATTCCAACCAACAGTGTAAAAGTGTTCCCTTTTCACCACATCTGCGCCATCACCTCTTGTTTTTTAACTTTTTAATAATGGCCATTCTGACAGGGATAAGGTGGTATCTCATTGTGGTTTTAATTTGTATTTCCCTGATGATAAGTGATGTTGAACATTTTTTCATATATTTGTTGGCCAGTTGTCTACTTTCTTTTGAAAAAAAATCTGTTCATGTCTTTTGCCCACTTTTTGATGGGGTTATTTGTTTTTTTTTATCTTGCTGATTTGTTTAAGTTCTTTGTAGATTCTGGGTATTTGCCCTTTGTCAGAGGTGTAGTTTGTGAGTATTTTCTCCCATTCTGTAGGTTTTCTATTTACTCTGTTGGTTATTTCTTTTGCTGTGCAGAAACTTTAGTTTAATTAAGTCTCATTGTCTATTTTTGTTGTTGCTGTATTTGCTATTGGGGTCTTAGTCATAAATTCTTTGCTTATGCCAATGTCCAAGAGAATTTTTTCCTGTGTTTTCTTCTAGAATTTTTATGGTTTCAGGTCTTACTTTTAAGTCTTTAATCCATCTTGAGTTAATTTTTGTATATGGTGATAGACAGGGATCCTGTTTCATTCTTCTGCATGTGACTATCCAGTTTTCCTAGCACCATTTATTGAATGGGGCATCAATTCCCCAGTGTATGTTTTTGTCCGCTTTGTTGAAAATCCGTTTGTTGTAGCTCTATGGTTTTATTTCTGGATTCTGTTGTATTGATACATGTGTCTACCTGTATACCAGTACCATGCTGTTTTGGTTACTATAGCCTTGCGGTATAATTTGAAGTCACGTAATGTGATGCCTCCAGATTGTTATTTTTGCTTGGGATTGTTTTGGCTATTTGGGCTCTTTTTTGATTCCCTATGAAATATAGGATTGTTTTTTTCTAGTTTTGTGAAAAATGATGTTGGTATGTGGATGGGAACTGCAGTGAATTGTAAGTCACTTTGGGTAGTATGGACATTTTAACAATGTTGATTTTTTCCAATCCATGAATGGGACATTTTTCCATTTGTTTGTGTCATCTATGATTTCTTTCATCAGTGTTTTGTAGTTCTCCTTGTAGAGATCTTTCAACTCCTTGGTTAAGTATATTCTTAGTTATGTTATTTTCTTTGCAGCTATTGTAAATGGTGGTGCTCTTGATTTGACTGTCAGCTTGACTGTTGCTAGTGTATAGAAATGATATTGATTTGTGTGCCTTAATTTTGTAACCTGAGACTTTACTGAATTTACTTATCAATCCTCAGAGTCTTTTGCTGGAATATTTGGAATTTTCTAGATATAAGATCATATCATCAGCAAATAGGGGTAGTTTGATATCTTCTTTCCTGATTTGGATGCCCTTTATTTCTTTCTCTTGCCTGATTGCTCTCACTAGGACTTCCAATACTGTGTTGAATAGAAGTGATGACAGTAAGTATCCTTGTCTTGTTCCATTTCTTAGGGGAAATGTTTTTAAGTTTTCCACATTTAGTATGATGTTGGCTGTGGGTTTGTCATAAATATATGGCTTTTATTATTTTGAGGTATTTTCCTTCTGTGCCTAGTTTATTGAGGGTTTTTGTTGTAAAGGGGTGCTGGATTTTATTGAATGCTTGTTCTGCATTTATTGAGATGATCATGTGGTTTTTGTTTTTAATTCTGTTTATATGCTGAGTCACATTTGTTGATTTGCATATGTTGAACCATCCTTGCATCGCTGAGATGAAACTCACTTGATCATGGTGAAATACCCTTTGATATGCTGTTGGATTCAGTTTGCTAGTATTTTGTTGAGGGTTTTTGCATCTATGTTCATGAAGGATATTGATTGATCTGTAGTTTTCTTTTTTTGTTGTTGGACCTTATCATTCTTAATGAATGACTGTTAAGAGCCTGATGATGGTCAGTGGTAATTTTCTGGCAATACCTGAGTCATCGTTGTAGATAGTAGATCAGCAAAAGAGGTCATGAGAAGGAGGGAATTAGGGTATTATATTTGCTGTAATTTTTGAGGAAAGAAAAAGTTTTGTCTGGAGTTTCAGAGGAAAAAATTTGCCATTATAGATGTCTAGGACCTTTATCAAGGGGAGGGACACAAGGACACAAATCACAAGGACACAAATCACATGAGGCAATTCAATAACAATTTGGAGCTACAGAAGCCCAGGATTTGCCTTTCAATCATAAGTGCTGTGCCATGCTCATCTTCCTGCCAAAGGTGACTATGCCCATGAAGCACAAAAATCACACTGGTGGCCATGGTCACAGGGAATATTAAGGATCATAAGGGAAACTTCTAACACTCTGCCTCACCATAGAGAAAGATGAGTTTATACAAAACCAGAAGGATTCATGTAAAGTGGAAGCTCCAGGGACCCAGGAGCCTTGGTTATGTATTTTCCCATTTGCTTTCATAGCACCCTATAATTTTCATTTCTAGCACTCCTAAAAATTACAAGTAATTATTAATTATTTAATGTCTTTCTCTTTAGATTTTAAGTTCCACATGAGCAGGAATGATCAGGGAATTGTCTTGTGTGTGGATGTGTCTCTAGTGCCCAACAGTGTCTAGCTCATAAGTGCTCAATGATCATTTAGAGAGTAAAATTAATGTGATCAGGGGTAGAATAGGAATAAACAGCCAAGTCTAGGTAGTGAAAGGTGAAGGAATATGATCCAGAGGAAAGGGAAAAGAAGAAACTGTGCAAGTAGAGTTCTAGGAGAAGCAAGTATTTCCCATTGAGGGTGAGACTGGATCTTCTACAATGTTGCTACTTAAAATGTGGCCCAGGGACCAGGAGCACCAACATCACCTGGGAGCTGGATGGAAATGAAGGATCTTGGCCTCACCTGCTGGAACAGAATCTGCATTTTTAAACAGATGTCCAGGTGATTTGTGTGCATATTGAAGTCTGAGAAGCACCACTTGATGGCATAAGCAAATGCTCTCCTTCCTATTAATACTACTAATAATAAGACACTCAGAGCAAAAATGGCTAAGAAGAATGGATGAAAGGGGAGGAATCTGCTCCATGAACCCTTTACACAATAGGTGCGATATTCAATCTTCAGATATGGAAGTCTACTGCTATTAGTACAAGGAAGAAGGTGAAGCAACTTAATGTAGATTTATTGTGGCCAGTCCTGAAGTTAGTATGTGTGATGTGACCAAAAGCCAGCAAGTCATACCAAGTTATAGGGCTGTTAACATTATTGACTCACATGGGGGAAAAATCACATCATTCATACAGGGAATTGGAAAATGTAGGGACTGTTATCCACAATTTATTCATACCAATTGGCAGAATTTTAGAGAAGTGAGAGAAAATGAGCACAAATGAGCAAGCCCTGGGATGTAAACAATTGGTAATACCAATGGTATAGGTCAGTGATACTCAAACTATGTCTTGTGGAATTCTGGTGTTCTTGAAGGGTCCCTCAGTAGGTGACAGAGGGGTGGGGGAGGTAAGAGGAAGATATCTCAGGAGGTTATATTCAGCCAGAATAGCTGTTTTATATATGTGGGCTCAGACATGAGTGGTTCAAAGGAGTGGTTCAAAGGAAACATGGATTGGCTTCCATGTCATTTCAGTGAAATGGATAAAAGAGGGTTTGATTAGTAGTAATAGTTTTTACCTAAACAATTATAAAAGGTCATGAGGTATTTTAAGATCCTCCCTGTAGGAAATGAGAGAAAACACAAAGCCTGAGGATGTTTATTTTTGCAGGTACCTATTATTTAACACAAACATGCGGCACAAACACCATCAAAACTTGATCCCAGGTCTCTTTCCAACTGAGCCCAGATGCAGCCTCAGTGTTTGTCTTGACATATAACTTTAGGCAATGATTAGCAATTGATTGGAAATGGCTCTGGAGATGAAATCCATTTACCAATTTAGGTTCCAGGAAATGGAAAGACATGTCAATAATTTCTCCAAATTACTTTTATTTTAGTAACATAATGATGATTCTGTATGGGGATGAGAAATGAGCATTTGCCAGTTTTCTTAGCTACTCAGCACTGTTTCAAACACTCTTTCTATGAATGGGATATTTCCTACCTTAAGAATAATACCTCCCTAACAATGAAGCTAAAAAAAGCAACAAGAAAAAAAACCTTAATTCTTCAATCTTCCTTACATTTGTTATTTACTGCTACATAATAAATTATCTGCTACATAATAATAAAACTCCATTATCTCTCATAGTTCCTGTGGGTCAGGAATATTCAGGAATGTCTTAGTTTAGGGTCTCAATTGAGATGTGGGCAGGAATGGCAGTTATGTGAAAGTTTGACTAAGGATAGAGGATACACTTCCAACATAGCTGGCAAGTTGGAGCTGGTTGCTGGTAGTTGGCCTCAGTTTCTGTCCACGCAGATCTCTCTACAAGTCTGCTTGACTATCCTCATGAGAAGTGGCTGGCTTTCCCCAAAGTAAACAATCCATAAGAGAAAGAGAGAGAAACAGTCAGTCCATTTCTAAACTGGGCTGTCACATACCATCACTTCTACAACATTCTGTTCATTAGAAATGAGTCACTTAGTCCAACCCACATTCAAGAGGAAGACAATAGGCTCTACCTTTTAATGGGCCAGTGTCAAAGAATTTGTGGGCACATTTTAAAACAACCAAGCATGCCATTTGCCATGTAACTTTGAAGTACCTTCCCATAATAGGTGAGCCAAACTGCCCTGTCCCACAACTCTGGGCTCAATCATCTGACTTGATTTGACCAAAGGAATCTTAGAAGACACGATATAAGTAGAGATTTGAAAAGTCTTTCATGTCTTCACTTGTTCTCTTACATCTCTGCTGTCACCATAGAATGTACCCAGGAAAGCCAATTGAAGGATGAAAGCTATGTGGTACAGAGTCAGGTATATTAGTTATCTATAATCACAAAACAAATTATCCCCCAAATTTAGCAGCATAAAAAAATAAACATTTATTATCATTCAGAATTTTTGTGGTTCTAGAATGCAGCAGCAGCTTAGCTGGTCAGTTCTGGCTCAAGGTTCTGGCTCAGGGGTTGCAATCATCTGAAAGTTTGACTGAGGCTAGAGGATCTACTTCCAAGCTATTAGGTCATTAAATACAAAATGTCTGATTTTGAATCAAAAGTGTAGTTTATTATATCTCAAACAAGAAGCAGTACAATTCAATATCAAAATATGTGTCTAAACTATTGGCACGGTTTTGTCATTTTAACAGTAGCTTGCTTATGCCAGCAGCGAAGAAGCCTAGAAAGTGAGTGGTGATGAAAACACAAAAGGGGTTTTCCACAGCTTGTTGAGAATTGAATATTTTTCTTCACAAGAAGTGGTCCAAAGCCTGGAAGAAGTGGTAGACAGTTGATGCAAGGTCTGGTGAATACAGAGGATGACAGAGAGTTTTCAAGTCCAGCTTCTGTAGTTTGAGCAGCATTGTTTTGTGTGACATGTGGTCAAGCATTGTCTTGCAAGAGGATTGGCCTGTCTCTATTGACCAATCTCGGCTGCTTAATCGCAAGCATCCTCCTCATTTCGTCTAACTGATTGCAGTAGAAATCCGCTGTAATCCATTGACCAGGTCTCATGAAGCTGTGGTGGATAATACCAATGCTGGATCACCAAACAGACACCATTAGCTTTTTTTGATGAATATTTGGTTTTGGATTTCATCTTTACCCAACCATTGTGCCAAATGCTTATGATTGTCAAAAAGAATTCATTTTTCATAACACGTAACAATATGGTGTAGAAATGGTACTTCTCTACGTTGTGACAGAAAAGAAAGGCAAGCTTTGGGACAATTTCTCTTCTGACGCCTGTTTAATTCATATGGAACCCATCTATCCAGCTTCTTTACCTTGCTAATTTGTTTCAAATGGTCCAATATTATTGGAATAGTAACGTCAAACCTTGCCGCTAATTCACACATAGGTTGAGATGGATTCTCTTCCACTACAGCTTTTAGCTCATCATTATCCACCTTGGTCTCAGGTAGCCCATGTGGCTCATTTTCAAGATTAAAATTACCAAACAGAACTTCTCAAACCATTGATGTACTGTGTGTTGGTTAGTCACATCCTTCCCAAACACTTTCTTGATATTTTGAGCTGTCAGCACTGCATTGGTTCCACGATGGAACTCATATTCAAAAATGACATGAATTTTTGACTTACCCATGGTTTCACAAAAATTGCTCTAAAAAAAAAAAGTGAAAGATAGTCACAAGCCAAAACATGTATTTGAAAGACTGAGGATATACCTTCACAATAAAAATAAGACAAGTGTCAAAGGGAAATGTCAGAGATATCAACTGTCAAATTTAGTACTTAAGAAAATCAGACATTTCATACTCGAATGACCTCATAGCTCACTGATCTGGTGAGTTGGTGCTGGATGTCCAAGCCTTGGTTTCCTGCCATGTGAATCTCTCCACAGGGCTGATTGTGTGTCTTCATGAGATGGCATCTGGCTTCCACTAAGCTAAATAATCCAAGAGAACAAGGGAGAGGCTACAACATCTTTTGTAAATAATCCTTGGAATAACTGTTGTTTTTGGAACATCCTATTAGTTAGTTACATAGAAGAGCTCTATTTTTTGTGGGAAAGGGCTACACAGGGGCATGAATACCAGGAGGCAAAGATCACTGGAGACCGTGTTGGAGGATAACAACTACATCACATTACCTGAGTCATTACAATTGAGGCAAACTTATACCAGTCAGTATCCAGCCTAACGCCAGACATGGGAGCCAGCCCTAGGAGCTCAGCAGAGCTGCACAGGCAACCCCAGCTGGCTCCAGATGTGTGAGCAATAAATGAGGTTTTGTGGTTGTTTGTTTGGCAGCGTTCTTATTCACAGCCATGATAATGTGCCGATTCAAGCACATTAGTGACACTGAAAGAAATTTAGAAGACTATGAATTAGAATTGCAACAAGAATTCCTAGCCTCAGTTTTCCTAGCTAATACTAAGATTCATATACAAATAGGATCTCTGCTTTTGAGGATTCAAATTTTAATAATTGCTACATATTTCAGCATTTGAGTCACTGATTTACATGTTTATGCTACAAAATAAAACTCAGGAATGCACGCATTTGCTTTTGTTCTGAATTGTTTCCAAAGTGCTTTGGTGTATAGAGAGTAGAACTATTTTTCCTAAACTCTTTCAAATAAAAAAAATCAGTTTTTTTAAGTCTATTTTACATATAATAAAATTCACTAATTTTAAGTGTATAGTCTGGTGACTTTTAATGAATGTATGTAGTCATGTAATCACTACCACAGTCAAAATATAGCACATGGTCATCACCCCTTATAGTTTGCTCATATAATGTACACTTTAAAGTAAATTTTTATTGAAGTAAACATACATGCAGAAAAAAGCACAAGCCATAGGTGGGCAGCATGATGAATTTTTACCAAGTGTATTCATAATTCAAATCAAGAAGTAGAACATAACAAACATTCCAGGTGTTCTCACCTGTCCCTTTTCCCCAATGGTAATCAGTAACTTGTCTTAAGTCACCATAGATTAATTGCCTGTTTATAAACTTAAATATAAATGGAATCATAAGTATTCTATTGTGTCTGGCTTCTTTTGTTTGAAAGATTATTTCATATTGTTGCATGTGGCTGTAGTTTGTTTATTGTCATTATTGTCTAGTATCCCATTGTATGACTATAAGACAATTTATTTATCCAATGTACTCCTGATAAACATTTGTGTTGTTTCCAATGTGGGGGTATTATGAATAGACCTTTCTGAACATTCTGGTACATGTTTGCTTGCATTTTTTGATGGCTTTGCATTTTTTAGGAGATAGTAGAAATATAATAGAATAAAAAATGCTCATTCATTTTGATTCAATTTGCTATCTGGGGCACTTGCCAAAAAACAACAGAAATTTCAGGACAGGTTTCTGCCTGATAGAAGATTAAGTCCTCCGGTTCATATTTGCTCTATTTTTATGAGAAAAAAAATAAAGAGTGTATTTTGAAGTTTGAGGGGCAGGTTAGCAAGATGGTCAACTTCTTCTTCACATTCTGGGCTCTTGTGTACCAACCTTTCTTATCTCACTGATCCTTTTTTCTTTTCCCTCTTTCCTTCCTCCCTCCCTTTCTTCCTTCCAATCATTTTTAGATGGATATGAATTTCAAAAACTGAGCTGAGTAGTCCTTAGATGGGTTTTTTTTTTTTTTTCTTTCATGAAAGTGAAGATAAAGTCAAGTGATTTTCAATTTGCTCTAAATGGCTCCTTTTTCTGGGAAATAGTTTTGGGCTTTCACAAACATTGAGACATTTTGTTGCCTCAGATTTCGTTTTGCTTATTACATCCTGCCAGATGAGTCTCCATAAGCCATAAAGAAGGCCAGAGCAGCCATCACAACCCACATCCTCTTCGTCCCTGGGGCCCTGCTAGCCCCGCGGTTACAGGCAACCTAATATTTCATCTGCCATTGATGATGGGCAAGTTTCGATTTGGGCTGGTCAGGCCACAAAACGATCTACAAATGGCAGGTTGCAGGCTATGATTTCACAGACTATAGGCTAGTTTGAAAGTCCTGTTCCAGCGGGGGAAGGTCACCTATTCGAAATTGAAATTACTATCCTACAAGGACCCGTGGAGGACAATCATCCCCTTACGTTCTGCCTGCCACACATGTTTTAAGAAACAAACTACAAATTCCAGTTGCTTCTAGTTCTTTTCTTGGCTAAGCCACCAGTTAATCCATCTTGAAAAGGCCATTTCTACCCGTGGACTCCATAGTAGACACGCAAGTTCATCTCCCCAGTGTCCACTCCCCATTGACCCCTTCTCAAGAGCGCTGCATGTCCCAGTCAGGCGGATCCCCACCCTCAGCTTCAAAGTTGGCCCTGGTTGGTTAAGTCAACTGCACTTTAGCCTCTGTGATCTGGTCTTCCTTGGCCACATTATATGTCAGGCCAACCTGGCCAGCTCAACTCACTTCTGGCCCTTCGGTGTGAGCTCTTGGGACAGCAGACTCACTTCCCCATTTTGTAGGATTTGAAAATGAGAACACAGAGCCCAAGGGGTGCTGGCAGCCACCTTCTCTGCAAGACTGTGGCCTGTTATGCATGGAAACAACACTCAGAAAGCAGCATTTGACATATTTAGCTCTGTCATTTCCCTAGTCTTCTGAGTTATGCTGGGGGGGGGAGAGTTTTTTCTCCTTCTCAGTTGTGTCCATTTTTGTAAATGCAGACCCCATTTTTGACAACTGCACCGAGGAACTGTAAGTGGCCAGAGAAGCAGACTCCTCCTTCATTTAGGATGACTTTCAATCACATTTGCAAAAGAAGCCTATAAATAGCCTAAGGGTTGAGGCTTGTGTTTCTCCTCCTCAAGGCAGACCGGCCTCTGTGAAGTACACAGGGCTTGGTGTTGCAGTCTCTTTCTCTTTGAGGTAGAAAACTCACTCAATAGGAGTCATTTGCATTTCTATTTGAGCAGCCTGGAGACAAATATAGTGAAATGAATAGCCTTTTAATTTAATTGGCTTCCCAGTGTGAATCCAAAAATAGAAGGCACAATCCATCTTGGAGTTACTATAGAAATCACTGAGGTCCAAAGCCCAGCACATAACCACTCTAGAGTCTAAACATCTTTCTTCCTGATGCCAGACCTCCCATGGAAACCAGGCAGGCGGTCGCTGGGGGGATCCAGTCCCAAATGGACACTAGTGTCTATTTATTGGAGATTAGTTGTGATTAGCTTCTCATCTCAAAATAGAAACTACACATGATAGTAATAAGAAGAAAGTCATTGTGTATTTGTGTACTTTTCAAAATCAAAATAGAGTCAATGAAGAGAAGAAATCACATACATTATGAATGTTTAGAATGAAAATAGAAGAGGGTCATAGCCTGGCTAGAAGTAAAGGCCTGGTTAAAAGGCTGCCAGAAAGTTCTTCTGACATCTCTATTTTCTGCCTCTGAGAGCTAAGATCCTGTTAGAAAGTCCTGGGGTAAATTTTAGAGCCTTTGGGTTGGAAGTGAGGAAAAGAAGAAGGTAGATGCCACCTGGGCTACAGGCTAAATTTCTAAATTATTTATACAGTTGAAACAACTCTAAGCAGAATACCAGCCTCTCATGGTCTCCCCTACAGCAGGATTTGGGGGAGAAGAAGACAGATGTAGATGCAGTGCCCGATGTTGCTGGGGAGGGAAGGAGAAGGTGACAGGGATGGACATGAACATTAGTCTTCCGAAAAGAGCACGTGCTTTCTTCAAAGGATCTTTTCTTCTTCACCGACAAAAAGAGCCACTCGTGTCTAGCTTCTCTGAACTTTCTATTTTTCTCTCTCAAACGAAAACAAATTCCTTAGGTTGAATAATATGTTCTTGTCTAGAATTTTGGTGGGATTCAAATGTTAAAGGGGAAAAAAATAATAGAAACACCATTTTTAAAAGTCATTCTTTTTCAAAGGAGAGAGTGAATTGCATGATTCTGCTGAACCAGAAGGTTCCAATAAGCAGTGTCCTCTTCATCGCTGAAAGCTTCCCATTTGATTCAACTCCCGCCCTTCCAGTAGCAAAGGAAACATAGCTCAGGTTACCCTCACAGACCTTCCTGGACCTGTCCTTACAATGAGCAGGGACAATTGCTTCCATAGAAGGATTGTCTTTTAACCAGGTCCTGGGGAGGGGGGGGTGTTTGTTTTATTTTGTTTTTTTAATTTATTGCCCCAAGACCATGAACCTCGACCAAACTGTGCAGGAGGCTGTGGTGAATTTAGGGTTAGTCATGCACTCCCTGCCCTCTCCAAGCTCCTTGGGTGTCTCTCTTTCCTCTCAGCCTTTCATCAAGTTCCCAGCCATCCCCAGCCAACCCTGAACCGCACCGAGAACTTTACTGTGTCATCTCATTTAATTCTTAAAACAACCCTAAGAGCAGGTGATCTTGTTTGTCCCATTTTACAAATGAAGAAAGTGAACCTCAGAGGAGGAAGTGTCCCAAGTTACCTTGAAACTCCCATTCTAGTTGGGGATTTCTGAAGCTTGGAGCAGGCTCTACATCCCTAAGCAATGGATCTCCATTTGAGAAACTTTAGGTGCTGGGAGGGGTTGAAGTTATAGATGTTCTTTAGGATAAATCTCTGTGAGGTCCATCCCACACGCGAAGGCTGATTCTCCACTGGCTATTTCTTCCGGAGGAGGGAGTGGACCTACTTAGATGGGAGAAGCAAAACAATACAAGCGGGAACTGATTCCTAGGCTTTGCAAACAACGAGTCCCTTTGTTTTGGCAAACACTTGCCATCCTCCTTTGGTGTCCAACATGACATTAAAAGAGGCTGTGTTCTTTAGCAAGGAGGACTGATAGTAAAAAGAAACATGTTTCGCTGTTAGCTCTATCACTAGCTGTCTTGTAACACAGGGCAGGCTCTGCTTTGGGTTTGGTTTTTTGCCTCTGTGGCGTGAAGGCTTTTCATTAGATGATTGCTAAGGTTACTATTTTAGATAAACTGCTTGAAAAAAGGAATTAAATCCCCATTTAATATGCATGGTATGAATTGGAAACCTTTGAGTACAAAGGCTTCCAATCAACTTGTGTGTGTGTGCATGTGTGTGCACTCACGCCTTTAGCTCTCTCACATGTGGGATCATTTCTGACTTCCTTCTTGGGCTATTAATAATTAATAGCACTGGCATTTATAAGCCAGTGGTAATATGTTTTGATTTCTTTTCATGAATTATGGATATCATTAAAAAGCAATTTTTTAAAAGTCCAAGAAGGGAAAGGAAGTTGATGGGAGGTCAAAGGAGATGAGAGGGCACACGGACTTGCTCTACCATCATCTGTTAGGTTTAATAAATCAGTTTCAGCTTGAAGGAATTTGAAACTGCTGGTGGCTCCTGTTCTTTCTCCACTTCTCCCTTTGTGGGTGGGAGGACACAGCTGCAGCTGGAACACAGATTTATAACTAGAGCCTTGAAACCCTCCATCTGCAAAAGAGTAGGTCACCACCCAAAGCAGGTCTCTCTTAGATGCCATTCAAGAAGGTTAAACCCCTGAATCGCTCCTGAATGGACAAATTCAACATCTCTACAGACCTAGAATCATAAAACTGAAATTCTCATACTGACATCATCTCTGACCAACCATGGCTTTGAACAAGGCAGTGAAACTGTGGGGCTTCTTATTTCTAAATTGTTAAAACAATACTAGACTCATCTAGTAAATAAGTCTGTTTTGAGAGTAAAATTAAATTGTGAACATTGAAAACAAAACAAAACATCTGTCCTTTGAAAGACACCATTAAGAAAATAAAAAGGCAAGTGGTCACCGGACATGGTGACTCATGCCTATAATCCTAGCACTCTGAGAGGCTAAGGCAAGAGGACTGCTTGAGCTTATGAGTTTGAGACCAGCCTGAGCAAGAGCGAGACCCCATCTCTACTAAAAATAGAAAAATTAGCCGGGCATGGTGGCTCGCTCCTGTAGTCTCAGCTACTCTGGAGGCTGAGGCAGGAGGATTGCTTGAGCCCAGGAGTTTGAGGTTGCAGTGAACTATGATGATACCACTGCACTCTACCGTGGGTGACACGAGACTCTGTCTCAAAAAAATAAAAAAAGACTCAATGGGAACTTTCTGCAGAACTCTAGAATGGCTCTCTGTGTGTCTCTTTCTATTCTCTTGTATTTTACTTTGCAAACTGTAGCTTTCTTGGCTCCCCCTCCCCGCTGGCTCTCTGTGGGTTCCCCCCTCCCTGTGCTGAAGCCCAAAAACTCTCTCCCGGTAGTAAGCTGTGGCAATCACAAGGTCTACCTTGTTTGTTTTCATTTTCTCAGGGATCACTATCTGCGCCTGTTGTCCAGTGTCTGAAAACCATCATTTCATATATTTTGTACAATGTTTTTACTTGTTTAAGGTGAAAGGGAACATCTAGTCTCTGTTACTCTATCATGGCTGGAAGCAGAAGTGTCAATGTGTGCACTTTACGGCATATAAGTTATACTTCCATAATTATTTTGATGTATTCTTATCCCTGAGGCTGTACCATAGCCTTGACCCTGGGGATAGCTTTGTAAAACTGCACGGTGTGTAGGGGCAGGAAGGTAATAGAGGAGACTGGCTAGAAACCACAGGGCAGTACGTATTTAATAACTGACCACTGGGCCCTACTGCACGTACGTTACCCCTCAGGTTACTGCAACTCTCACTGCCCACGCCATTTCAGTGTTTTCTGGCTCTGCATCACTTTGCCTGGCTATGGTCATAGCAGGCTGTAAGTGCTGTAGAATCAAGAATCAACTCCTTTCGGATGGCGTATACATACTGCAGCTACCTTACTCTTCCGGAGATAACTCTGAGTGTCTTCTACATTGTTTCCAGACTTACCTGCTAAAAGCAACCTGCAGTTGCTCACAGTGGTATCTTGTTGATAGCATACCCTTTCTTCAATACCTTTCATACCCTGTCTCACATATTTCCTCCTCTCCACTCCACCCCACAATTAGTATTTCCTAGGACCACTCATAGTTGAATCCTCCTCTCAGGGTCTGCTTCTGGGGGAGCCCTAACTATGACAATATCCAACAGTACTTTAAACAGGACTAGGCTGCCCAGTGGTCAGCCATTCCCCACTGGAGAAGCCCCAGGGCCCCATGAGCCTGATGTGTTCTCAATTCCCTGCTTATTCTTGCCTGTGATCTCATGCATGACTGATGTAGCACATGTCTTTTGGTGGTGTAAGTATCCATTTCTAGAGGACAATTTTGGCAATAAACATAGTTTTGAAAACGCCTATAATTTTTGGCTAAGTGATTCCATTTCTAAAAATGTATTTAAAGACAATAAATGAGGGTCTGTGAGAAATCTGGCTCTGAGACATTGCCTTGAGGCTATGGATAGCCACAATAGGGTATGTGAAAGTGATGGCACACTCTTGTAATGGAATGATGGAATACTTTGCAGTCATTAGAAATAATGTTAAAGATGATTATATTTTGATGAGGGAAGATGTTTATTGTTAGCTGCAAAAGGCAAGTCATAAAGCAATAAATATAATATAAACTTATTTATCCTGGTTTTGTAGCAGATAAAAATTCTACTTGGACCTTGCACATATACCCAAAAGGCCTGACCCCTGCATAACCCACAGCTTGCTTGAGCCTTTATCAACTCACCTCGGACCCGGTGAAGAATTGTACTCCAGTTTAATGCCCATCCAGATGACATTGGACAGCCATAATGACCAATCCTAGTAGAGACTTTTCAATCTCCTTCTACAATCAATCTCAGAATGCCTTTTAAATCCTTCCTTATTTGGAAAGGACTTCCTCCTTGTCTTCTGTCCAGCCCTCCTGTAGCCCACTGGGGGAGGCCTGCCAAACTCTCAGAAGGATATGGCTTTCCTTGCCCTATATACACATTCAGCCTCAACAGAAACCATTTGGGGCTTTTGGTTATTCTTTCACATATTTGAATGTAGTTGTTCACTAGTTGTCATGAAACAAATATTATCTACAAGTCTTCTCTGAATACCTTTTGAGTGACTGGCACCTATGTAGTATAAAATATAATAACTTCAAGTGACTGGCCCAGGGGGACAAAGGACCTTAAAGAAATAATTTGTATCCAAAGTGAAACCTCTGCTTACGACCTGCTCTCCTCTCCTTTCCCTCTTTGACTTTTTTTCTGACTGCATAAAGTACCAGTTGAACCATAGAGATGAGAGTCAAAGAGATAGCTTATCCACTTCAAGTAGAGTATTTTAAAAATGGCTGGGCTTTGGGTAAGAATTGAGAGACACATGAAAATATATAGTCCAGAGTTTATTCCAGGACTAGTGCATGAAAGATATATAGTCAGAGAATTTTTGAGCCGTCTAACCTAAGTTTGCCAATTAACAGCTGAGGGATAAAGCCCAGAGATTAAATGATTTTCTAAAATCTAACAGCTAACAAATAACAAATTAGAAAAATTGGGTATTTGCATTAAGAACCTCAAATCTTTTCCATTTATTTAGTCAAGGGAGATCTGTTTCTCATTGCACACCTTCTTTCATTTTTATTTTAAGGAGGTAAGAGTAGGTGGGTTTGCATTAAAGTTATTCATGAGCTTGAGGAAATAATTTTTTAGAGGAGTGATTCTCAAACCAGGCTATGGACTAGAATTACCTGAAGAACGTTTGAAAAATACCAGGCCTCACATTTCGCCCTTTGCAGGTTGTGCTTCAGCAAGTTTGAGGTGGGGTCCAGGAAACATATTTTTACATTGCTACCCAGGTAATTTCCAAGTGTGGCCAGGTGTTGGTCCTGGGTTCCACAAAGCCTCAAGCAATTTGGGATGGGGAACGAATGGAAGGCCGGAAGAGAATATAGGAAATGTACTCTCAGGACTCAGACCACTTCTTCCTTCCAGAGCAAATTCATTTCTGCTCTGGTTGGTGTCTGCTGCCAAATGTATAAATGGAAACTCGGCCTCCACAGGAATTTGTCAGTTTGGATGGAGATGAATTTGGGAATTGGCAAACAGTCTTTGACCCCCTCTATTATGGTAATGAATATAGAAGTATTGGCTAAAACACATCCCTGTCTAAGGTGAGTAGTGGATGTGATTGCTCTTTGTCTTATTGCAGAACAAGGCTTTCATATTTCACCATTTGATTTGAAAGACTTTTTCCTCTCCCTTTCTACGATATAAACATGAATTATACATTTTGTTTCTTTTTCCAATAATAAATGCTGTAGGAGCTGTAGACCTCACTGTTTGGTAAGACCGACAGATTTTCCTTATCATTTGTTTGATTGAAAAGACTCAGTGCCTTCCAGGAGTCCTGCTGCTGGCTTCTCCCCACTTGAATGAAACACAGAACTTCTTGAGGTGCCAAGGAGTGGGCAGGTGTGTTTATATTGATTCCATCTATAGCTGCTGTTTATTTTGCTGTTAGAGAGTGGGTTTCTGCATGCTGTGAACTTCAAGCTTATGGAACTTTAAGATTATGTTAGCTCAAAATGCTCTTTTATTGTCTTCCCATCTTTCCAACTTTGTCCACTTTGGACCTTGAGCTGGTCATGTTCCTGGGGTTGCAGTGACCCTGAACTGGTCCCATCAGTGGATGAGCTGGAGATCTTATCTATCTTGGAGACCTGTGGTTACTGTTAGAAGAAGGAAGACACCTTTAAAGACAATCTTATAACACTTCTCCACAAGTCGAGGAGTTGGCTGGGCTGTTCTGCTAGTGTGGGCTGAGCCCAGCTGGTCTTACTGGGATCTCTCATGAACATGTTGTCAGCTGATGGCTCAGTTGGGAAATGGCTGGTCTAGGTTGACCACAGCTGGGATAATTCTACTTTCACCCTACATTTTTCTTTTGAGTTTTCAACAGGATAACTGAAGCATGTACTGAGAGAAGCTAGAGAGAAAGCCGATGACACACCTGTGCCTTCAAACTTTTGCTGGCATCAAATTTTCTGCTTTCCCATTGGCTGAAACAAGTCACATGGTGAAAGCTAGAGTCAGTATGGGAAGTCCTTACTAAAACCATAGGGAGGAGAGGAAAATTGGGGCTATTAATGCAATATATCTATCACAAATGTTCAAGTGATAGTAGTGGTTTGTATGAGAGTAATGGAGGCACCATTGTTCTCTTTGTTATTGCCGAAAAAAAGTGATAACTTTCCCAAAACAAGGAATGTGAATGCTCTCAAACAACAGTGAGTATTGGCATGTTTGAGTGTGTGTGTTGGGTGGAGTGTGTAGGGGGGTGATGTTTCTCATTCTTTTCTAGTTTCTCCTCAAACCAAGAGCAAAGAGAGTTTGGAGACCTTTGAAAACTTTTCTGTCAGTCCTCTTGGGAACTCTAAGAGGATGATTTTGAGGACACTGTCAACTGGGAGATCTTTTTCCAAACAAACACTGCTCACATTTTTGACACCTCAGTTTTGACATCAAGAGCTGACTGTGTTCTGAGCTTGGAATTTATCTTTGAATTGTTGGTTATTTTTTCTGACACAAGCAAAGAAAAAGTATTTATTTTAAGGGTAAAAATGAGTAACATCAACAACAAAAAGACAACCCATGGATCAGTTATTTTTACAAAGTAAAAATTGTGAGTTTTCCATAGACCCATGTTCAAGTGCAGATAGTAAAAAATATGAACAAATGCTGATTTTTTAAACTTTTGTTTTTGGCACACAAGTGTTGCCACTAAAGTCCCATATGTGAGCATCTTAAATAAAACAATGAAGGCTGAAATGGTGAGGGTATATACCACTTACATTTATATTTTAAAAGATAACTTAAAATAAAATGTGAAAAAAGTGTGATTTTTAATGCATTGGTTCCAAATTTTTAGTGGAAATAAACAATGCCAAAACACAGAACTCAGTCCATGTTTTTTTAGCCACTATATTTGCTAAATGCTTAAGAACACAGGAGAATAATGAGAAGAATGTCACCACTGAGGATGCTGAATCCACCAAATGTCAGAGCTGAGAAAAGCTGAATCCACGGAGGTGAGGCTGAGTTCCTCGAGGCCTGAAGTAGAATCTGTGGACAGGCAGCATCATCACCTGGGAGCCAACCTTGTTTCTACCCAGACCTGTTAAATCAGAGTCTGCCTTTTAGCAAGATCCCCAGGGATCTGTATGCACATTAGCATTTAAGAAACACCGGTTTATAATTAATTATGTTATTAAGTTAGAGGCCACAGTTGGATTTAACAGAAACATGGATGTTACCAAACTCTTATTCGTAGAGCATTTTAACAACAGCCCTGGGTCTGTTATCATCTTTGGGACTCAGTGTTTACATCTGTTGATGGGAACTCAAAACTCTCATGCGTGTTTGTGAAAGGACTGGAACAGATCAAGGAATAGCTATAATAAAGTGCTCTGAAACAAATGAAGAGATACATAAATACTAGGGCTTATTATTTTATTAGGGACGTGCTTGGATCTAAATGTTTCAGCTAGTACAAGTTCTAAACGCTAAGCTCAAGAAATGATGTTCTACCTTCCTGCTATTGTGAATATCCAACCACCCACCCTGGGTAACTGGCGTTCTAGTATACTGTAGCATGTACCATGTACCCTTGTGTATTGTACAACGTACAACCTACAATCTGTTCCATTCTGTTCAAAGAAGGGTCTTAACACCCGGCACTTGATTTCCTTTAAGATTTTGTTGGCTGAAAATGTGGTCCTCTGACCTGGAGTGTCAGCCTCCCCTGCCGGCTTGTTGGAAATGCAAAACCTCCCTCCCTGCCTTCCGCCTACTGAACAAGAACTAGCACTTTGACAAGTCCTGCAGTGTCTTCTGTGGGAATGAATGTTTGAGAAACCCTGATCTAAGCAAGAACTTCTCCACCCTGGTTGCACATGACAATCAACTTGGGGGCTTTTAAAAATATCAATGTGTAGCCCCCCAACCCCAAGCCAATTAAATTAGAATCTTTGGGAGTGGCCCCAGGCATCTGTATATTTTGAAAGCTTCTAGATGATATTCTGATACACTATTTGAGGGTGCAAAGTGACACCTGGAGATGGGTCAGAAGAGTCAAATGACAAAAGTCTTACTAATATTTGGCATCTGAAATGAGTTGGACTTTGGGTGTGAGGGGGCAAGAAACAAGAGCGAAGGAAGAGAATGAAAGTTGAACCGAGTGGAATCTCAATTGTGGAAATGGCCGAGGGGCTTTGGGAAAAACTAGACCCAACCTTGAACGTGAAGTTACATGTGTGCTATAAAAACATCTATCTTCCCAGAGCTGTAGTAAAGGCTACCGGTGGTTGGTTTGTTTCCAGGAAAATAAGAAATAAGAGCTGAGCTGAATGCCTAAATTTATGTTGAAAACATACAGTAAGATGGGGGGCGGGGAAGTATATAGTTTGCCAGATAAAATGCCGGATACCCGGTTTAATTTGAATTTCAGATAAACAGTGAAAACCCTTTTAGAGTAAATATGTACTTACTACACACTCTTTGAAATATCTGAAACTTAAGTTTAACAAGGTGCCCTGCATTTTTATTTACTAAATGTGGCAACCTTATGATAAACCCTGAACTTGTTTATGACAGAAGCTGGGAGCTGCTAGTTTTGAGCTGGCAGGAATCTTGGAGAAGACATTCCACTCACACTGAGCTGAGGTATCTTGTTTGCATTTGGTTTGAATCAAAACAGCTTTTTGTTTAGTCTCTATTTTCCAATTTTCTTGGGTCTCCTCACTTCCCCTCCCCCATTCATCTGACTTTCCCTTTGTTTTGTAAAGTGAACTTTCTCTTGACTTTGTTGTTTTCTTTGTGCACTCCAGTTCTAGCAAAAGGAAACCTCTTATTCTTAAATTTAAATGAGTTGGTATTTCGGGGAAAGGCTCTTATTTATTTACCGTTTTCTAGTACACAGCAGCATTAGAGATATGGTCGTAAATTTACATTTCTAAAGTGCTCTCAGCCTTCTGCATTTTGTGATAGATATTTCCTGGGGCAAAAAAATGGAATCAGCCCAGGGTGTGGTGAGAAAAGTATGGGGGCGGAGATGAGAAACAACAGCAAAATGAAAACAAGAATTTTGTCTGAAACCAGCCCCCGCCAACAACCCTCCCTCTCCTGCCTGCTACAAAGAAGCCTTTTTCAGATGGCGAGGTGGAAAGGCAGGGGACCTCTCTCAAAACTGCCAAGTCTGTTTATGTATATATTATTTTCCTTTGAAAACTGCCTGAAGTGGAGCCTTGTGAAACCTTTCTCAAGTGCTGCCTCCAACTGTTCCCAAGCTTGGTGGTCACAGAGGTGCAGGAAGAACAAAGGGCAGGAATAGGAGTGTTCTTCCCTCGCTTGCGTGAGAAAGAGAAAAGAAAAGGAGAAAAATGGGATAGAGACTAGTGGTTCTCAAGAGTGTGGTCTTTGGACCAGGAGCATTGACAACACCTGGGAACCTATTAGACATGCAGAATCTCAAGTCTCACCCCAGCTCTACAAAATCAGAAACTCTGGGGCCAGGGATCCTCTGTCTGTGTGTTAACAAGCCAGCCAGGTGATTCCAATGCACGCTAAAGTCTGAGAATCACGGGGACAGGTGATTTTCCCTTTTAAACCTCATTGCTTCTGCCAACAGGTGGCATCACCGGGGGTGGGAGGGCCGGACACGGATTACCCAGATGTGTAGGACTCAGGGCTGATGACGTCAGGTGGGAGAAGGTGGGGGCGGCGGGGGTTCCTTTTTGCCTAGGAGTCTTTTTCTTCTGTTGAATGACAAAAATGGGACCGGGGCAGGTAAGAACAGTAGGAACAGGACAAACAGAAATAAGACTTACTCTTTCTGTCAGCTTCACAAAGCCGACAGAGTCACACCAAAGGAAAGGTTTCCATTAGATAGCTTTATTTCCAGACTAAAAATTAGTTTAAACGGAGTTCTTAATTTTTATTTAAATATTACATGAACTCATAACAATCAGGGCTGCAACTTATTGAGTATTAACATATGACATGCACGGCACTAAACGTTATTCAAAATTAAGTCATTCGATGAGCGCACTGGACAGTAGGTAGTAGGATAGCCCCGTATGACTGATGGGGTTAAGGCCCTTGGCCATCAATCCACAGCCACAGAACCAGGCTCTGACCCAGCTGCTGTTGAGGACCACTTTTAACCCATTGGTTTGGGGCTTTGGTTGCATATTGGGCTCACCCAGGGAGCTTTAAGAAATATTTATACTTGAGTCCCAGCTGCAGAGATCCTGATACATTATGCCTAGGGACAGCCCACGCAGCGGGATTTTTATAAGCTCCCCCAGGACTCGAATGCAAAGCCAGGGTTGAGGGCCACTGTCTCATCAAGTCTGTCACTCACTTCCTTGCGCTTTTAGCCAAGTGGATCATCTCAACCCTGGATGCAAATTAGAATCACCTGTTTCCTCTGTAAAGCGCACCAGGGTTCAGGCCCCATCCCCTGAGATTTGGATTTAATTGATCCGAGGTGGCCCAAGTGTCGCATTGTTCTGATGTGAAGCCAAGGAGGGCATCACTGCTCTGAGAGCTAACTGCTGAGAGCTGAGTAGGGTAGAAAAGCTGGATTTGTGATACCGCCCCGCCTCTGACGTTACCACTGCTGATAGAGTCTACTTGGGGAAATGAGACTGGGTGGTTTCAGAATGGCAGGTTTCACACTATTTAGTTTAGGATTACCGACAATTTAAATAAGTGCCGTGCGTGAGCGTGCATGCCTGCACATGTGTCGTAAGGACAAATACAAATTAAAAATAAGAGGCTTAATTCCTCCTGCCGAAAATCAGGGAAGAGATTTCTCTTCCCTCCCTTTTTGTCAGACTATTTACCTTATACAGCTTGCAAATTCTTTATCTCTTTGAAAAAACATGTTTTAGAAACTAAATAATCCTTTTGTCAGCCTTGGAATGTCTTCCTCAAGGTCCTGGGAGCCATCTCTTTGAAATGCCAACATCAAGGGAGATAGGGCTTCTATCTGAGTTTCTGCCGGGGCGGAGGGCCAACTTCGGTGGGAAGCTCATGTCAAGTGGTAAAACTACCTTCTGTCAAAAAGGGTTTGTGTTTTTTTCCCCTCTGGATAAAGTCAATTAGCTAACGTAGATTGTCACCTCAATTACCAAGTAAAGTTAGGATCACCTAACATGTGTGACCAATGGTGCTGTCAACTCCTCTTACTTGAGCAGTAGTTACTGTTTACCTTGAGAACATGTGTGTAGTGAGTTGCATGTGCTTGGCTGTATGAAAGGGTGAGTGTGAGTTCTGTCTGTCTTTGCAATCTCTTAGCAGGTTGCCTGTGATGCATAGCACATCCTCGTTTGTTTGCTGCTCCTGAATCTAGAAACACTTGGCTGAAAACTGCAGATTTTATTTTTTCAATTGCATCTTGTTAACATTCCCATGGGAAAGCTAATGCTTACCCCCACAGTGAAAGTGCTTTCTTTCTCTACTACCTTTGTGGAGATGATTTCTGGGCTGGGAGAAGATTTCTTTTATTTATTTATTTGTTTTTTAATTCTGTTTCCCCAACAATGTGGTTGTGCATGTATATGCCTGTGTGTGTGTGTGTATGTGTGTGTGCTGAAGGTAAGGAAACAAGTAAAAGATTTTCACCTCTTACCCTCCACTCCACCTCGCTGCTCCATTTCTGCCACTTTTATCCCATTTTCATTTTGGTTTTCTTTGCAAGGTTTGAGAACTTTTACCCTGCATTTAAAGAAAGGTTTGAACATGAGTGAAGTTAGTTTCCCTGGAGTCCCCTCTAGCCCTGACATTGCAGGAGTCTATGGCTCATGCTGGGACCCGACCCTCCTGCAGTTCCCCGCAGATCAGAATATCACTGCATGCAAAGGGAGCTGGGAAAGGCCCTGCATCATCCCCCAGAGGAGGGGCACTCCTGGAAATGCCCTTGGTGGAGGCAGATCCGTAGGGCAGGGACAGACAGGAAGCAGAGACAAGGTTGGGGGGCGGGGCAGAGAGGCAGTGACAAAGTGCAGAATTGAAGCATGATCTTCTTTTGGAAAACAGTTGTGTGTCCTTTAGAGCTTGTGACACACGGTTCCAGCCTCATTTATAACAGCTTTTCCCATCGTCTCAGGGTAAACAGACTAGAACAATATGTGAGCTGATGAGAACAGATGTGGCTGAGTTTGCCTTTTAATAAAGACAGAGTCTGGCCAGGTACAGTGCCCTCCAGAACTGCTTCTGATGGCCCCAGGAGAGCTATGAGAAGTATTAGAGTGGATGGGAGCTCTATTTTCTCTTCTCTTTTCACATTCATCATTGCTTCCATAATTTAAGTGACTCATTTAGGATGGTGGTGGAGAGAGCGAACACCAGACCTCCCAGATTCTGTCTCCACCCCTCCACCCACCACCCCGACAAAAAGCCACATTGTGCTCGCTGAACCCTGGTACCATGAATGGGGCCTTTATTCCAGCCCCATTTCTGAGTATGCTGTAAGTTTCCTTAAGTGCAATGGTTTTGACATCAACTTATAAAACCATAAAATAGGAGAGCTAGAAAAAAATTATGAAATGGTCTGATCCAACGTCATTCTCTTTCTTTTCTTTTCTTTTTTTTGGTAATAGAAAAATAAATGGGATCAGAGAAGTCAAGAGACTTGTCCAAGATAAAGCAGCTGGTTGGCTACTGAGCTGATCTGCTGCCCCTGAATCTAGAAACATGTGGCCGAAAACTCTGTAGATTATTTTTTTTCAATTTCATCCTGTTCACATTCCCATGGGAAAGCTAAGGGACACATAATCCCATTAAATGATAAATAATTTTCTCCTGTTTATGTGTCAGGGGAAATTTTTGAGCTGGAACTGAAAACTATGCTCTGTCCCTCATCTCATGCTTACAAACCCCCAGTTCAGGGTGAGATTCCCTGTAAAATTTGTTCAAATTGATGGATTTCCAGCTTGACAGATTTTCACCTCTTATCACTATCGAAGCAAAGGGAGGGATGTATGTGGCGATAAGGCTGGAATTCTTGCTAATTAGAACCGTGCATTCTTTTTACTCGAGTCTTAGAGTTGTAGGCTTACAGTTGCCTTGGTCTCTAGACTGAAATATAGGACCTTTTGCTATTTAGTAGCTTCTCTTTTTAGGTAGGAAGCACGTTTGTTTCAATGTCTCCCAGGCTTTGGACATTGGTTTCACCTACCTGAAGGCCTTCACCTTACCTTATCAGTTGGTGCTTGGCTTCCTTTTTAGTTCAATCAAGTATTTCCTTCTCTGAGCAGACTCCATGACACGTTGATCATGTTGGTGGGTATCTTCAGATTTCCCTGGACACATCTTAATATAGCACCTGCTACAGTGCCCTGTAATTGTTAGCTAGATTGTGAAAAAGTTAAATGGAACATTTCACTCTTAAATACATTACTCTAAGTGAAAGACATCAGACTAAAAAAGCTAAATACTGTGATGATTCTATTTATAGGACATTGTGAAAAAGGCAGAACTATAGGGACAGAAAACAGATCAATGGTTGCTTGGGGGTAGGGATAAGGATTGACTACAAAGGGACGCGAGGGAGTCTTTTGTTATGATTGAAACTGTTCTATATCTTGATTAGGGGGGTAGTTACCAGATTGAATGTGTTTGTCAATATTCATAGAACTGTATGACAAAAAGTGAATTTTATTGTAGGTAATTTGTACTTTAACAAATCTGACTACAAGAAAAATAAACAAGAACAAAAAGATACCAGCTACTCAAAAAAAAAAAAAAAAGTCCAAAACTAATTAAAATTTCCAACTCTCAACTAATAACTGAACTAAAAATAAACACAGCCTTCTTTATTCTGGAAGCCTAGTTGTTATGCTTGATTAGAAATGTAACACCACTTATCCTAAAAAATTGTCTGAGTTCTTTCGAAAGGCAACATGGAGGTTCCCCCGAGATAAGCATAATGAGAATTCTTCCTCTGGAACATACTCTATCACTGGCCAAGAGGAGTACCTCCAGGTACCTCAAGGGGCTACTGCTCTCTTTCCAGAAGGGTGACCCAAGGTCCAATTTTACCTAGGGCAAATGGACATATGAAACAGCAGCCGGGTAACCTTAGAATCCAAGGTTTGGTGAGTGGGCCACGCTGCTGCAATTCTCCAGGTCCTATTGTGTCTGTACAATGTGATGGGGGACCTTACAGAAGCTAAGTGTGGATGGGGCATTACCGTGGCTATAAAGTAGTATAGGATGCTGCTCAGGGCTCCAGACAGCAGAGACGTGAAGACAGGGGTGGAAACTGTGGGGATTGGGAGGCATTTTAGTCCCACAGTCAGAGTCAAAAGGCAGGGATCAGATGGAAGCTGCAGACCCTACGATTTGACAAGCTGGAGGTTGTGATTTTTCTGCCTGCCTTGGTCAGGATGGACTCCAGAATTGGAGTACATCCAAAGGCTGATAAAACTGGTGCAAGAGCTAGGAGAGACAAGCCCAAGAGACTCCTGACATAGCTCATGGGGACCACTTCCGGATGCTGATGGAGGTGGCACCATTAAGTGATGAGACTGACTTTTTAAAAAATATAATGGAGATTTAGTATTCAAAGTGAACCCTTCAGGAATGCATAATTATAGATGTGTAGCCTAAAGAGCTGAACATACTTTAATAAACCCAGCTGCACAGGGAACTACACTTTGTCCGATTAATTATCATCCCAACTCCACGACTTACATTCGTCTTGTGTTTCCAAGCTTCAAATCCAATAGAGCTGCGTTGTCCAATATGACAGCCACTAGCCACGTGAGGTCATGTAAATTTAAATTTAGAGTAATTAAAACTAAGCACAGTTTAGAATGCAGTACCTGAGTTGCATTAATCCCATTTCGGGTGCTCAACGACCAGATGAAGTGGCTGCTGTTTGGGACAGTGCATGTTGATAGGATGTTATTGATAGGACAGGATGTTTCCATCATTGCAGAAAGGTCTATTGGACAATACTGCACGAGAGACTATTTCCTCAAAACCCTGAAACCTGAAGTGGTTCCTAATTGTCAATTGAATAAAAAACATTTAACCCTAAAAACTCATCTCACGCACCCTCTCTGTTATATCATCCAGGTCCAGCTCTTTCGGCTCCCAGGTTGATGCTGTCATCCCTGAAGTGATAGAGACTTTGCTCTCACCGAGTCTGTGTCTGGATTATTTCTGGTTGATGAATAATCTGGTTTATTTCTGCCTTGACAATCATCTGGGCTTCTTTATCAGTGATAAGTACTGAGGGGCTGCTGCCAATCTATTCTGGGTTTTATGTCTTTGGAAATCTGGGAAAGCTACAAATGAATGCCTCCCTTAGCAACCCAGGCAACTGGAAGCCAGTCTGGACAGCGTGGCTGAGAAGGTCGCCCCAAGTCACATCTTATACTACTAACATTACTGTCATCCTCAAGTTGTCTAGCTTGTATGTGTCTTACCTGTAGCTTTTTTTGTTTGTTTGTATTGTGTTTGTTTGTTTGTTTGTTTTTTTCTGCTGTGTTTATGTCTGTAGGTGCTTTGGGCCTATGGTTAAAGTTATGTTGCTTTGCAATTTTCTGGGAGGAAAACCTCTTCTCCAGTGCTGTTCTCGTAACGTTTAACAACTGGCTTTCTAAGGGGAAAAAGCCTTGATTTGAAGCATTTGCCAACCTCCATGGTATAATCACCGGGGCTGATGTCAAGTTAGCTACCTGATGTCATAGAGCACAGAGCTGGGACGTTTTCCATCACACAGGTATAATAACGGCAAATAGTCTCAAGAGTGTAATGGTAGTATATGTAGCAAAACGATTAGAGTGTGATGAGTTTTGAGTATTTGTTACCTTTGTTTTTTATTATAATTTCTTTAAGTTTATATCATGACATTTTTAATAATGGCCATGTTTAACAAGTGGCCTGCAGAATTCCTGAAAATTTAACACTTGGCTCTCTTGAGCTGGCATGAGCAGGCTCTAGCACACCACTGCCCTCCTCTTTTTACTGAGGAAATATCTTTAGCCTTTATGATGAGTGGTCTGTTTCTAATTGTAACCCCTTTGTATATATGGTGATATTGGGAATATAATTGAGGTTGTAGAAATCTGTCATCTGTGATCACTATACAGCCATCTAATTTAATCAGATAGATCTGCCATTGAGAGTAAATGTATGCAAAGATTTAGAGAATTAAAATGGCCCAAGAACAGAAATCTCTGCCTTCTAAGAGGGCCTTGCTTGGCCTGCATGGACACTGTATGCATGAGCCAGAAGGTGTGCTGGTTGGCAATGCAGGTGGAGCGGCAATGGCCCCTAGCTTGTCCAGAGCTTTGTGACCCACTGTTAATACTATTACTTGAGAAGCCCAAAGACATTTTCTGGTTTTTGTTTAGGAAGCCCAGTTGTTCTGGAAGCTGGACTCCTTTGCATTATACTTTATTGCACTTAAAAACTTCACTCTGTGCTTAAAAGTTATCTATGAGTTATTTCTATGACAACTGGGAACTCCTGAAAGGTGGGAACAACTGTCTGGTGTAGTGGTTTTTCCAGTGCCTGATATGAGGTCTGGTATGGAGGAAGTGCATGATAAATGGGGACTGAATAAAGGCTGAGATGTTAGAAGAATGAACTGGTCCACACTAGGGAGGGGACACTTTGCTCCATGCTGATGGCTCATGTTATTGCTAATTCTGGGCATGTCATGAAAAGTGTTGAGTACCAAAGGAGATCCCTGAGTGTTTTTCTGCTGTTTTTCTCAGATTGTTACACCCCTATGGAGCAGGAGGGGAGGGTGGCAGAATAAAGATAGTATAAGCATGGAAACTGAGAGCTCTGCAGGCTAATCCTAGGTCTTCTATTTCCTAGTTGCACAACCCTGAGCAAACCAGGCCTCCAAGCCTCAGTTCTCACATCTGTAGTGTGGCCTAATCACTCCTACATCACAGAGTTCTCAAAATTGATGAGATAACACATGCAAAATGGTTGGCGCTAAAAATGTGTTATTAATATAATGCATTTCCGTTTCCTGAATGTTGGTTAAATGGAAGCACCTTCCATTCGGTTGCATTCATCAAGATAACTTAACAACATGTGGCTGCTACCTTGACGCAGTGGAAACACTAACAAGAATGGTCGTTTCACCCCTTGTGTGTTTTGGGTGCTATTGTACAAGCTGGGAACAAAGAGGTTAGTAAGTCACACTTACTGCCTTCAAGAAATTCAGAGATCAGTGGGTAGTGGAAGATGTAGCCATTTAGTATGATACAGTGTAAACCAGAAATTTTGTCACTACAACAGGATTTGAAAGAGAATTGACTAAGAGAAACATTTTGACTATTAACTTTGAACAAATGGGGCCAAGCATCTCCCAGACCTCTGTCCGGTGACTTCCTTTGAGAGCTCCTGGCTTTCAAAATCAAATCCAGGTGCACCCTTGAGGTAAGCAGCAGCCCCGTGGTCTTTCTCTTACAGTTGAAAGCAAATAATGCATCCAGATATTACAGAGCTTTGTCCCTTAAAACTTGATATCACTGACAGCTGGAGAATACGGCCAAGGTGTGATTGCTCGGGGTTGTTACAATTTTGATTATTTTTAGATAGAGACAGTGCTATCTTTATTCCAGTGTCTCTCAGTTTTGCTGCGTATCTCAACTGCTCTTGAATGTCACCTGCATAGAACAAAGGTTTCACAGGTGTTTGTGGAGACTCTTTGGATTTAGGCATTTTGAGGGCAATGTATTGAGTATTTTTTCAATGTATTTATACTTTCCTAGTTCCCTCTTCGACACTTACCCCCATCTGTACCCTAAAATATTTTTGTTTCTACTTTTATGAAATATACATTATAAACTCTATAGCTTACAGCACATGAATGCAAACATCAGAAAATACAGCTCTAAGAGAAACTAATTGAACTTTCCCCACTTCCCTCTTGCCTGTCCCCAGTGGGCTGAGCCCCTCTGAAGCAAATGAAACCCAGCTTGAATTGCACACGAGGTAGGCAGTTACCTTCGCTGAGCAGTTTAGGGGTGTGGGGCAAGTAGAATCTCCATTTATGAATAAGTTTCTCCAATTCCCAGGTGGTTCGTATTCATTTTTGAAGTTTTTGGTATTTGAATGTATCCACTTAAAATGAAAGCAGTCCAGAAATGACGCTACCTTCAGCAGTTCTCACATCAAGAGAACTAGAATTGTCAAGGGTGAGAAAGAACTAGAAAGAGTTTAGGGCTTGGAGGTGGGAAAGGAAGGAGCTGTAAAAGAACAAAAAACAGCCTTGAAAGATAAACCCCAGGTACTCACGACTCCACTCCAGGCTGGCTCACTGCACATGCTTAAAGCCAGGGTTCCTGCAGTGTGGTCAGCCTGGCGACATCAACTCCACCTGGAAGTTTCGTAGACACGTGGACTCTCAGGCTGCACCAGATCTGCTGATTAGAATTTCTAGGAGTGGGCAGGGTCCAGAAATCTGTGTTTCAACAAACCCTCAGGTGATCCCGATACATTCTAAAGTTTGAGAAGCACTGCTTATAAGCCACTGATTCAGAATGATTTTTCTGCATAAGTAGCAGTCGTATGGTTTTATAAAATGTTGGACTTCATCTGGCATAAGAAGTGAATGTGTGAACCCCATTACTCAACATACCTAAAAACATACTTACTGCTGAAAGCTTAACAATGGGAAATGATGCCAGTTCTCTCACTGGGCTGCAGTGCCCCTCCGTTCCTTGCAGTTCTTACAGAAAAACAACTTTAGAGACAAATCCTGTTAATGACAATTATGTGATGCTGCAGATAATTTTTCATCATTTTCCTTGATCCAGAAGATGTTGGCCATGATTCAGAAGATTTGTGTGGGCTCTCAAACCCCTCGTGGGTTTACGTATAGAATGAACACCTGTCTGAGTGAGCATACACAATGTAAAGAAGAAATATATGGTGCACTAAAAAGAGAACCAGCTATTGAATATCTGAGAATTTCATTTGCTTTTTTACTACTAAGGTAACAGTAGAAGAGTTGGGTTTTTTTACCCCCATTTCTGGGGTAATATTCTATTTGTTGTGTTTTAGAACTCAGTAAAGCAAATCACACTTTTGAAAAGAGTAGTGAAATTAGGCAGAGGGTAATTTAAAAAGACTGGAGTGCATGTCAGAATGCTTGAACACTGCGACTGTCCTTGTCACTCACTAGCCATAGGACCTTGGATAAGTCAGCCACTTCCTGAACCTTGATGTTCTCTTCTGTAAAGTGGGATCGTATCACCCCCCTCTATATTTCATGGTTTTTTGTGAGGCTACAATGAGAAAATGTGTGCAAGAGTTATTTTAACAACAACATACAGATATGAAGTACACCAGAAAGATGGTTGCCTGGAACCATGTATCAAAATTCTTCCTTGTACCCGCAACCCCTCTGCTTCCTCTCTGTGGAAAAAAAATAGCCTGAGAATTAGATGGGGACATCTGAGATATACAGGCTCCTGAGCCTTCCAGAGGGTCAGTGGGATGGACAGGCCAGGAACTGGGGCAGAGACAGCTGGCTTCTTTTGCAGCTCCAGATTGAAGTCTAGGGGTTTTGCTGCTACCTAAGGAGGCTCAGCTAGGAGAGGCCTTGGAGAGGGGACGCACCTGCCTACTTGGGGCATGTTGGCCTTGGAGGTGGTCTCTGATCTTGGGACCCTGGTAAACCTAGAGAGAAAGCACCACCAGGCTGGGTTGCTACTAGACTTTGGGGAAAGGATTAGCACTTGCACCTGGAGAAACCAGCATTTGATTTCTCATTAATAAGCAGTTTAGAAAAAAAGGACTAGTGTGCTATAACCCTATATCCAGCCAAGATATCATCTGCTCCTGCCAGAAATTGGCATCTATTTTCACAGTTGCAGGGATTCAGGGAATAGGATAGAATATGAGTAGAAAATAAAACTTCATGAACCTTGAGGAAAATATTCAAGGACACAGTCTAACAAATAATTGATTCTTGACATTGATTTCAAGATAAAGAAATGTGAAAGTACAGAAAAGTGAGACCAGCAATGG